>NC_135406.1:1025000-1340000 GCF_051989625.1 Stigmatopora argus
AAATCTCATCGATTACCCCTACGTGGAACTCCTACTTCAAACGGTAGCTAATCAAAAAATAAACAAAGTTGGGATTAAAAGTAAACCAGACCTAAATAAATGAGATATTTGTAAATGCTCCCATTCTTATTTATATCTACGATAAATAATACGTTTTTAAATTTACCAAAAGGGAAGAAAATTTACTTTTTGGGGTTGGATTCACGTGCTAAAAACAAAGATGAAAAAATTGGGAATATTTTCATATTTATACCAAGTGTGAGAGACGGAATTAAAATGAACGGATAGATCGCTAATTAAATTTAAATATTAAATGGAATCATAAATAACAAATATAGCCTTTCAAATTTTCAAGGGAGCCAACGGGAAGAATTCAGAAAAACATGTAGTTTTTAGTCAGCATTGCCAATCTTTTGTATTATCCCGAGTACAAAATGTACTTTGCTTAATATAAACTTGCTATTTCTCACAAATGAAAAACGCTCATTTTTCCACCCGCGGACAAGCCATTGTGTCGTCGGTCCTTGGCCGATTTGAAAAAGAGAAAAAAAAACAGCGGTGGCCTCTGGGTTTTTTGAGGGCAAGCCTTTGTGAATCCGGGAAATGAAGCAAATGCTAAATAGCCGCTCTAATAACGCAGCCGAGCAAGAACAAGAACGGGAGGCCATTTGCAATTCAACAACTGTCATCAGCGCTAACGCGGGCGCTGCCAGTCCGCCAGAAACGATATCTTATCATTCCGCTTTCATATGCGGGTTGACGTCTCCGCGTGGAGGCGGCCGCGCGTTATCAAGTCTCGACTACGCGGCGTTCCGTGGCTTTTTCTGATTTTACGCATAATAGCCTAACGTGCCCGTCCTTGTTATTGGACGCCATCTTCATTCAGGTGTTTTCTGGCAGTCGCCGCGGGAGCGACGTCCCATTGAATAATGCGTCCGCTCATTAAAAAGGAAGCAAAAATGCTGACGGGGGTGCATTTGTCGACTTTGGAGGAGGACGCTCATCGTCAAAAATGGATGTCTATTCTTGTCAATGGCAGCCAACGATTACATCGCAACTTATTTTTTGTTAAAACAAGAAACATAGTACATTTTCTCCGTATTATTTATTTCAGTTTGGAAATTTGCTCCCCAAAAATAGAAATGCAGTTCATTTTAAATGCTTATTCATTTTTTAAACCAGTTTTTGTTAGCTACGAGGACCACAATGGAGGATGGCATGGCAACGTGGCATGAAACAAACAAGGCAGACCATCCAACAATGACTCACAAACACACGGGGTTTAAATAGGGCTGATTATCAAATCACACACGGGGTTTAAATAGGGCTGATTACCAAATGACATACGGGGTTTAAATAGGGCTGATTACCAAATGACAACCAGCTTGTTACAAGAGGAAGGAAAGTCCAGAGGGGCACAAGACACACCCACACCTCCACCCAAAACACTAACAAGACATATGTTTGTTAAATGCAAAAAAAGGAAATACTCAAAAAATCCCTTTGTATTTCATCCTATTCATAACATATTCAGCAATTTAAGATTTTATTGGAGCCTTGAATCGAGTGTATCTCTGCTTTTATTCGTCGCCATTTAACTGTACAATTTATTGATTTATAATTGTATTTCCTCACAAAACTATTGGAGTCGATTTTGTACAAATGTGGCCAGCATGAATTTTGAATGAAATTTGCTTTCTATTATAATTCCTCCTGGAAAATAATCATTTTCTTCACACACGCTCACCGGGGGAGATTGAAAAGGCAGCGTTCCTCCGACGGGGTTCAAAACCGAGTCGCAAATTGTCCAATTAGCAATTCCGTCGGAGTCCCGATGACGCGTGTTTTGACAGCGTGGATACGGAAGGCCGTCGTCTCATTTTGACGCCCTTTGAAAAAGCGCGCAAACGCAAACAGAGGTGGGCTGCCAAAAGCAGATAAAAGGCCTTCCTCGCCGTTTCTTTTGACCTCGGCTCTCCTTCCTCGAGAGCGCGGCCTCATTACCGGCGGAGGGATGTCGCCCGTCAGATCAAACGACGCCCCGATCCCGTTAGAACACCTGATAACGTCCGAAAGGGAAGAGCCGTGACAATGTGGACACGTTTCACGCCATTTTCAGGGATGAAACTTCCCTTTGTGAACTCGACTTTGCCTGTCATTTTATTTTTTTGCCAAACGCCCTCAAGTGAACAGAAGCTAATCCATCCTCTGAGGTGAGGGTTTTCATTTTCATTTTTCAAAGAAACTTTTGCCAGGAAACCGTCCTGCTGTGCTAGTAAGATCTGAAAAAAAGTCTTTTGAGTTGTTTGGCAGAGACACGACAAAACTGTACGCTAGTTACCCTAATTTATGTACATTAGTAGTGCAGAAAACAATGGTTTTATATGCCGTGATGGCTAAAAGGAACTAGTTTTGACAGAAAATTCCGTATTTTTGGGGTTGGACCGTAAGCCGCACCCAAGTAAGTCGCACTTTCAGGAAAATAGTCCGGTTTTGAACAAAAAAACGTCATTGTTTCCTCTTTTCTCATTTGCCCTTTGACCTTTGCAACACGTCAAGGCCAAAGACAATGAAAGTCCACCAAAAGACAATCCGCCAAAGTCGCATTCCAGACTCGAGGACGCCTGCGCAAACATTCTTTTTGTCCTTTTGAGGATTGTCTTTCTAACTCCGTGCCTATAAAAATCCAAAGCCTTTTTTTCCTCGCTTCACTGATCTTTGTGATCTGGCGCCGATTCCACAACTGGCACTTGACTCGCAATAAAAAGAAAAAAAAACAACTCCACCGTTTCACCGCTTCAATATCAACAAAAAAGGCTTTTTAAAATTATTTACTGGCGAATGCTCTTTCCGCGCACCCTCGGTTCTCAACGAACAATCCATTCCCAGCGCGGTTCTCGTCAGTCCGTCACCAACGAGTTAAACAGACCCCCCCCCCGCCCCCTTTATTTTGTCATTGAAGCTTCCGAGGGCAAAGGCGAGATGTCTGCCCGGCCGATTTGGATCGACGGCGGTTCGAGCCTTATCGCAGATTAATTAAAAGATTGAGATGGCGAAGAAAATCACAGATGTGTCCGTTTATACGGGCTATCAAACCGGCGGCTCAAGAGTGGAATGTAAGATCACTGGCAGTGGACGCACACACAGTCACTGTAAGCTCCTTTGTGATCCTCCACCGTGTCTTTTTCTTCATCTCCCTCCCTCATCTTTTCCATCGACTTTCATCTACTTTGGCGAAGCGTTTTTAAAGCCAGCCCCCCGCTTCCCCCCGCTCGCCCCGCCCCGCCATCCGATTTTCATTCTGGGCAACGGCAGAAGGAAGACGCCTGCTTTGTCCTGCTCGCGCCGGATGCTAAAATCTGACCTATTTTGGCTGGGAGACTCCGAGGCATATTTTTCCCCCTTCCCCGCCGTCCTCCCTTTTATACAGTCCGTCAAGCAAAGCAAATCCTATGGAAATCCTCCCTCCCAAGTTAGGAAAAGTTACAACCAGGCAGGTCACGGTAAATATATTTATCTAGATATATTTTCCCATGCGGGTCAGCCTATTTTGAGGTTCCCTTGAGACCAAATCCAACATAGTATGCGAGGGTTAAAGGTCTTAAATGTCAGTCCGTCAGTTATTTTCTGAAACGGCAGGTCGCGGGGGGTGCTGGAGTCTATCACAGATAATTACGGACAAGAATCGGTAGCCAATCGGGGTACTCGGACGTTAGGTCACCGGACGTTTGGTCGCCCGGACGTTTGGTCGCCGGACGTTTGACAACATGACAGAGAGTTTACTGTTGGAACCAGCTCTCAAAATTATATTCATGAGAGAGAGTTTTATATCTAAATTTCTACTGTTGAAACCAGCTTTCAAAATTAAATTCACCCGGGCGACCAAACGTCCAGTCACGGCCAATCAGAGGGAACAAAAGGACAAATGACCAATCTCAGTCATACCTAATGATAAGTTAGTGTACAATTAGCCTAGCTTACATGTTTTTGGAATGTGGCAGAAAATTGAAGTACCTGGAGAAAGCCCAAACAACCCACGGGCAGAACATGAAATCACCATATAGTGAGGACCCACATGGGATCGAACCCACAACCCCAGAACTGTGCCCCGTCTTAAATATTCTTTTTTTTATTTACAAAAGACAGTCACTGGTGCTCTAAAAAAAGGTTCAACTTAAGACGTCTTTAACCCCCAGCGGTTTTCCCGTCTTTCATCAATCTCCCGAATGCCCCTCCCTCTTTTTCACAGCGCCAAACACTCTATTTCTTTCCCGGCCGCATTATTAGCGCGCCTTGCGCTCTCCTCCTGCCTCCGCAGAAGCCATTAGCCAGGATTAGCAGGGGAAGGGGCTTTTTTTTTCTGCTTCCTCGGAGCCGGCCGCCGCCGCTCGCCACGGCTGGCTGAATGATTAGCATCCATTATGGGGGCCTTATTGTGCTGACAGAGGCAGCTTCAGATCCCCGGCCCTGGCCATTAAGAAAATAAAGAAGAGACTCGCTTCGGGTAAAAGCGCCACGTGATGAGCGTGGATCTTAAGGGACGAGGCGGGGAAAGAGATCAACAACCTTGCCGCGGTTGTCATCGCTCAAAGGTTATTGGATCAATGAACTCCGTCAACGCCGCTCAAACATTCACCGGGGCCACGCTAGGGCATTTCTTCAAATATTTCTCACTTGAATACGATTCGTTTAATAATATACAGGGGCGTGGAAAGAATGGTTTCCCGAAAAGCCGCCAAAAGTGACACGCGCTTGGTAGGAGGGGGTTCGATGGCGCAAATTGCTGCGATTACCTTGTAACTGGGTGGAGGGATTAGCAAGTTTGGCCACCCCTAACCCGTCCTCCCTGGCTATTTATCTGTCTGCGCCTCACTGGGTTGGGCTCAGCTCGCCTGGGATTCTTTCTCCGGCGCTTTGCTGAGCTGCATTTCAATGAGCCTGTCCCCAAACGCACTGTCAATATTCCTGACAAATCTCCAAAGTGTGCTATTGTAGGACACCGACATGATGAGTGGCACTAAAGTTTCCGTGGCTTTTTACTCCATCATCCACCAATACGGCAACTTTACAAAGCTATATTTACAGCCTCGGTTAGCACTCGTGGTTTTTTTTTGTGTCACTGAAACTTGGGTGCCAATCTCACATAAAAACCAACTACAAAATGAAACAGGGGGGGGTCTTTTTCGTTTCGTGACCGGACGTTTGGTCGCCGGACGTTTGGTCGCCTGGACGTTTGGTCGCCGGACGTTTGGTCGCCTGGACGTTTGGTCGCCGGATAGATATTAAACTCTCTCTCTCATGAATATAATTTTGAGAGCTGGTTTCAACAGTAAACTCTGTCATAATTTGAACCTGTTCTACCAAATCCAATCTACAATCCAGCCCTCCGTGCAATGATTTTTCTTAAGATTTTCCCTTCAAAGTAACACATTTGTACTCCCTATTAAAACCATGAATATGGAGGTCAAAATTGTGAATCGGGGGGCGGCTTATACGCGAGAAATTGTCAAATTCAACGATTTTCAAGGCAATTTGGTCGCCGGACGTTTGGTCGCCAGACGTTTGGGTCCGGGCGACCAAACGTCCGGGCGACCAAACGTCCGGGCGACCAAACGTCTGGCGACCAAACGTCAGGCGACCAAACGTCCGAGTACCTTTTTCTTTTATATCCCAAAATCCAAAATAAAGGCAAATCTATCTAACACTGACTAAAAAAACAATTCTATTGGTTTTCATTGACATTGAACTAGGTCACGAATGCCAAAAAAAGTCCGATTTAAACTGTTCCAATGTCAAATTTTAAAAAGCATGAATATCAGCCTTGGAGTTATCGGACTACACGGCAGGGTGAATGTTCTCGGACCTCCCAAAAAAATTCCCTGTTGGCTGCCAATGACATTGGACTAAGTCAGAGTGATTTTCATACTGGCTCCGACCGACTCTCACCACTTGACCTCCCAAGAGGGGCTACACGACCTTTTAACTGGCGACCAAAACACAGCATAGCATTTCTTCCCGAGGCTTTTACAATATTCCCGACAACTACATGTGGCGGAAAGCTCGCCTTCCCTTTGTCGCTGATGTCCGCCGCCCACTACCATCCACCATCTTTAGTGACCAATAAACGCTCCGGAGCCGTGATGGAATGTCCAAATCCCGCCCTCTCCTCCTCTCTTCAGTATTTGCAATGTCTTTTCTCTCCTCTACTCAACCTTCCCTCCCGCCGCTATCTCCCCCCCCCCCCGTCACTGTTTTCAATCTCTCTCCGCTCAGCCACTCTTTTTGTTTTCCCGCCCTGCTCTCACCAGTCGATAATGAAAATTGCTCACTAGCTTGAATGGATTACGGGGGCCCCGGGTAGTTTGTTTGAGGGCGCGGCGGTGTCAAATGAAAAGGCCCGGGATATTTTCGAGCTGCCGCGCACTCTCGGACGTGGCCAAGACAAAAAACTGCTCCCCCTCGCCCCGGCGTACGACGAATGTTCCCTAATTAGCCGTCTCGCAACGCTTCCCGTGGGCTGGCACGGGCGCTTGTTTGCTCTGTATCGCTTTGCCGTCGCTCTTGTATGCAAAATCCTCGCGCGATTTCGCCGTTTGTTCATTTGGCGGCGCCGAGCCGAGATCAAACAGCGAGCAGATTGATGCGCCATCCGCGGTCAACCCTCCCGTTCATGGAAGGGAGAGGGAGGATAAAGGGAGTCGGGTTGGGTACGGAAGGAAGCGAGTCCTTCAAAAGAGGCGGCCCGGGTCGAAAAAAATGGATTGCGTTTGCGTTCTCGTTTCAGAGTAAATTGAGTTACGACTCGGGTTAAGTCAAGCTACCGCGGGATGTCACAATGCAACAAAAACCGTGATTAATAAGAGCTGGCATTTGTAGTCCAATTTGTTCCTCCTGGATCACTCCAAGAAGGGCCGCGAGCCGATGACTCACCGAAGCCACGAGCGGAGTGACGGCTCGGGATTGCGGTCACGATTTGATTGACAGCTGCGTCACCAAAATGGAATACAAACAACAGACTTGCTACCCGTTTAAGTAAAAGTGCGCTCTCCGAAACCGGTTCCTCTTAACTATTGTTGGCATCTTTCCCTAGTTACAGTTACTGTGAATAATATTTTAAAAGCAGTTTTTAAAAAAGAAAAGGCAGTTCTTTGATCACCATTTTGTTCCGTGACCGGACGTTTCATCAAAAGACGTTTGTTAGAACGGACGTTTGTTAGAACGGACGTTTGTTAGAACGGACGTTTGTTAGAACGGACGTTTGGTAGAACGGACGTTTGGTAGAACGGACGTTTGGTAGAACGGACGTTTGGTAGAACGGACGTTTGCTAGAACGGACGTTTGCTAGAACGGACGTTTGCTAGAACGGACGTTTGCTAGAACGGACGTTTGCTAGAACGGACGTTTGGTAGAACAGGTTCGCATGCAATTGATAGATTTTAACATTGGGTGAATAGGGATTTAATGACGTCCGTTCTACCAAAACGTCCGGTCGACCAATCATCCGGGGACCAAACGTCTTTCGACGAAATGTCCGAGTACCATTTTGGTCAGGGATTTGGTTCACTCTGATAAAGGTAAAATATTCAGAGCGATGACAAACCCTTTATTTGTCGGCTCGACAAATGCGTTGCGACGTTTCAGTTCGGTCGGATCCGGAAAATAGCTGCGATTCAGCCGCCCGCTTTTCCGTGTCACAACCACTTGGACGCCACGTCGTATTTTTTGGTTTGTTTGTTTTTCCGCGATGGTCTGCCAGAATGTCAAGCGCGTATGCATTGCTACGATTACCTTTGTCGTTTGTAAGATTACCTTTAAAATGAAGGAGAAATAATGGTGACATTTTCATATTTTGGAAGGAGTTTAACTCTGTCGCCACACTGAAAGCTTCCCGGCAAAAGCAAATATTATATTTCCTTTTTTGTGGGGGTAAAAAAAAAAAAAAAGAAAGACTGCAAAATGAAAAGCATCTCTGACTGAAAGCCCGAGAGAAGGGCTTTGGGGGATCTGATTTCACAGCCGCTAATGAGCATTCAGCATCGGTCTCCTCCTCCTTCGCCTCGCCGGCTAATGCGTGACTGACAAGCCGGGGCTTTTTTTTCTTTGAGGGGGTCGATTGGGCCAGAGTCAAAACGCCCTCGATGCACGGGTCCTACCGTAAGGCGTCGACCGCGTTTGAAAACCAGCGACGATTTGGATATTTCAAATCCCAAGCGATGTTTCTGGCAGCGTAGGTGGCAACATCGGGGTAGACTGTTTGTATTTGACATGTTTTTTTTGTTGTTGTTTGTGTTGCCAGATTAATGGGATGCTTGTGTTGGTTGGCTGCTAAAATTAGCCCAGGTGGGATATGCCATGACGGTTCATAGTCAAAATTTGGGAATTATTTCGAGCCATTCCACTGTTAGCCTTTGCATCTCATTTGTATTGCAGCTAACAAAATCAATACATAACTTGAAGAACTGAACTCATAGTCTGAAGCTGTAAGTTGGACAATGTTTTTGCCAGCACTTTAAAATTTCCCATTGAGGGGCGGATTGGAGTTGCGAGTCTAGCAAAGAAAAACTGTATTTTAAGAGAGTCTGCAGATATTTTTTCACCCCAGAGTATTACCGTATTTTAACGACTATACGGCGCATCGTATTTTTAGCCGCAGTGTCAATAACGAGTGCCATTTCTGTATTTTACACACACAAAGGACGCATCGTTTTTATAGACGCAGCCAGGCATGGCAAAACATACACCAGCTTAAACATACGGACACACGCTAAAAACACCTTTTTAAAAAGGCAACGGAAGCAAAACTGAGTTCGGTTGTACTTTATGTAGCCATTTTACAATGTACTCACGTCATCATCACCCACAAATCCATCAGAGTCCAGAGTCTAAATGAGTCATCGAAAACGCTGAGTTTTATACGTTCGTCCAGGCGGCCACAATCCATTCGCAAATAGTAGCTAGCTAGTAGCTAGCGTAACTTTTCCAACGCTGCTTTCCATGGTTCGTCAAGCTGTGTTGATGTCTATGTATACAGGCCACAATCCAATTTGATTTTATCGTCATAACAATTTTAGTATTGGTCCATATATAAAGCGCACTGGACTATAAGGCGCCCTGTCTATTTTGGAGAAAATTGAAGACTTTTATGTGCGCCTTATAGTCATGAAAATACGGTAGTTCCAATAGTTTGAATATGCAACTGAAGCTACTCTGACTGTTGACCTAGGACCGTACGAATTGAGCGCTTTGACAACGAGCTAGCCAAGTACCGCCATCCAAATTTGTGTTGATGTATCAGCGGGCCTAAGCCGATAAAGAGACTTTGAAATGCATCCAAAGCCATCCCAAAGCTCCCGCGTACACATCCGGGAATTCAAGGCCACGTTGCCCAAAAAACAAGGCCAAAGTGTTTTACGGCCCTCGGGCAAAAACTACCCCGACCAGACCAATCTCACAAAGGGTCGAACCTGTCCAAAATTTAATTTTCCTTTACCGAGCCTAATTTTCCATTGTTTTCACACGGCGGTCCACCGCAAAGTCACCGATCGCTAAGTCGCAAGGAACAGGCTAAGGTCACTCGCTAAGGTCTTGCATTGTTAATCCAGTCGGGATTCCGTATCTAGGGTAAACCCTCCGAATCCACGCGTGACTTAAGACCCGCGCGACCCACGTGACGAGCCTCGCCCAGATGTCCCTTCCGCGGGACAAACTCCAGTGTCGGAGCGCAAATACATTTTTTTTTTAACTAAGCAACCGTGTCAGTTCCCTAAATGAGGAATTTGTCCAAGACCAAAGAGAAACTTGAGCCAGCATATCTTCATTTTGCAGTGCAATACGTTCAAACGGAAATCCTATTTTATTCATGCGGTTTCCGGCGCTCGCTATCTCCATCGCTCCCTCATCCCCACCCTTCCTCTTGGACCTCCTCCGCCTGCCTGCCGCTCTCGGCGGTGGCGAGCGAGCAAATTAATTTTCAACTTGTTAATTCTCTTCGACAAAAAAAATATATAAAAGGCTAGCAGAGTAGGAGAACTCCAACTCCAGAAGCGAGCCTAGGTGACCTGTTTGATTTCCTATTTGCCGGAGACCGGCGCGTGACCTAGCCATGAGAAATTCCTTCAACCCGATCAAATTTTAACAAGATTGTGACACTCCGGCGGAGAGCCGCCTTAATGGAAGGGAGCCTCGACTGCAACCCAACACGCCCGGGGTTGAAAGGGTCATGTAAAGGAATGCGGGAATTAAATCGACCTCGTTAGCGGCACGAGGGAAGAGCGACAGCGGCATTTACTCACGCCGGGTAGCGGCTCCTCCGAGGTCTTACGTGGCAGAAAGCCATAATGTGAAACGTAGCGCTAACCTTATCGCGCGGATTTACAACCCAACCAGCCATTCATCTCTTTTGCTACCTTGTTAGTATTACGCTCGGCTACAAAGTATTGCGATAAGCAGAGCGAGAGACGGGAAAATCGGGGAGCGGAAGCGACCGTGATGGATGACTCGCGTGGGGTAAAATTACTGACGGACAGACCTGAAACGGAAAGGGGGAAGACGGAAAAAAAACAGGGCGCTAATGACGATGAGTACGTTGAAGCCGCTTTTTTACAAGCGAGGGAAAATGGTCAAATTGGGATGGAAATTGTAGCCTTAAATGCGGTCGGTTTTCTAATCTTTGTCAAATCAACTGCGGCGCGGCTCCCTCGCGAACTGTCAATTTACAGATTTAGTTAGGAAACGCTGGCAAAAGCGCCATCTGGATTCGCTCGGCTGCGAGAAGGTAAAAAAAACAACTGGAAAAATCGACCAAAGCGCACCAACAAAGCCAGTCCGAATGAAACGGATGCAACCTGCCGTCGAGACGACTTTTTCTTTTGTCACGGCGAGAACGAGACTCGAGAGTTTGTCGTTGCTGAAGATTTCTCCGAAGGACATCACGTACCCGCCTCCGTATTGATTCCGCATCACAGGTACTTCAGTCCTCTGTACTCGTCACGATTGTGTGTCAGTCCGATGTCAGCGGAAATCAATAACCGTCTCTCAGTCATCCCCGCCGTGTCTAGCGGTTAGCGTGGCGAGGCTACGGGGCCCCGGGGTTCGCGGGAGGGGGTCTGTTACGGACGTGTGCGGTCTTTTGGTCGCCGGTCTTTTGGTCGCCGGTCTTTTGGTCCAGGGGTGCCGTATTACCGTCTTAGGCGCGATGGGCAAGGTCAGCGCTCCCGAAAGCTTGATGGATTAAAATGGGATTAAGATGAAAGCGCACTTTTAGATAATGAAGATATGCGGCAAAGCTGAGACCATGTTGTTTTACCTTGTTTTGTCGCCGATCTTTTGGTCGTCGGTCTTTTGGTCGCCGGTCTTTTGGTCGCCCCGACCGCGACAACGAGCGACCAAAAGACCGGCGACCAAAAGACCAACGACCAAAAGACCGGCGACAAAACAAGGTAAAACAAGACGGTCTACGCATGAATAAAAGGCAACAATGGCCATGAGCAGTTTCACTGAGCCGACATGTGAGTGTAGAAGAGTTTGTATGTACATGCGTTGTCCCTTTAAGAAGCTACAGGAAGTCAGGGTCTTAACAAGTTCTCCAACAAAAAACAATAAAAGTCCGGGAAATGTGGAGCTTTTCTTTAGCCTAATAATGACTAGGGCATTAAGTATGACTAAATAGTCATTCGCAGTTTGTATTTAGGGAATTTGAGCAACGATTTAAATGGTAATTATCAATAACCTTCCGGGCGACCAAAAGACCGGCGACCAAAAGACCGGCGACCAATCGACCGTGTACCGTTACGGAGGGGGTGCTTTGCGGAGCCGTTCCATCTGGTGGCCCGCTCACCTCTGCTGATGAATGGCGAATTCCTGGGCTAGCAGATGTTGGTTAGCTGACGGGAAAAGGGGCTCCCGGTGCGCAGACACAGGTGGACACTGATTACGAGGGGTTGACTTCCTATAACCTTAGATTAGGCAAAGCTATTTTTTATTCTGAACGGCAGCCCCACGTAACTAATTAGCCGCCGTCGCAAAGGGCCGGGCGTCCAATCCGTTTCGACTTGACACTAAAACGTGAGCAGTCAAAGCCGGTCCCCCCTGGCCCAATGAATCGGACGCCTATTTTCTTTTCATGAGTCGGTGAGAAGGAGCGGAAGCGTTAGCCAAGTGCCTCCGAGGGAAGGACTATTTTACATGCAGATTAGCACGCGTATCGCCATCATCGCACACTGATGTGGCGGCTTGATAGAATCCGTGTCTTTGATGGCGCCCCCTTTTTGGCGGTCTGCTGGAACCGGTTTTACAAAAGAAACACGCATTCGGGTTCCTCGGAGCCGGTGGAGATGGTAAAGATTGGATTGTAAGACGCGTGCGTATCGCCGAAGTAGACTTTGTATGAAATAACGGGGGATGTTTACACGTTTGGGTATTCGTTCGGTGGGCGCGTCGGCAGCTTTTTAATCTCTCGCCGCATATCTTCATTATCTAAAAAGTGCGCTTTCATCTTAATTCCATTTTAATCCATCAAGCGTTCGGGAGCTCTGACCTTGCCCCATCGCGCCTAAGACGGTAATACGGCACCCCCGGTCGAGGACGGAGGTACGTGACATGGGGTAGCGGTCAGCGGGGATTTAAATCATTTGTTTGGGTCATTGAATTCTTCATCATCGCCACGAGTGTGCTGGATGGAAGCTGTCGCGCGTCACGATAAGGACGGTTGGCACAGGAAATGATGGCGTAAAGGAATAATGAGTGTTTTTTTTTTTAAGATGATGAGTTGAAAGCGCACCGCAGCCGCCGCTAATCCATCTTCGTTTCCTATTGGATGGCAGTCGCGATCCCGGATGACTGAGGATGGTAAATAGAGTTGTTTATCATCTGTGGCAAGTACAGACCAGGAGGTCACGTGGTCCACGTGGTTTATTTCGGGATTTTCCATTTAAAATATTCTGTAATCATTTGAATTTATGCTTTGAAATAACATTAGAATTAAAAAAAGACATTGAATTCAGGCAAAAACGAGAAGGAATTCTCTTCAATCATTGATTCGACGTTTCATATTAGCTCATTAGTTTGACTTGGGTGATGAATAAAAGACGGAGATGAATAATTCTATTCGCTCTCCACAATGGGCCGTTCTCTATCCACGACAGCTTCATGTTTCCGCGCTTGTGTTCACTCAGCCTCAAAACGCTCAATGCGGCAGAACGAGTTAGCGTCTCGCTCTCCCAAAGACGGGCACGGGGCCACTTTGCATCAACTCCGGGGCGATCATCCGGCGCCCTCGCCCACACCCGTAGCCGTGTCACAACACGCCGGCCCGCGGCTGCCGCGACTCGGCCGTGGCGGCCCGCTGGTCGGACGCGGTCACGCTCTACCGGACATGACAGGCGCGTACTTTTGACGGCTGGCCGTCACGTCGAGATGACAACAGCCAAAAACATGGAAAATACACACAGGCGAGATGGCGACTTCCGCGTCTGTCTTTGTCAAGTGCATGTACGTAAAAATCCGTATGGACTTTTGCTGTCTCCAAACGAAAATTTCAAAGCAATTTTACTGACTACCCAAAACTAATAATTAAATCTACAGTCTGTCAACAACAACAAAATCTCCCTCAAATATCCGCAAAACCGAAGAAACCACAAAGCAATCCGGATATGTAAGTCAAGAGAACTGAACTGAACTGACTTAAAATGAACCCTTACTCAAACGAGCATTTGTCCATTCGCAATAAAGCATTCATTTGGCGTTGTCACTGGCGGCCAATGAGTGAGCAAGGGAAATACAAAAAGAATAAAGACCCCCCCACCCCAATTCCAATTTAAACGAACAAACAGCGGGCTACACGAGTGGCGATTCTCAAACGCATCCCTTAAGAACCGTATCTCTTTAGACCAGTGACCTAATCCGCTTCTTGAAGAGCAATTAAAAGTTGAGCGCGGACTTGAAGAAAGAAACCGCGTGAGCTCTCCTTTTTCCGCACCCCCCCTCACCCCGGTCTCGGCAGACGCGGGCGCCTCGGCGCATGCTAATACGGTAGCGTAGCCTTGGCACTGTTCCAAAGACACAGTGGGAAAAGAAAAGACTTTGCCCTTCAATACCCACTTTGAGGGTCCCGGGAAAACGGTGACTGCGGTCGTATCCGCCAAGCTAACGCGCTAATACTCCGGTAAAGATTTTACACTCGCAACAATAAACACTTCATAAAATAAAAAGAGCTTTTCAAGGAAGCGTAGTATCCACGCGAAAGGAACGGTCGCGGAGTACCCCGGATGATAGGCCTCCCGCGGTCGATAGATCCGTCTGCGATTTCGGCTTTACAAATTCCGAGAGTTGTCGGCTTTAACGTTGAACTCGCAAACGTGGTTTCTGCGGGAGTCTCGGCTGGGGGTTTTCGGGAATACTTGACTCTGGTTTCATCTGCTCATCCCGCTTTACTTATTGGAGGAATGTTCCTGCGGAGGCAGGGGAGGAAGTCAAGAAAAGGGGCTATCGGGCTGGCCGGGCTAGAACGTGATACCTTAGACTCGGTGGGAGTTTGTTCCGAGGGAGCCGAGGCGTTTATTGCCAACATTCCACAGACTCGCCCCTGTTTGAATCCCCCCCCGGCCACTCACAAGAGAGCATCCACAATACAGCCTTTGTGGCTTTTGCGTGGTTTTCAAGCTAACCTGTAATGAACTAAGCTGACGGACGCTGGAGCCGCCCTGATCAGCTTGCATTTGATGACCCCCCCTGGTGAGGATTTGTCTCCTCCACTTGCCGGTTGTCTGGATTCACACCAGTAGCGTTTGTCGGTCTCAATTGGCCTACTTGGCAATCTTAGCGTATCTCGACCCGTGTCTGCTTGCCCATTAAAAATGAATCGCGGCATCTTCGTTTTCAGACCGTGTTGCCGATTTTTCGCCTACTCGCTCGCTCCACGCAAATCTGAACTGACTTCTTCCGTCTTCCTGCCTCGCTTCATCATTTCTTGCCATCTGCTAGAGGTATTTACAGCTGGAGTTACAAAAAACGCTGGCGAGCGCTTAACTTGAAATAAGATGGGAGCGGGCCACTAATTCCAAACGACGTGCTAACCATTCGGAGCTCGTCTTGCTGACAGTTTGGGGGCGAGAGAAGCGGAAATCAAATCCGAGGAGTCGCACGTCATTAGCGCCAACGCGGCTTTGTTTGGGTGGGCCCCGAGTCAGAAAGTTGACATGTTTCCTGAAATGGGCTGGTCCCGGCCTCCAAATCTACCTGCATTGTTCATCTAGAACAGAGGTCTCCAAACCGGTCCTGGAGGGCCGCTGTGGGTGCAGGTTTTTGTTCCAACCGATCCAACACAAACAGTTTAACCAATGAGGTTTCTGCTGAAAAAAGAAGCACCTGACTGCAATCCACTGATTGCACTTCTAGGATACCAGATTGGTGGAAAGGTTTCCTCTTACCGGTTGGAATGAAAACCTGCACCCACTGCGCCCCTTTCTGGAATAGTTTGGGGACCACTGATCTAGAAGGATGGCAGCTTTGCCCAATCCCCCGTGGTTGCGGCAGCTGTCTTTCAATCACGGGCACGCCCGTCCTGCCACAGAACCCGCTCCCAAATTCCCGCCTGGAGACCGCCGACGCCCAGGTTTTCTCTCTCAGAGAGGGCCGAGCATCTGGTAGCTATAAAGCGTACGAGCGCTGACTTTTAATGAAAGCCGTACATTAAACGGCGCCCTCCACGCGCAGCGTGGGGTTAAGCCGGGCACTTTGTGCCCGGTGGCTATCTCGTACGGTTGTCGGCATACGAGTTGAGCAGCTCGCTGGGCGTCTGATCTTTTTTCCGCCGCTGAATTACAGAACTCTTTCGTCTTAAGCCCAGTCAGGGGTTGCCAATATCCGCAATAGCACTTGCAAATTGACCATTAGCATAAACAAACTTGTCTTTCAAGCCTTTTATTGGCTTTCCTCTCGTAAAAACCTACGCAAAGTAAAAGTTGAGAGGAAAAGCTTTTCCTTTAACGAGCGGGTCACGTGTTTGCGAGAGCGCTTCTCGCGCTGGATTCGATTGGCAGGGGGCTGAACTTTGAGGTCAGGAGGTGGCAAGGGGGGGTCGTGTACTTGGTCAGGCATAACAGATTTACGGTGGCCCGCATCTGCGGAAAGGGTCACAAGTTGGCGCCGCTGCCATTTCGACCATTTCACTGACTGACAGTTTGTTTTTAATGACGCCACAAAAAATGGGGGAAAAACTGCAAAAATTAACGAATTGGCTGCTACTGATAGTCGAAATAGATCTGGTTTAAAAAAAAAAATTAACCATAGACCACACAATCATCCCATCGCCATATTGCCAATGACAGGACAGGAAATACACCAATGTTTAATCTCAATTCATACAGTTGCTATCGTCGCCGATGGACATCCAAAGTTCGCATTCAAAATGGATTCCAAGTCTATCGACATCAGCGATAGAGAAGATATCTCGGCACAGCAAAGTCAAGCGTGACCGCTACGTTTGTAAAAATACCAAAGGAGCAAAGGTCACGGTGCAGCAGGTGCTAAGGACAGATTCTGATCCAAAGCCCGCAGCAATCCGGAAGCGCTATGCAAAACAAATTAACTTTCCAGCATTCAGGGGAATCCAATATTTCCCCCAGCTTCATTTCCACAAACTAATTCCAGCTCTCCCGGTTTGCAATTCATTAAGCGACATTTATTGCATTTGTGTCACCGAGAAAGCAGTTTTCCCAGGGACAGCGCCGCACTCCGCCTGACCCCTTCACGACAACACAAAAAAAGCTTTTCGGCGCAGAAACTCCGCGACAAAACCAACATTTAACGTCTTAACACGGGCTCGAGTGTGGTTACAAACACAAAAGCCGTTCCCTTCTGGATCCACGCTTTTAATTACACAACAAATGTTTGGCTATCCGAGTGAGATCCGCATGAATATTTATACCGATTCATTTGTCGAGTGTTGATTGTAATTACACGGAAACATGATTTATTGCCAGGATTGCCGCGCAAGGCAGTCAGCCAGATAAAGTGGACTAGGAAGTAAATAAATTTTTTTTAAAAATGCACCTCCGCATTTAAAGAGCAGTGCATTGTGGGGAAATTCAGGCCAAGATGAATTGGATGTCTACGTTCTCAATGGTGGGCTAGCAGTTAATTCTGGGTCACGGGTGTCCAATCCTATACTTGCTTTGCAAATCCTACCCACAATTCCTTTGACTTAATAACTTGGACCGGCAGAGTCTGCACTGAAGCATTATCTTTGCCTATCTATCTCCCCGTTCTGCAGCTAGCCTCTGCGAGACACTCCGGCAGGGATTGAGAGTTACAGAGGCGGCGTGGTAGAGTGACTAAGACAGAGGAGGGGGCGCTTCTGCTTTGATGAAATGCTCTTACTGCTTAACTCACTGACACTGCTCAATACCGCCTTCGATCAAGCAACACCGATCGACGCCGGCTCCCCTGGCAAAGACTCCGCCGGACGGGAAGGAACGCTCTTATCTCTACCTTTGCCGCAAGACTCGCGGGGGCCCTCGTTCACCGCCGGCCTTCTTCAATAAATAAGTGAAAGACATTCTTTCCCCCGCGGGCTAGCGGCGAGGCCGAGGGCCAGCCGTGTTTACCGGTCTGGTCCGCCGAGAACCATCCAGGTATTTGCGAGCGTTAAAAGTCAGGAAAGTTGGCGGAAAAAGTACCGGGGGAAGGATAATCGTTCCTTCGCTGGGGGACGGCGACCGAGCCGTGCCGCCGAATCGGTCGAGTGAGTGAAATAGCTACGCTAGTCGAATGTGCGCCCCCTTTGAGTGGCCTTGGAATCTCCAGAAACGCTCTCTTCTCTGAAAAGTCGAGGACGGAGATCCCTCTAAGCGTCCCTCTTATAGTGACCCCAAGCCATTTGGTTTCTCTTGTAGCCGTTTCGCCGAGTGACCTTCTCGGTGGTGAGCCAGCCCCAGGACCCTCACCAGCAGGGATCGCTGCAGAGCTGCTACGACAGCGGCCTGGACGAGTCCGAGACGCCCAGCAGCAAGAGTTCGTCGGGGCCCAGACTGGGCGCCCTGCCCCTGCCCGAGGACAGCTACGAGAGGACTACGCCGGATGGCAGTGTCGGTGAGGCAGAGCACATGGAAAATGGTAGGGGCAAACACTGAAAGGGAGCTTGCTTAAGATAAGCTAGAGGGAACACATAGTACACGCACATACTGCCCAGAACCTTGAACCAGGACAGCAGGGCGTATAGAATAATTGCGTAAGGTCGTCTGGCTTTTTTAATTTTTCAAAATCCAGTTTAAAGCATCTTTAAACGGCGTACGGTTAACAATATCCGTTACTTTGACACGCATACGATACAAAACTCAGCCTCGTCGTTGGTCCGTTCATTTTCTACCACAAAAACCTTAGATAACAGCGTTTTCCTTTTTCTTTTAACTGACACCCAGCTTGGTCGATTCCCAAGGAACTACATCTATCGGCTTGTCTCGAAAATAGTGAAGGGTGGAGCAACTGCGGGAGGCTAATACCCTACTTGAATTGGTAGGAAGCTGTGTTGGCAGTTACTGAGTGTTTGCCTGGAGGGCCTCATGAAAGAGCTAATATTTTTCTAAACGTGGGATAGACCTGCTCCGCGTAAACGACATCCTGCGAGTCGGCGAGAGCGCTAGCACAAGTCGGGCCAACGCGCAGTCACTTAAGCGTCCTTGAGCAAGACCTTGACTCAATCACTCGGGCGTGGATCCTCCTTAAGAGTCCGTCAGTGAGCCACATAAGCGCAAATATAAATGCTATTATGGAAGGTCAAGGTAAATATTAGTTTACCGCTCAAGACCACGTACGCGGGCGGGGCTAACTGCTCGTTTTCCGATCCTAACGGCGTCCGACTTATCTTGATTGCTATCTTTGTCTTCCTTCCGCCCACCTTTGGCTTCAGACCCCGAAACAAAATTCCACGCTTGACAGCAGACCTTAAAAATTGGGTGCGTCGGGAAAAGGATATGTCTGGTTGTACGGCATCTGGAATGTTGCCGCCCTGTTGATCACCGTGAGCAGCTGGGCCCCTTCAATTATTCATGAGCTCACCCCCTTCCCCACACTCAATCAGATATTCAAAAACGGTGAGCGTTCCGAGTCCAACAGCTCCAATTCTTCCGACCGCCCTCCCGTGCCCTACTATCGATCGACCCGTTTCTCCGAGGGTCGGCGGCGGCTTTTCCCAACCTCTTGGACTTCATCTACAAATGATCGACACGCCGAGAGCAAAGAGTCTAACCTCGGAATCGCAGCGTACGGGAGGAAGCGGGACTGGACTCCGGCCAGACTGGATTTTACAAGTTGGGCCTGGCTAGTACTTGACTCCAGACCCGACCCGAAGTTAAGGACGTGGCGCCATACTTGAGCGCAATCCGCGTTGGCCTTAGGTCTAGCTTGTTCGGTTAAAATGTACCGTTTCCGGAGGGAAAGCGAGTTGCCGGGAGCCAGAAAATCGTTAAAACGCTACTGCCAGCTGAGACGGCACCTTAAGGAAGATCATTTGCAGATAGGTGAAGCTTTTACTGGCACGGAAAACACGGAGAGTTCATTCACGCCAACTTGAGAGACGAATGAAGACTGCAAATATATTACAGCCTCTACAAAGAGCAATAGTTCGTCTTCTCTTTCACCCCAGGATCGAAGGAGCTCGCGTCTCCTTAACTGGCAGACCACAAACGTTGTGGTCGTGCGTAGGCCAATACAATCAAAATATTGTAGTCAAACGTCGGTACACTGTTATTTCATTTGTTTTTACACTGGTTGCCAGAAATTTGTTGTCAAGGGTTAAATTTGATTTTACTGGTTGTTTTAAATCTACCGTCCATCGACCAACTATTACTTTTGGGTCAATTGTCTATATTTTGGGGATTTCTGGGGTCGTGTCCATGTCCATTTTTGGATCACTCAAGTGACTTGGTTGATTTGGGGGAATTTCTGGGCCACTTGCTCTGGATGTTGTATGGCTTTCTGATTTTGGGGTATTTCACGTCATTTGGTTTTTCGACTTTGCAGTGGGAGCGTGCACTCCATTTCCAGTGCGCAACTGTGTTAACGAGGCGGGCCAGATGGCAAAGAAATTGTTTCATGAAAAGCATTCATATTGGAATCGCGCTGGTCGGAGTTTGATTTCCCAAAACTATCGGTGGAGGCCGAAAGCACCGCTGTTTAAATCCGTGTCCTTCCCAGAGGTCACGGCTCCTGCGAGCGCAAATTACAATGGCGAGAGGCAAAAATCAGCGAGGAAACAAATGGTGAATGACATTATTCCATGCCACGTAAAAATGTTGCCAATTTCGATTCATGTTTTGTTTAGATTCAACTGTTTTAAGTCGACCAGACTACCAGGGGTCAGAATAAGGCATAGCTGGGGCAATGATATATTTGTGGTTTTGCAGCGGGCAGAAAGAACTCATCTACTCTGAAGGGTCGTAATTTTGCGATACCAAAGCTAGTTCCGTTAGCCCGCTCGACGACACGCTCGCATGGAAGCGGTTTGATTAAATCCGCAACATGTCGGCGGCCTCCATTTTCTTTTTCCATTTGATAGCACGCGCCTCCTATCCGTCCGCTACTCCTCCCCATTTCTTTTGGTGATATCCCTCCTCGGGCGAGGCGACAGCGAGCGAGATAGGCAGAACAAGAGCGCCCGGCGAGATAACGCGGAACGAAGGACCCGCGAAAAGAGTCACGTGGCAGAACAGAGGCTCCGAGAGGAGACGGAACGGCGGGGCGGCCAGGCCCAGAAATTAATTAATGAATGGAGAGGAAGACGGGGGACAGGGGGGACGGGGGGGAGGGGCCTTTCACACCGAGAAGTGATTGATCACGGCTCGGCTGGAGCAGGCAGGTATTCAAATCGTACCCTGGTGGCACATCTAGAGGTCGGGCTTCCTCTCTCGAGCACCCCCCGGCTCCCTTCATGCCCATTACGGGGAAAAATATGCCGCTCGGAAGGAAAACTATGCCGTGGTGACATTATTTTCTGGACTATAAGTCGCATTTTTTTTCGTCGTTGGGATGGGCTTGCTACTGGCACTCAGGTGGCATTTTTAACGTTTTTAGTCCTATGTTTACTCTTTTAGATACATTGATTATTACTGTGGACAGATATTCAAAAGTTGGCACTTCATAGTTTTCAGCCCTTAAAGGGCAACACTAGAACCAATCGAAACCATTTATAAGCAAGCTATTGGACAGAAAGGCAAAAACGAACCACCACGGTCAGATATTTAAAAAACAAACGACTGAACTGGTACAATACTGTTAAATATGCAGATGCCACCTTAGTTTACAAAATCTCCAACACTAAGCTCCTCCTCCACTGCAAGATTTTGTACCAAAAAATTCCAACACATCAACAAAAGCTGGCTCTAGAGGCGACTGTGTAGTTCCTTTCAAAAACAATGCATTCAGTCAATTGTCCATGCCGCACATTCCTGGGAGTCAATACCAATGAACATACATGAACTCCCATCTCTGAACCTCTTGGCCAATCATCTTAAAGCCTGGCTGTTAGACCAACAAAATTGCCATCACAATGCTGTTTAAAACTGTGCTGTGCGTATATGTTATCTTCAACTAAAGATGGAAATTAGCCCTCGACTACAATCTTACATATGTACATATATATTTTCATAAACATGAATGTACATATGTTAATTAATATGTGCTGTCCCTTATTAAATAAATCAAACTCAAACGATTTGAAAAATAGTAGGTCAAACGTTTGAACTCAATTATTGGCGGTTATTATTTTTAGTGATGAATCATTATTGGATTTGGGCCATGTGTTTTATATAATAAAATGTTTACATTCAAACAATGTTAATAGATTAGATTATTTAATTCATCCCATATTTGTGAAATTTCACTGTCACAGTAGCAAGAGGGTGAGAAAGACATTTTAGACAGAAATAAATAGGTAATAAATAAGTTAATAAATAAATAAGCATGTTGCTGAAATAAATATTTATATATAATACACGCTGGTCTAGTTTCTTTTATTTAATTGGATGTCTGGCGGCTCCAATGGCGGCATTACGTCAAATGAGTGTCGTTTTTATCGTCTGCGCTTTCTGCTGGAGCGACTTTTACTCAAGTCATTCCCAAAAATATTGCCGATATCATAGCCATACTTGCATACGCGAGCGGTTGTAAACAAAAGACCCGTTTGTTGTGTTTTTGCCCCTCTGAGATCTTTTGTTTTGAATTTGAATGCACAAGAGAAACCAGTTCATTTGAGTTAACTCCACCCATCAAAAATAAATGCAAATAAATAACAGTCGTGTCGGCGCCGAGGCATGATTGTGATTTTTAATGAGGGCCCGCAGTTAAATTTGTGCAGTGAAGCAAAAGTCTGGCGTCATTTCAAACAATCGCCGTCCTTTTTCAGGTGTAGCGTTTGCGCGCTTCCCCTCCCACCGACATCTTTTTCCCCCCCTTTTTCCGTCAGTCGGTGCGAACCGAGCGGCGAGACGGGGGGTTGTCAATCCTTTGAATACCTAATTGTGCCAGGCCTGTGCGTATGTTGCTGACTTCGGGCCAACTGGAAAAAGAGGGGGTTGTTCGCACTTGTTTTTTTCTTTCGGGCGGAGACGAGCTTCTCGGAATACAAAAAAAAAATACCAAAAAAAGGCATTCTGTAGGTTTGACGCTCCGACCGTGCCGCCTCATGCATTCATTCATGTAGCCGGCAAACATATCTCACAGCGGAGGGGGGGGTGCCGTGGTAAGGCCTCCATGACAAGCAGACAATTTCATTTGCGTCTGCTCCCGTTATTCCAACACTATTGGTCGGATTGGCAAAGGCCCGCAGCAGAAATCAATCCCTCGTTTTGCTAAAAAATATATTTTTTAAATGGATGGAGGGTGTAAACGACTGCGTACTTCATATTGGATAGTAAAACAGCAAAGCGAGTAAACCTACGTGGGATTTTGACCTTTCCAGGCAAAAATCGGTAAAATGCAAAGGCTGTTTTTTCCCCCCAATCGCCGATGTTAGTCAACGTTCCCCTGCTCTGTTTTTGTGACGTACCATGCGCGGCCAGTTGCTTAACCTCTGACGTTCGGGGATTTTCCTTTTTTTTCCCGATTTTTACCCGCGAGCTGAAAACAGTTTGTTGTTGCTGGTGTGGAATGTTCCACTCGATGAGCCTGGCACGCAACATCTTATTTTAAGGATGAATTTGAGGGAAATGTGAGGATTTGGCAGATATTTTTTGCTTGTTTTCACATACCTGGCAACCTCGGCCAATTGTTTCCCTTATTAATGATTGTGATTCCCCTTATTAAGCGATTTAAAAAAGCATACAAATGCAATGCGCGCATACCAATTTACCAATTTCGCAACTATGTTGACAATTAGGCTTTTGTCGAGTCAATGATGACAAAGCCTATGTCCGATTATTATTATTATTATATTATGCTTAAAGCGTGACAGTCGACCATGATGTTTTCGTTTGCTAACAGTGATCGAGACGATCTGAGCCAAAATGGAGATCGGTTTTACAAAAAACGTCCTTCAAAAAAATGTTGTACAGCGTACACAATTTGAAATGATTAAAAAAACGTATAAAATACGGGAAAAAATTATAAGTTGACAGGTATGTTTTCAATATGATCAAACATGCCGGGCTCACAGGGTCAAGTGTCAGAAAAGGACGTTGATTAGATTAGATTACATTGTCACAGTCGCAAGAGGGTGAGAATACAGACACAGGAAAAGTCCTTTTAGACATAAATAAATAGGTAATAAATAAATAAATCAATTAATTAAACAAATTGATGACAGACGAGCCGATTGTCATGGAGACGTGGGGGCAAAGGTTAAGGTCAGAAATATAGCGAGGCTTTGAATTTGAGTGCTTAGGCGGAATATGTTACTACGCTCGGGTTTAGGTGCTTTTCCTTCTTTCCCATTGTTTTGCTCCTCTTTTATTGGGTTATTCAAGGAGCTCTTGCAGACGACAATTACTCCGGTGAAGAAACCCTCTGCCAAAGGACGGCTGATTACAGAAGTATCTAAATATTGCAGGGTGCTCATTATCTGCTAACCCTGAGCGATCCTGCGAGTCGTCCAAAGCGGGGGAAATCGTCCTTTTTTTTGTCCGCCAGACTTTGACACAAAAGGCTGGAGAGGCCCTTTCGCGTCACGGGGAGCGTTAGCATCATGCATGTTTCATGAAGGCCGGGCACTATTTAAGACGCTCGTCCGGGCTGCGCACGCGAGCATCGGTCCATTAGGGGAAGGAAATTGCGCACACGCACGCACGGCAATATTTGCCGCTCGTATTGTTGACCTATTTAAAAGGCGGCAGCGGCGTCGCGGCGTCGGCTCGTGGCGTACGCAAGACGAGTTCCCGGGCGTCATTGTTCGCGCCGCGTTGCCCTCCTTTCTCGGATTTGGAAGCCGCAATCAAACGTCGTCAGCAGTATGCAAAGACTCGCACTTAACAACCCGCTGACGGCTCCGGAATTATGGCGGGGGGGGGAGGGGCGGATCTTGGCTGCCATTTCCATCTCGGTGGGAAAGTGCTTCCGGAAGCTAGAAATGGAGCAGCACCGCCCCGTTTTGGGGGGATCTGGGTTTGTTTCTACCTTGGGTGAAATGGCGGACGACCCACGATCCTGTTCCGGTGGTACGGAATGACCCCCCTCCTCCCGGGCCGAATTGATTGTTTGTTCGCATCCGGCCTAACGACCAACCAATAGCATTCGTCTCTGTCAACGAGCCTGTGGAGCAGGGGTCGGGAACCTTTTTGAAAGAGAGCCATAAGCAATTCCCGTTTTCAAATGTTATTCCTTGAGAGCCATTCTCCCAATTTAAAAGTCAAAATACATGAAAATGTGCAAAAATTTTTAGTCATTTTCCCACTTCTAAAGTACAAAAAGTCTCTGAATTCTTTTGACAACATTGTTATGCTGTTGCCAATCAATGAATATCAATGCGTTCAATGAGTATCGATGAGAGAACGGCTGCAGAAGACCTATTGGTCCGTTCGGGACTTGGCTCCCTCACCAGCAGTTTCCATATTTTAGCTCAGAGCCATATGCACCCATCAAAAGAGCCACATGTGGCTCCCGAGCAGTGGCGGGCCGTCAGGGCCTTCTATGCTGGCCTAAGAAATATCTGAATCATATATTATATTTTGTCCATCAATACTTATTAAATAATTCCAAATTATCTGTTAGCTTCCTTTCATTGGTTTTCCCCCTGGTTCCACTGCTTCCAGATGTGTGCTTTCATATTGTATTTGTATTTAATCATTAAATGCTGCTAAGAAGTGGATTTTACCCCATTTTTGTGCATTAATTTATTGATTATTTTTGTGTGTCTCGCAGCTGTAGCTGTAGTAGAGGTTTTATAGCATATAGCATATCATAAAATAGTTTTTGAGGGTTGGATTGATTCGTTGAAGGCGCTACGAGAAAATGCACGGACCGCCACTGCTCCCGAGCCATAGGTTCCCTACCCCTGCTGTAGAGGACCCTCGATCGATTGGTTGTTTTGTTCAGTTTCCCCGACTCTGTTTTGATTCGGCGAACTTGGCCCCGTCGATAATTTCCAAATCTGTCGGCTGACTTTTGAAAGGCGGGTCAACGTAAATCGTCTTCATCCGGCGCGGATTCATAAATTTGCACTTTAAAAAAAAAATGGAGGCAGCTTTAACCCACTTGAGCTCACGGGGGGGTCCGGATTAGCCCTCACGGAAAGAAAGCGCAGATTAAAAAGGCGAGCAGATGGTTTTACCAATCAAAACGGCATTTCTCGATTGTTTGCAATCTCCGCCGGCGTCTTTTGATTTTTATGATTATTACTGCCACTACTTTAGAGCGACTTTACAAGAGTATTTGGGGCATTAACCAGGCTTAGGCCCCGCGGAGCAATTCCCCAAAATGCTTCTGGCTTGACCTTTTAACGGCATCAAAGTCCAAATCCACGTCAATACATACGTGTCGACGGTAATCCCCCCTCGCACTGTTCTTTGGCTGAACTCGGCGCGCATCAACACGGCGGCGTGGTTTTTGGCCGGGGAAGACGGGGGCGCGCAACGGCGGGGAAAAGAGAGCTATTTCATTTTGCAACCTGGGCCGGGCTTTTTTTTTCCTTGGGCGGATTAATTGCGCGCCGCCGCTTTAATCTGAGGAGCGGCTGACGCAAATATAAGAGGGTGAAAATAATGAGAAACAAATAAGGCGAGAGCACTCGGCTTCATGAAACGGAACGTCCGAGACATTTTTTTTTAGCCGTGCGTTTTGGTAATGAAATTCCTCGGAGGTGAAGAAATGTGTTCTGGTTCTTTGTGTTCAGATGAAACATGAGCATTCGCGCCGGTTAAATGAATTCAACGTGTTACAAAGTGGAATAATATTCAAGTTATTTTATCAGTAAGAATTTGTTATTATTTTCCCATAGTGCTATTATTCTTGTTCAGGCTAGGGCAGGGGTGTCAGACTCGGGTTGGTTCGCGGGCTGCTTTAACGTCAACTTGATTTGGGCCGGACCATTTTAGATATAATATTTAGATTTTTTTAATAAATGGATTAAAAGAACTGGATTAAAAACCCTGAATATTCCGTTTTTTTATAGATCTGAAACAATGTTTATTTGAGCTCTTTTTAAATCTATTTTTAGATTTTACAAAATTATTTTTGAACTAAAAACACGGAAAAAAATGATTAAAAAATGACAATGATTGATTTAAAAGGGGGAAAATCAGGAAATTTAATATACATCTATACTCTTCATTTTAATTTGATCCTAAAATAGAAAGTCGCCACTCATCATTTACTTTCTCGGGCCACACAAAATGATGCGGCGGGCCAGATTTGGCCCCCGGGCCGCCACTTTGACACATGTGATTTAGACGGAGCCACGGCGGTTTTGGGGGAGACCTTTTCCATCCAATCCCATCAAAAATGGCGGTCATGAAGGACGACATGGAAACAGAAAATTATAGGACCAAAAACGGAGACCAGCTATCCGTTTGGATTTCCGTTCTTGAGCAACATACGTATCGACAAATTGGCACCTATTCCAGTTTAGTCTTCTTGGAAGAATAACTTTTACGAGCCGACAGGCGACTTATAAAATGGAGAAAAGCAGGCTTTACCGTTCAAAGTATTTGCAAAATCATGTTTCCATTGGAATAATAGCGCCATTTCATGAATAACTTCAATTTGGCGCCCAGAAATGGAGCGTACGGATGACATCAACTTGAAAGCGGCACGTTGCCATGGTACCCGTCTCACTTGGATCAATGAAAATGTAAAATATCATTCTTTTGGATTACCGTATTTTCTTATATATTAGCCGTCTCCGCGTATAAACGGCACCCTTAAAATTGCCTTGAAAATCGTTGAATTTGACAATTTCTCGCGTATGAGCCGCCCCCTGATTCACAATTTTCACCTCCATTTTTTTAATAGGGAGTACAAATGTGTAATTAGAAGGCTGACGGCGGAGAAGCAAGGGTAGGCGCGGCTACTTTTATGACTAATAATAGACCGATAACTCGAGATATCTGCAAAATTGGGTTGCGTTGCCATGAGGATGTGCGAGAATTGAAGGGGGAGGTTTACGGGCAAGTACAGGTGAAATATCAAGCTAGTTTATCATGAATCGCCTCCTGGGGCAAACGGTTTGGACATTTGTTGACGTCGATCTGCGCAAACATGACGTGGAATGGCGAGAGAGAGTTGTGGAATTACGAAGAGATTTGCACCAAGGACGAGGTCGCCCACGGAGTGATTACCCTCGACGTAAGCCGGCAAAATAAGGCTGGTACTTTTTAAGAAGAATAATTAGTCAGGCTGACGGGTGTACCCCAATTGCGACAGCGATTTTTGTTTCCTAGCGTGCTCCAGTTTGGAACTGTAATCCTCCCTTTGTGGATTGCGAGTATTAGTAGTTCTTATTTATTTTTTTTGTTCTCGCAATTAGATTTGACACAATTTCATCCGGAATTTAGCCGTCTCCGTCTGTGTCTTTGGTATTTCGGGGCGGGGAGATGAACTCCAGGTTGGAAAGTCGCCCTAACTTTCCGCAAGTCGCCGTCAATCAAAGCCGTTTTGCTCCGGTGCCTCCGAGGCGTTTATTTGTTTGGGCCACCTGCTCGCCTCTTCGTTAAGAAGAACGCCCTGAACTTCGGGACAACCGCCGACTGGCGGACATCTTTGCTATTTGGCTGGCGTGGCTCCCGAATTCCGGCGCCAGAGGTTTCAATTAGAAAGCGGCGCCGGTCGGGAAAGGTCACCGCCGTCCTTCGGATTCGTCGGAGCTCGTTTGAAGACTAATTTGAGGCCGACTTCAACTTTGAATCTGTCGGCGCCCAAGGTGGCGGGCGCGCCGTGATTTCCCCCCGCGCGCCGCAGCCGTCATTTTGCATTAGTCTTTCTCGCGGCTTGATTTATTCAGACGAGTCCCTGGGCGCCTCATTTTAAACGCTTAGTCAGGCTAAATAGGATGCGTAATAGCCAAATATTTGGCTGCGTAATCTGGGAAACGAGACCGTTTCGCCGTTGCCGACGCCTTCCCGTTGCAAAATAAAGGCGGGGCTCCGCTGCAGATTTCCCCAACTTGATCGAGCCGACATTTTACAGAAGGGAATGAACCGTGAACCAAGAAAAACGGTGCCAAAATGAGAATTCCTGTTTATCTACGGTTCCGTGGTCCGAAAAAAGAATTAGTTTAATCGGTGTGCTGGAAAATGATTGGTTGTTTAAAAGTTCTGTGATTGAAACGCGAAAATTTGTTGGAATTCATGCGTTAAAATTGCACCCCGAACAAAAACCAAAACACTGGTTAGTATACGGAATAACAAAAGACGTCTATAGGAGCCAATTGGTTAAAAAAAAACATACTTTGCCGTATCCAATAACGTTAATACTGTTAGGGGGGGGGGGGCTTTATCCACGGCAACATTGCACTCGTAAATGAACAAACAAATTTTAAATTAACTTGGATAACTATATACCGACACTCAACGTTGAATGTAACTTCAAACAAAACTAAATTCTAAATTTGTTGTCATCTTTTTGACCTTACGTAGTTCTACGGGTTGACACCACCTGGCCGCTCCGCCAAAGTCTTCAAAACGAACGCATCAAGAGTTGTTTGTTTTTGTCTACCCTTCAAAATATTTCGATAATGTCGCATACAAATGTCAACACAATAGGATAACGCACGACCACTTGCCAACGAGAAATAGTCGATCGAAAGAACAATCGCAGGAGCTTCTTTCCTTAGAAAGAATAACAGGAAATACAATAGTTGAGCTTACCCACGTATTGATTGTGGGTAATGAAGTTTTATTCTGAGAAAGGTTGCCATTGCCTATCGGTCGGTGTTGTGTGCACCAGTATACTTCATTACCCAGAAAGCCCTCTTTTTGCCCGCGCGTTGTGCGTTTCCTGGTCTGAATAACTCATCCGGTGCTCGTAAATATTGTTATACACGAAAGATGTGCAAAAAAAAAAATGCCATGGCCACCTGGCTTGGTCACATCACGAAATTTTGACCGCATGACGGGCGAATTATTCGATCGAAATTTCCCCCGTGAGACGAGCATTTTGTATGACGAGTGGTCGTATGACGAGGTACCACTGTACAGTCCAAGTGGCTTACGATTGTAATAAAACTGCATTTTTTTAAGCGTAAAACCTCAGCCTCGTTCCTTCTCTCACCAAATCGGATTCTACGAAACGGACTTCCCTTCTGGTCCGAAGCCAAAGTAGAAGAGGTGAGACGATAGAAGCTATTATGGTGGAATGAAAGGAAGACCTCCCCCATGTTTTGAGCTCATAGCGAGGTATGACACTAATCGCTTCAGACTGGCGTGGCGGCACCCAGGGATGAAAAAGAGACGGCGCGGTGGCCGCGGCGTAATGGAAGGGAGCGAGTCGTGAAACGGCCGGAGGGGATGCCGCCGGCCAAAGCGGGCCATTTGTTTGCGCGGCTTCGGTAAATACGCGTCAAGCCCCATCGTCGTTGGCGGGCTAACGAGCCGTGGCTTTCTCGCGAGGTGAGGGCGGCAGGACGCGCAGGTTAGCAACCGCAACGGCGCTTTGTGCAATTATATCGCGGCCATCTTTAAAGGTTCGCCAAAGTACCTGCATTTTCGCTCAGGTGACTTCGGACTTACATTTGACGAAATATCCAATGAGAAGGATGTATTTCTTCTTTAACACATAACATGTCTAACGCTAATTAATACTAAAATCCTTTCAATTTAAAAGGAAAAAAAACATTTGGAAATAATATCGCTAAGCAATTAATCATGATTAATTGATTACAGTGCCTCTAACTCTTTAGATTAACTCATATAATCTGGACTAATGAAGATATGACGCTTATCCAGGGTTATTAATTCTTTCGGTGCTAGCAGGTGGCGTCTTTTTGCTAGGAATTTAAATGAGTTTGTCAGCGGTAGATGGTGCAAAGCGATTGGACGTCTATCCCCGTCGGTCCAGCGTGATTGACAATTCCAAAATCTGTCGCTATTCGCTATTTCTACGTCAAAACGATGATTTTTCAGCTCTATTTCATAAAAAAACAACTAAATCTGACGACTACTGCGTTAGCGTAACTGAGCTTTCCCGACACGACCGCTGATGTGACGGTACGACGCTTTGCAAGGAGGACACCGCAAATGTCCTGCCCTACTTCTCTTCTCACTTGATGAGCAGAGTCATGATGTCCGTCACCCCCTTTAAATAGACTCCCTCCCAGGGGGGGCTCGGTTGGACACACAAAGTCAACGACGCTATCCCGCCCACGTTCACCTTGAACCAATGGTAACGTCATTGAAGTCTTTTCGTATTCGTTCTTTTTTCGTTTATCCCTTCCTCTAAATGGTTCATTTTTTCCCCGAACCTCTGAGCAAAGCATCTATCGGGAACACATTTTTGGACGGCCGGTGTTAGTCCGTTTCATCTCATTCGCTAAAGAGCGGCTGGGAAGAGGATATGAATCTAATCTGGCTTTGACTTTAATTATTCCATCTATGAGGTGGGTTCATTTTTTTTAAGGGGGGGGTATTAAAATAGTGTCCATTTTAATCAAGGAGCCCTTCAGCTCAAAAATGAGCACCCAATTAAAGTTGGAATAATGGAATACAATTGGGGGAATTGGAGAAGCGTCTTTTAGTTCATTTTACGGTCGCTATCGTTTCGCCCGACAGGCTGAGCGGCTCGTCACCGCTACCGGGGTAAGACACCCCTTCGTCAGCGACTTTGGTTTGCTATTTTTACATGACAATTCAACGCTAAGGGCTTTGATGGTAATCGCTCCAGCAGACTGTATCAAAAAGACCCTTTTTAGGCTAAGCAAGGTGCTACGTACGGTTTTGTTTGGGGTCCGGCAGGGGGCATGACCGGACGTTTGGTCGAAAGACGTTTGGTCGACCGGACGTTTGATAAAACGGACGTTTAGTAGAATGGACGTTTGGTAGTACGGGTTCGCATGCAATTGATAGATTTTAACATTGGGTGAATAGGGATTTAATGACCATTATTTAACATTGAGTGAATAGGGTTAGGGTTAAACAAATGAAAGTCTCATGACTCAAACCTCAGGACTCGCGAACCCGTTCTACCAAATGTCCGTTCTACCAAACGTCCGGTGACCAAACGTCTGTCGACGGTTTTCTAACATAGCTTCCCAACGTCCTGAGGTATGAGGTAACGCCAACCACGGCAGTGCAAACAAACGGGCAGAAGATCCGAGACTAGGCCTCAGGGAGCCAGAAAAAAATAAGTAGGCGGCCACGATAAGGGAGGAATTGCAAAATGTCCAATCGCGCCATTGGGTGAGCGCGGCAGCCGAGGAGAGGGCGACTCGGATGGCGCGATACGCTTGAGGGATTGGACTGCAGAGGCAACGAGCTCATTAGTGCTTACTCCGCGATACGTGAAGGCGCCTCGGCGAGGACGACCGCCGGGTTTGCATATTCAAATTTTACGGCCGCGGCGGGCCAGCGTGAAGGCGACGCTCGGCGGAGGCGTTTATGCGGCGGCGCCGGGCGGGGGTTGTTAGGAGGAACGGGAAAAGCAGGTCGCCGTCAGAACGCCAGGCCACTTTGAGGAGAGAGAGTTCAAAAAAGGAAAACGGCGGCGTGGCTGGGAGTTGATGAAATCAAAATGGCGGCCGTGGAAAAGGCCTTTATTTCCGGTGAATGCGCCGCTGGCTGAGTCACGGGCTTAGCTCTTTATCGACGCTTGATGACTCTTTTCGCGCCTTTGAGTTTTCCGTCCGTCAAAGGCGGCTAGAAAACAATCCTCGGGGAGGCGATGACTGGACGCCGGCTCCGAGCGGGATAACTTACGCCATCGGAGGACCTCGGCGGATCGCCGCCATCGTTCAACGCGGTAACGAGGACACGGCAGATGGACTTTATTCCCGAAAGCGTTTTTAAATGACCAATCGGGGGGCGCCGGGGTCCTCATCGGGAGGGCGATGACTTCTTTTGTTGTCTCTATTTGGATTTTTGGGCGTTTTGTGGCGCTTTGTCCTCGCAATTCCGATCCCAGATGCTTTGGTTTTTGGAACGCCGTCCTCGTGACGGCCAATCAATAGTGGAAGATTAGTAATGGGATTCAACGTGACAAAAGGTGTAATCCCTTCCCTCGCTTGCGATGCCGAATACAGTGTATAAATAGCCTTTCTCAAAAGACACCGGCTTAAGCGCTCATTTCAGGACGTTTACGTTACCGGCTTGCAGGGGGGAAAAAATGGAAGCATCTCCATTCTTTATATACAGGAGTGAGTCCATTTGGAAAAAAAATCTAATTAATTACAAGTGCTGCATTAAATTTGTCTTGATTAATCAGTCCCAAAAAGGTTTTTTTTTCAATTGGAAAGGATTTTAGTTGATGAATGAATCAAATTATCTTCTGGAAAATGGCAATTAATTGTGTTTGGGTACAAAACAGTAAAAATCAATTACCTGGGGGGCTTAAGTTAAAAGGAAATTTAAATACCAGAAAATGACAGGTCTAAAACTGAGACCGGACGTTTGGTCGCTGGGGTGAATATAATTTTAAGAGCTGGTTTGAACAGTAGATATTCAGATATTTAACTCTCTCTCACGAATATAATTTTGAGAGCTGGTTTCAACAGTAAACTCTCTGTCATGTTGTCAAACGTCCGGCGACCAAACGTCCGGGCGACCAAACGTCCGGCGACCAAACGTCCGGCGACCAAACGTCCGGCGACCAAACGTCCGGCGACCAAACGTCCGAGTACCGTCTAAAACACAGTGTAAACTCGGCAAAATAATGTTGTGCTTTTTCTACTTATCTTGTAAGCAAATTTCACCATACGAGTCTATTGAATCGGCTAACGGAAATTAGCGCACTGACAAACCTTAACGATTGCGACCTGTTATTAAAATGAGGGCGTTCTTTTTTTGCGATGACGTCATCGATCAGAATGAACGCATTCAAGTCCGACTTATTTCCCAACTGAACGGCCGTTTAGATACGAAGGACCTTTCGTCGCGCGTCACCGAGACCCCCGAGGGGTTCTTGGAGTTGCTTCATCCCCCCCTGCCTTTAATTAGTCGTGTGTTTTAGCGCTCCTTCATTGAGCCCGGGATGTTCGGGTAGCACCTGGGGATCACCGCGACAGGATATCAGGGGCTCTTATCGGCGTTCCCGGGGGACCAGCTAGAAAAACAGCTTTAGCAAACAGCCTCTCAGGTAGCGAGCGTCCTCATTAGCTCTATCATCACTATTAACCGCATTAGCGGACCTGTTTTGATTGCCGTCATTAGCGTTAGCGGCTTAAGCACGCCGTTGGCGACGGGCGAGAGGTCAAGAAAGCGCGTGCCTGGGGCGTGTTTTTTTTAACAAATCCACGCGTTGTTATATTCATTGCGGCCTATGATTCTACCGGGAGGGATGCCGATGGGTGCCATCTGGTGGTCGCTGGGGGATTCCGGGAAAGGGTTACCGGCGAAAAAGTCAACGTCAACGGCGTGACGGTAAACAATCCCCCGGATGCGCTGCACTCAGAGATTACGGCGGAGAAAAAGGGGAAGGGAAAGCGAGCGTGCCGAGTTCCTTCTCGCGTGATCTGATAGCGGCGGAGCAACGGCGAAGCAGAATGAGGGGTTTTGCATCAGCGCCTTTTGAATAATCATTTTTTTGGTGGGAAAACGCGGGCAGCCAGCGAGATAGCAGAAGGCAGGCGAAGATAGGAGCCTCACTCCCGCTCGTCGCCGTCTTCATTTCAAATGGTGCTTTTGTGCACAATGTGGCATCTCCCACTCGCTGGGCTCTGATCAGGCGGGCGCCAATGACAAGGCTACTGTCAGACGCCGCACGCCACGCGTTCAATTACTGCTGTTTAGATGTGACACAAAGCAACCTGTCGCTTTTGGACGGGGAAGAGCTGAGAGTGAACCAGAGAGACAATCAAGCATTGTGGTTTTTCTCCTCAAAAAAACAGCCAGGCTATTGCCGAAGCCGCGGGGCTCATAGAGCGGTATTGATCACGTCTGCAAAGAGAAATCTATTCTTTCCCCAAAACCCCTGATGAATCGCAGGCGTGTAAGGCCCGTGACTCAGCTTTTATTGGCAAGTGCTGGCGCTCGCTGGCTTAATTGGACAACTTGACCGGAACTGCCAACCCCCCGGGCCGGCCAAAACACAGCCCAGACCTAAGTGATTTTCGCCAAAGGTATGACGAGTCGGTACACGGTCGATTGGTCGCCGGTCTTTTGGTCGCCGATCTTTTGGTCGCCAGTCTTTTGGTCGCCCGGAAGGTTATTGATAATTACCATTTAAATTGTTGCTCAAGTTCCCTAAATACAAACTGCGAATGACTATTTAGTCATACTTAATGCCCTAGTTATTATTAGGCTAAAGAAAAGCTCCAAATTTCCCGGACTTTTATTGTTTTTTGTTGGAGAACTTGTTAATACCCTGACTGAACTGACGTCACTTCTTAAAGGGACAACGCATGTAAATAAAAACTCTTATAGTACACTCACACGTCGGCTCAGTGAAACTGCTCATGGCCATTGTTGGCTTTTATTCATGCGTAGACCGTGTTGTTTTACCTTGTTTTGTCGCCGGTCTTTTGGTCATCGCTGTTTTGGTCGCCGGTCTTTTGGTCGCCCGTTGTCGCGGTCGGGGCGACCAAAAGACCGCGACCAAAAGACCGGCAACCAAAAGACGGCGACCAAAAGACCGGCAACCAAAAGACCGGTGACCAATCGACGCACACGGACGAGTCACCCAACACCAACAATTGGAGATAGTGGAAATTAGGGAGACTTTGAGAGGTCCCAACAAAGACTTTGAAAGATGATCAAAACCGGGCTGTCAGTGCCGCGTTGGTATTTTGTCGAGTCTCCGTTATTGGCAGCGGCGAAAAGATGAGATCCAAATATGCAAACGTCTGACAACAGCTCGAGTAAAGCAGACTCGCTCATTTTCCCGCAGATTGTGATCGACAAAGTCAATCCGCCTTCCTGATCTGCTGGGAAAATCGGCGGTCAGGTACAGATACTGCTGTGATTTACGTCATTCTTTCTCGTTCTTGCGCCAAAACCCGAAAAGGCCAGAATCTCGGATGTCTTCGGCTATCTGATCGGCTGTGAATCAACGCTAAAGGTACTCATCTGAATCTGGAGGCGGACCCGGTGGATAGAGTAAGGCGGGATGTACATTGGTACATGAAAAGACAACCCGGGCCACCCAAAAGAGAGATGAAAGAGGAAAAACAAAAGAAGGACTATGACTCCTGGGAGATTTAGCGGGATTGATCGTCTTTGCGCATCAGCGGCGTCCAAAGCTAACATGCCTCAGTTGTTTGGAGATTCAAATCGCTGCCAAAAAAAGCGAGCTGTTCTTTCCAACTTGTTTAAAGATGACTTCGGGTTAACTTTGTGGAAGGTCGGACCAAGTAAGGAGACGGCCTTTTCCAACTTTTTCTCTTTTTGGCTCCTTGTTAAGCATGAGCAGAGAAGGATGCAGTACACAAGAGTCCCGGGGGACAAAAGAAGCTTCTACCCAAATAAGGACAAAGCCCAGTACGAGAGAAACTGCGCGAGTCGGGCGGGGAGGGTCAGACCGCCAAGCTAATATGTCAAAAGATCCGACACCCGGCCGGCGCATTTTTCGACTCTACTGCAACTTTTCCGCACACTGTAGTTGCGAATTGGCAAGGAGGTCCAGGATTAAATTAATATTAGAGCGTGACCGGATGATTCGCCTAAAGACGTTTCGCCGACGGACGTTTGACAGACGGACAGGTCGCCGAATGGACGTTATACTAAATACTAGTAATCATTAAACACTGTTTTCGGCTGGATTTGACCGAATTTGAGAGCATTTTGAGCCGTTTGGCGAATGGACGTATATAGACGTTTTTTGCCTCCATCTCGACATTTTACCGAGGAATTCACTTCCCTGGGCTCGGTTCTAATGTCCAAAGAGCTCCAGTATTTGTATTTAATCATTAAATGCTTTTTAGGATGGATTTGACCCGATTGCTGTCATTTTACGGCTCGGTTCTGCTACATCTGCCCGCCCAAGAGTGCTTATTCCCGGGCTGCCATTGACGGTAGACTAATAAATTGAGAGTGATGAGCGGCAAAGGGAAATAAAACATTGGTTTCTTTAGGCGAATCATCCAAGTACCGCAGAAGAGCGTGAGATATTTCAAATAAATAAATAAAAGGGTGACACGCAAAGCCCTGCTGTCAAGTCCTTCTGTGGTGGGAAATATCGCTTCCCCGGCCGGCCACAGTTCCAGCGGAGAGGTGCCGGTCACGATTCGACCCTTGCGGGGAGTTCATAACGCCTGACCGACCTCCGAGACAGTCCGCCGGTAAAACGGCTACGAGGCTACGGGATTATCGCACCGGGAGGTTTGAGATGTCGGGATAAGTTGAACGCCGAACTCCGGGTCAACGTCTGGAAAATGCGCTCGCTTGACGGGCGATGCCAAGAAAGCATCTGAGGACTGACGGCTACTACTTGACGCGATTTGACTTCACGGAGACCGCGTCAAAAGATCACGGCTAATGGGCGGCGTTCCTACTGTTTCCATCGGCTCCCCCGACCGACCCCTTTACGCGCCCACGCCGCGCAAACGCTGGGAAAATCAAATCAATAACCCGGCCACGTGAGGGGAGGCTCCCTGTCACAAGCGTCTCCGCCGGCGGGAAAATCAATGGAGAGCGCCGCGAGCATCCGCTAAGCTCATAGCCCATTTGTTCTGGTTCCCGTTTAGCCGCCGCGGGCCAAACTTGATGAAAAATACCTTCAAACAAAGAGAGAAATTGCCAAGTCGTAAAAATGCAAACAGGTGAACTCGCATCGCCGTCTCCTAAAAACGCCAACGAATGAATTTTGCGGCGAATCCCAAACGGCCAAATGCAATTCTTCACAAACGAGCCACAGGATTCTGGGGGCATTTGTGTCCATATAAGGCAGCATTCTCAAAATATAGGACAAACACACTCCAAGAATAGACGCATACTAGCCAAAGCTTCTCCTTCTCATTCTGCTCACAAATCCAGACCCCGTGATTTATTTGCCCCCTCCCCCTCGCGATACGTTCTACAAAAGAGCGGCGTTTGGAGTCATCGCATGACAACGCCGGCGTACCCTGGGACCAATTCAGGGTGGACTTTTCCCCGCGTCAGTCGCGACGGATTCGCGTCACGTCGCCGCCCGCGTCCAAGGACTAATCTAGTACTCAGGGGGGGCGAGCGACAATTAAACGGTATTGATCGCATGCCCTTTTTCTGACGCGGTCTCGTAATGAGGCTGAACAGACTCGATAAGAGCTGGGCGGAAGGTATTGTTATGGATCTGAAGTTGAATGGCAAGGTCAAAGTCCACGTGGAAGAGAATAAATGGTAGTTTTATCGTTTGGCAAACAAAGAAGTATTTGGACCCTAACTGGTGGGATGTTTTTGTAAGTGCTACTAGGATTTTTTTAATCTGTTTTGGCACATGGACTATTACTCTAATCGATAAATCTGCTATCGCTCTTTCTGTACTGGGGAAAATTTCAGTTTTTAGCTATTCCTGGTCTGTGTAATGTCCCTGTTTTTTATTTTAATAAAGTGAATGGTGCTGACCGTGTTTAAATTGGCTGCCGTTGATGGAGATCTGCAATAAAAATGAGCTATTTTTAAATTGACCGCACGCTAGCTTTAGCAAATTCCAAATTAAAACACATAGGCTATAGAAACAGTTTTAATTTGATGCCGTCAATTGGGGTTTTTACCTCTTTTAGCGCCACTGACGACAATGGACATCCAATCATCTTTGCATAAATGAGTTCGTTTTGCCCAATCCGTGTCAACTGGCAGCCATCTTGGTTCAAACGGATCGGAAGTCTACGGCCGTCGGTTAAATTGCGGGGGAATTTTCTCACTGTTTAAATAATTCAAATATGGCTTGAAGAGCTTTCACTGTCTCCCTAAAGCCCCCAAGAGAAGTAAAAACCCCCCATCACGTTATTGCTGCCGTGTATGAGAGGTGACAAGCTGCCACAACAAGACATCAAATTAAAAGCTTCAAAGCAACCTTGACATTTGCGCTATAGTTCCGTCTCGGCCCGCTCCAACCCGTCCCGGGAGGCGCGCGTTCAAGACGCTTTAGTCAAAACCCAAGCGAGCACCTGCCACGCACGTGGTGCGAGGAGAGATGTCAAAAATCTGTCTGCTAAAGTACAGCAGAATGGTTTCTCTGCCTCCAATATTAATGAACGCCGGCAAAAATAGAAGCGTCTTCCTCCTGCGACGCAACATCAAAAAGGGCAGGACCCCACGCCCACCTCGCGCTCACGTCAGAGGGAAAAACGGACCGGCGAAAGACAATTACTGAGCCGAGGGAGGAAGGAAAAAAAAAATGAAATGTCCTCCAATCCATCATTATCTGCTCCGCTTTAAGGGTTTTTGAAAAAGTTTTGTCAGCTCGCTAACAGAGAAGCCGCTCATTTTGCTTGACGCCGAAGGCCGTCAATGATGTTTTAAATCATTTTAATCAAATTTAATCTTTCAAATAGACTTGGATTTCACATTGACGGATTTTAAAAGCCACACTGGTCGACCAAAAATTACCGTATTGATCCGAATATAAGACGATGTTTTTTTGCATTGAAATAAGACTCAACTGCACTTTAGTTCACATATTTAAATGTTCAGATGTGATAAACGGAGGCAAAACAACATGCTTTTTTCTCTCGAATATATTGTTACAATCATTTTTTTATTTATTATTTTCTGAGTAAAATTGAATTTGGTGTTCAAAAAGAGGGGTCGTTTTATAATCTGGGTCGTCTTATATTCATGCCAATACGGTAATATAGCTAACGTGACATCCCCGTACGTGGACTCCAGATCTTTAGCGGTTTTTGTTCGGGTTTTTTGTTGTTGTTTTCAAGGGTTAACGAGGCAAATTGTCAAGTCGAGCGTGCCCATAATCACATGGCTGTTGCCAGACTTGCACTCATTTGTTACTGTCCTTTTAATCACGCTAATGGCGCCCCCTCTTCTGCTCCCTCCCACTCAAGAAGGCCTCCCGAGGAGCAAAAGGACAACAAGTCGTTCGTAGCCATTGACAGCCATCGACACCCGATCCATTTGGACTGAAAATTAATTGAGTTAATGGAATAAAATAAGCAAATATAATGGCGACGAACTGCAAATTTGACGTCGTTGCATTAAGCTAGCGTGCGGTCAATGTAAAAACGGCTCATGTTTAAAGCAACTCTGGTCCGTTTATTATTTTTAGCGCGCACCCGACAGAAAAACTAACATATGCTTCCATAAAATACCGAAATACATATATTAGCCTAGCGTACGTGAGCGTTTCAAGACCACCGGCGCAAGTACAGTACTTGAGATGCCGCCTCAAATGTAATTGCCATTCTGAAGCCGTTTTTTTCTTCCTGGAGTGCCGTGCCATTAGTATTCTGCCTCCGACTGGTCTTTCGTTTCCTGCTCCCCGGGGGTGTCGGACCCGGTGCATGTTAAGCGATCGGCCTTAAAGGAGTCTGGTTGCCCCGGGGTTTCCGGCGCAAAAAAAGCGTGGCGCTCGCTATCGGAGAAGGAGGACCCTTTTAGTAGATGCGCCCACCCTTGTAAAAATAAATAAATAAATAAATAGGATCAATCTCATGAATTTACCAATAGGGAATCGTTGGCCGATCAGCACACACACACGGGCAGATAATGAGAGAAACGCGGGTGCGGTGGAGAGAACATTTTCAAAGGTATTGAAGGGAGATTGAGCGAGCATGAGAGGACGGATTAGGGAAGACAAAAGAGCAGGTGAGCTTTGATAGACAGAACGGGGGAACGCAAACATCAATGTCGGCTTAGATAAGAAAGAGCTAAGCGAGCGAGAGGCGCAGACCAACGGACAATGGGGCGGAGGGGGGGATACGGGGGGCCCCGTTTCTATTTTGTTTGATTTTTTTTTCCTAATGTGCCTTTCACGCTACGAAAGCCCACGGCGTATTCCGGCTGCGGTGGGGCCAGATACATGTTTGGCCGAGGGAATAGCGGTAAGGTAGGAAGAGACGAGAGATTGATTGGGTGGGGGGGACCTGTCCTAAGTTTGAGGTCTGGTACAGCCCCGGGGGGGATTTCTACACGACCAGCCAGTGCGGTATGTAAATGTCATCGAAGTCAACGGAGCGAAAGGCTGCCTGTTTCTGATGCTTTGACAGGACATTGCGGGTCAGGTGCATTTCTGGGCTGTGTCGCTGTCATTGCCAACACACACACACACACACACACAAAAACGCTTCTCGTGGATGGCAATTGAAGGGGACGGGGCCACCGGACCAGTTAAAAGACCGACTTCAATCCCAGTGGGGGCGGGTTCTTGCCAAGTTACAACCTTTGGAATGTTTCACCCGGTACGCAAGTCTCCTGCAGATGACGTTGGCCTTAAAGTAGTTACCCGGTTGGAGCGGGCAATATTATTGAGGAAGTTAAATTCCCAAGAATTTGACTAGCTCTTTCGGATTGCGTTTTTGGCACTCTCTCTGTATTTGGTGGCAGTCGAAAAATAGAAGCGTCTTCCTCCTAAGACGTAACATGAAAAAGGGCAGGACCCCGCGCCCACATCGCGCTTACGTCAGGCGGAAAAACGGACCGACCGGCGAAAGACAATTACTGAGTCGAGGGAGGAAAGGAAAAAAACAAATGAAAAGTCCTCAAATCCATCATTATCTGCTCCGCTTTAAGGTTTTTGGAGAAAAAAATTGTCTGCTCGCTAACAGAGAAGCCGCTCATTCTGCTTGACGTCGAAGGCCATCAATGGTACCCAAAGATGTTTTAAATCATTTTAATCAAATTTAATCTTTGAAATAGACTTGGATTTCACATTTACGGATTTTGTAAGCCACACTGGTCGACCAAAAAATTCCGTATTGATCCGAATATAAGACCATGTTTTTTTTCAATTGAAATAAGACTGAACTGCACTTCAGTTTACATATTTAAATGTTCAGATGTGATAAACAGAGGCAAAACAACATGCTTTTATTCTCTTGAATATATTGTTACAATCTTTTTTAAATTATTTTGTGTATTAAATTGAATTTGGCGTACAAATTTTTTTTTATTCAAAAAGGGGTCGTTTTATAATCTGGCTCGTTTTACCAAAAATTACCGCATTGATCCGAATATAAGACGATGTTTTTTGCATTGAAATAAGACTGAACTGCACTTTAGTTTACATATTTAAATGTTCAGATGTGATAGACAGAGGCAAAACAACATGCTTTTTTTCTCTCGAATATATTTTTTTTCAAAAAACGGGGTCTTTCTGATTACGTTTTTGGCGCTCTCTCTGTATTTGGCGGCACTCGTCATTTCTGCACCGCGTTACTGTGACGTTTAAGACTTGGGATCTAAAACGGTAAAGCCGCAAGCCGTCGCCGCCGTATCGTCCTTCAATTCTCGCCCAGCGTCCGACGCCGCGGGATAATCGTTGGGGATATTTTAGAGATTTGCCTACGCTGGCGCTTCTGTCGGCTTTGCTGGAAAAACCCAAAGCCTTCGAATCAAAGAACGGGAAGAAAAAAAAACAAGCGCGGATAAAATCGATTGGTCAAGAGCTCTGCTAAAAAGGGTCTAGGGTGGGCTGCGGCTGATAAATAATGGAGCGGGCTTTTTGCAACAGCGCCATTCATGTCGTTTCTCGTATTCTGCGTACAATTCTGGTAAAAGGAAACTTATTTTTGGACATTGGACAAAGCCAAGAATGTTTCGTCCCTACCTATCTACCGTAGATCCAAAGCTTGATATAAATCTCTTCCGTCTAATCTATTTCGCTCCTTTTGTTGTTTCAACGGGGGATCCGCTCTGTTTGAATTGACTGATTTTGTCAGTGGGAATCGGCTCGGGGAAAGAGACGAAGGGGAGGGGCCATCGCCGGGCGGCCGCCGCTTTGATCTCGCCGACAGACTCTGCGAAAAATACATTTCAGAAAGGATATTCGCCCACCGGAGTGACAAATTGGCCTCCCGGCGCTCTAAATAATACAGCGGCTACGATTCCGGCATGGGCTCGATATTGCCCGGATAAACCGCCTGGCGAGCCGGCGTGCGTATCAACGGCAAAACGCTCTCCGATAATCGAATATCGACGGACGGCGTGCCGACTGACCAATATCCGCAAAAGCAGATTACAGAAGAGGACCGTCCCCGGCGGGTTGCAAAATGAAGTCGGCTCAAACGTGTGCGGTCGATTGGTCGCCGGTCTTTTGGTCGCCGTCTTTTGGTGGCGGTCTTTTGGTGGCGGTCTTTTGGTGGCGGTCTTTTGGTCGACCAATCTCCCCGTAATACGGGACACCTCGGCGTTATCCGGTTTGAAGACGCTTGAGGAATCAAAGACCCCCGTTCCCGCCGAGAGCAATTTGAGATACTCGGCGTGTTTTCAAACAAGAGCGCAAATGAAATTGCCGATCAGAGGAGGACTCGTGGCACCTTCCGCCGGAGGTTTGATTCGACAAGGGCACCCCGGTCAGGCTCAAGGATACGTTAAAGATGAACCTATTCGCTGAGTGACACATCCTTTTAGCGCTTTCATCACGAGGTTTATTTTCAACACTTTTGTCAGTCGGCGTCGGTCGCCCCTTGAGGGAACCCGTGTGATCATTTTTGAGGTTACCCGGGGCAAATGTCATCTCATTACAATATCATAACAGACGAGACTTTTCAGATCAAATCGGCGCGGGGAAAAACACAAGAAGCGAGCCGAGACGCATCTCGCCGGATGATTTTTCACCCCTGGGGACATTTTAGTTTGGGAGGGGGGCTTTATTTGTTCGCAACTCATCAGTTTTACTATTTCATACAGAGCATCTGTCACCCGTAGCAGATGTCAAATGTTCCATTTTTTTGTGACTCGTCGCGAGATTCGTCGATTTAGGCGGCTAGCGAAAACCCGTTCGTAGTCTCCGCTTCATTTTCAAGGCGACGTCTAATAGAAATTAGAATTTGACAGCTTAAAAGTGGTTATTGTGCCAGAGAACCTGGGTGAGGCAGATAAGAAAATCAAGGAGAAAAACCTTCACTAAAAGCAGGACTTTTTGGAAAGGAAAATGCGCAAACATGCACACAAGCTCCAAAGTAGAAGAGAAAGAAAGCCCTGCCATTTTCCAAACACACGCCGCCCCTCCATGCATGTTGTTCTTTGTCTTCTCAAAGGAAAGTGTGTCTTGTTGTCTCCGGCTGACGGGAAACAAATGAACTCAAACGCGGCATTTTCTGGACTCTGTAACCCGTCTCCTGGTATGACTGGTGATTTGCGGCGGTGGGTTTTAGCGGGATAAATATTTCACGCGGCGCTCCTCGGCGACGCGGCAAACGGATCCGTGTGAACGCCAAGGCCTTTGAAGCGGGCTCGGAGGCAATCGTGAGCTCATTTGCCCAGCTTTGTTGTCACAAAGGCGCGTTTTACGCCTTGCACTTTGCCCTCAAATCGGAATCAGGCGGTCGTGGGTAAATTGCATTTGGAGGTTAAAGTGTTTAAGAGCTTTCTTGGGACGTGGGCGGGGTTGGAGTCAATCAAAGATACAGTTTGACAGTGGAGGGTTTGTTCACAAATTCATTTGTGGGATCTAATTCGGAAAATGTCCTACAAGTCTTTCCAAAAGTGGGGTCGATCCCGAGTGCCAGGGTTGCGTTAAGACGCCAAAGTCAACCCGAATGCCAAAAGCCTTCTGATAGGTTTATTATTAATACACTTTAATCAAAACCGGGAGACATCATTAACATACACTGGCTACAACTTGCAAGGAAAATCACTCCCGACTCGCCCTCGTCCAGGATGATTCTAAAGAAACGGAAACTTCCTCTGTCAATTTAGTCAGCGCATAAGCAAAACATTTGAGGTAATCTAATTCAAACAATTGCATAAGCTAACCGAATAACACCATTAAGGTCAAAAAACAACTGCCACGTCAATCTCATGTTAGATCGGAAACCAAAACAACTGCGTAAGAATTTGCACGAATAAGCATAATAATTTCTTTATAAGGTAAACAGAGCGACCGTATTTCTAAACAATAATGCGAGTATTTTCGGAAGTTGATTCGATTATCGCCATCTGCCGGAATCCAAGTCAAAGCAATTTAAGAGTCCCTTGTAGATGTTCATTGCCAACTCAGATCAACAGTCTCGGCTTGGAACATGGTGTCCTATTCAGTCAATAGTCCTGAAAACAATGAACTGGCCTCGAAAGCAGCTGTGGGGGGAAAGTGTCCTCGAGCTTACTCAGTCCCAACATAGAGTATAGCACAAATTAATTTATAGCTTCATTACCTATTAAATGCTTAATGAACATATAGTAACATCCCAGAATAAACCCAATACCTTCCTTTTTAACGCAGAGCTTAGTCGGCCGAAGAGTTAAGCGCAACCCCAAACTGTCTAGTGCTCGTAAACGGATTGATAAGATCACGTATGAGAAGACGTCAGGATTTATTGGCCGCGTGGTGCGATTTCTTGTCAAAGTTCGACCCCGATCCTTCCTGCCTTCCTTCCGCCGCTCTCTTTTGGCGGCGCGTTTGGCCCGTGACGGCCCGGAGGCGACCGCGCTGTCTTCTCGGCTCAATCCGCCGCGGCGCATCACCCGGTCCCTGACCGCGCTCCTTGTCACTCCCCTTTACTTCTCCTTGGCCGTGTCCTCGCGACGTCACCCCACATCCTGGCGTGGTGCGAACGGACGGACGGCCGAGGCTGCATTATTTTTTGCGAGGGCGGCCACTTTGGGCCAACACCGCCTGGCAACAAATAATTCCTCCCTGAGACCGCCTCCCTTACTTCTTTCTGGACCGAAGGGGTCGCAAATGGGCTGCCTTGAAGGCCATTATGAATTTAGCGCCTCCCCATGACTGAAAGCACTTCGACCCCGAGGGTAGAGAAGGCCTGGCGAAGAAGAGCCCTCTTTGCTCGGCTTTTTAGCGGCACCCCCCCTACCTTGTCGTATAGTGGCTGATTGTGCGAGTGACAAAAGAGCACTCTCTTTGCCCTGTCCTAATTATTAAAGAGCTTGAAACTACACTCGAAATTCTAAATTGGCACAGAGGTTACAAACGGTTCGCAAGGAACTACTTTCCACGGTAGCGTAGGACGATGTTGTCAGGCGGTCGACAATACTGGATTGATGAACTACATCTATTGGCAACTGATAGGCTTATTAATTAGTCTTTAATAAAACAGAGGGACATCATTTGGCATACTCTAGCTACCAACTTGCAAGGAAAATCACTCCCGACTCGTCCTCGTCCAAGATGATTCTGAAGAACGGCATCCTCCTCTGTCCATTTAGTCGCGCATAATTCAAAACATCTAAGGTAATCTGATTCAAACAATTGCATAAGCTAACCGAATAACACCATCGAGGTCAAAAACAACTGCAACAATAATCGCATATCAGGTATTCATTAATAACAATTAAGGTCGGAACCCAAAAACAACTTCATTGGAAATTAAACAAACGAGCCTCCATTCGGCAAAACAATTCCATATCAAGCGAACCGAGCGTCATAATTTGAGAAACATATGCGAGTAATCCCGGAGGTTGATTGATAGACACTCTTATAAAAAATAATTAAAATGCATACATCTACAATAGTATCCCAGAATAACCCCAACAGCGACAAACAATTTGAAGTTCCAAGCAGAAGGGTGAAAATAGCTGCCATTTAGGGAAGAATTAGCTCTCGTTAGGTCTCAAATTCACGTTACGTTTTGAACTAAATCAACACAAAATTGGCACGAAACAGAAGCGGCCCGTTTCCTATTCGAGACTACGCTAGGTACAAAATGACTTTTTTGTGTATATGCGACATGGCAATTTGATGAGCAATCAGTCGCAGGGCGCCGTGGGCTAGAAAGTAGCGTTTTGCCTGGCGGGTCGGACGATGGGTCGGTCGCGGGTTCAAGTGAGCGGCATAATCAGTATCCGATTGTCTCGGTGATAGCCGTCTATGCGCGCGGGGCGGGGAAAAGTGCGGGGCATCATTTGTCATGTCATTACATTTCATCCTTTGATTTTCTCGACTTCTTTTCGCTTTTACTTTGCTCACATGGCCACTTGAAAACTCATAAGCTCTTCCAATGCCAATTTCCAGTGAAAATGTCCAATCCATTTGAATCGGGAGGGTGGCAGCGAATGAACTTCAAACGGATGGGACGGAAAACGGGTCAACACCGGTGGCGGCGGATCAGCTAACGCTAAAAACGATTGGATTTTGAGATCGAGCGGGAGTGGCTAGCGGAGTCTTCGTTGGGTCATTGGCGGATCAGATTACCGACAAAGGAATGGCACTCGAGACAAACCCTAGACTTATTCTTGACTGTGTCCCGTGATGACCGATCCCTGGTTGATAAAATGCAGCAAATGCTTTGTGACAAACAGAACAAGTGATGTCTGTTCTGTATTCTTTCTTTTACAGGAGAAAAAGAGCATTAAAAGTAAGCCACCAAACCAACTCTTTTGTTTTGGGCAAAGGCATGCTTGGCTTGCTTTGCACTCCCCGCCCGCCGCTGCTTGTTTTTGATTTGATTTCCCATGCATCCTTTCATGAGCAACCAACATCAAACATCACGGAAACTCCAAAGACTAATTTATTTTCCGCCGCGTCGCAAACGTCCACCGTCCCGCTTTGTTGTTTGTCTCGTCGGTGACACGGCAAAGTCTTATAAAGGCTCTCATAACACAATCGTTAATCTCCAGGCCGTGGCTAAGCCAGGTAATTGGTTAAAACCCTAATTGGTGGATTAAGAGAATAGCAGGACGTTTGAGCCGCACAAATCTTTAAAGCTACTTAGATCAAGACGTGATTGCCAGCTGTCAATCAGCAGATAAGGAAGATCTCTGAAAAACAGCCAGCACCGAGAAAACGCAAATTGAGGTCTTCGGTTGGTCCTCGTTTCCGACGCAAAGCACGGCATGATTTGAAACCCTGGTTCGCGCCAGCGTTCTTTAGTTGGGGGCTGCGGTCCGAGCGGGGGAGTGGTCTCTCTGGACTTGGTGTCTTCTCTCGGAACACACCCAAAACAAAACATTGCTTTTATTTGTTCCGGATTAACGGGGCAATCGCAAGCGGGATCAACAGAAGAAGCCGATAGATAGCAAGCCTCCCTCCAGGAAAACATTTACAGGGGAGGTTAGTCGGGGTTCAGCACATGTGCAGAATTTGGGCACGTTTCAAAAGGGAAGATGAAATTGAATAACTAACCAATGGTTCAACAACTGTGGAAGTTGAAAACACAGCCACACGGGGAAAGATTGCGGCCACCACCTTCACACACCGTCACCACTGAACACAGTCCAGGGTTAGATGTTCATTCATCATGAAATCTCCAATGTGGTTGCAAAAAGAGCCAAAATGGCCTGACGCCTTGTTTTGCCCTCTCCTTCTCCATCTAGACTCGCGGCCACTGCCCGACGTAGCCATGACCGGCAAGTGCACCCGGGAATGCGACGAGTACGGCCACTCCGACTCCTGCTGGATGCCTGTCCGCACGTCGCCCGAGCGGCGGCCATCAAAGTCCACCACCACCCCCCAACAGCCAAAGCTTTCCACCTTCATGAGCGGCAACAGCAACAGCAGCAGCAGCAGCAGCAGCAGTAGCAGCGGCGGCGGCAGCCAAGAGCATCCCGGCAGCCAAGAGACCCTCGCCATGGGCGCCATGGCCGCCGTGGGCGCCGTGGGGGCCGTGGCCAACGGCGACCACATCTTGGGCGACCGTAATCGCAACATGCTGGGTAAGAAAATGGCTTCCTCCCCCTCCTCCTACGAGGCCTTCGTCGGCTCCCCGTCTTACGGTTCGCCTCCGTACGGCTCGCCCGGGGGCGCCGAGGAGATGCTGAGCCACCCCACCGAGGAAATCCCCATGGCGGCCACCGGGGAGTACAAGCCCGCCTCTTGCGGTACTCTCACGCGACGGGAGGTCTACCTGTGAACCGCAAACCTGCCGACTCGGCCCCATGATCGGACTTTAACCAGTCCAAAGACTTTGACCAGAATAACATAAAGACGGTGGCCTTTTTCTTTTCTCGGAAGCGCTACTACTGGGATGTCAATCCGGCGAGTCGGGCTCTCGCCACGCGCTCTGCTGCCTGATCGCCCGCCTGTAGAATAACCGACTTGTTTTCCACACAAACACACGCTTCGTGCATGCACCCACCCATCGTCACAGAGACTCCAGTCAGATTCAAAGACAACAACAACAAAAAAAGACTTTTTCTAAGAGAACAGGGAACTTTGCTTCGGATGACTTTTATCGTATACTCATCCGAGTTGTCCAAGGACTCTTGGACCAAAAGAAAGGAGAAGTCGGCTGTCAAATCTCCTCTGTCGTACCCGCGTTGAAAAATTGTACAGAAACGCTCGGGACTGTATTTATTTTTGTTTTTTAGTTTTTTCCCTGCCCTTCGCTCTACGCTTCTCGGCGATGATCGACCCCTTACGGAGCGGAACATCCGGTCCGGTGGTCACGCCGACGACTCCAAGCGTGAATTTAACGAGGCCGATATATTCCCAGTAAGCCAGTTTGTGCGGGCCAGAACACACGTGTACAGGCAGGTGGATCCGAAACGGAAATCATTCGACCTTTTTATTGTTTAACGGTCCAGGGGTGTCAAAGCGGTCCTCAAAGGGCCGCAGTGGGTGCAGGTTTTCATTCCAACTCAACAAGAGGATACCTTTTGCAAGTATAATCAGTTAATTAAAGTCAGGTGCTACTTATTTTAGAAGACACCTGATTGGTTAAAATGTCGGAACTGGATCGGTTGGAACAAAGACCAGGACCCACTGCGGCCCTCGGTGGAATCGGTTTGAGATATGTGGTTTAACGGTTTGGATGTGAGCGCGGGGCAGACTGAGCAATAATTATCATGGTGTCAACTTGGTACATCCATTCCGTGGTTTTTAATTTTTCAAATTCTTCCACGCAACGGAGCATTCGTCGTTTGAGCGCGAATGTAAACAATCAGCTCAAGCGAACGGAAAATAATCCGAAAAAAAAAATAGCAACGGATGATTGACTTTAGGTTCGAATTCTTTGCATTTGATCCCAGACGTTGAACTTAAACATTCCACCGGGTGTTCTTCGGAGCGTGCTCGAAGGACGGGATTATTGTGAATAGCGACTCAACGGAAAAAATAGCGCATTTTATTTGGGATTTTGCTAGTCCAGCCCTTTGGGATTGATCGGAGTTGCAATTTATGCATTCTGGCTCTCTATAATCTGTAAGTACTACCTGTGGTCAGAAGACAGTGCTCCTATACTTATCAATTGTATACATGAGTAGTTACTTTTTTACTGCACGCTTTATGGAACTTACTTCGCTTAACGAGAAGGAAGAAGAAGAAGAAGAAGAACTAGAAAAAAGACAAAACAAAATGTACAAAAAAATAGCGCTGTAACTTTGGAATCCACCTTGTTGCTTGCTTACGTTATAACTAATGAAACATTAGCCGTGTAGTACAACTTAGTAGCCAACATGGGTTTCTCTTTTTGGGTATTTACAATATCGCCCTAAATTCTCCCAGCGTTTTAACGAGCGGGTTTCACCCCCGCCACTTTAACGACAGAGATGATGGTGGGATTGCACTCTGTATTTTCAGCCCCTTTATCTCTAGCGCTTCTGAACAAAGACAGAAAAAAAAAAGATAGAGTGAATGCAAAATTGCAATTGTGCCTTTTTATACCAATCGGTATGATTTTTTTTTTCCAGGACGGACTGGGAACGCGTGTCTTGAATCCATTCCTGTGTTAACGAGTGAGGTTCAAAGGTCACGATGACGTCACGGTGTATTCGTACGCGCGCTCGCCGTTGATGTTCGGCTACGACGGCAATCGGCGCCGGTACGAATGAATTATGGTTTGCGGTTCGTTCTTTCTAGCGTCCATTTGAAGCGATCACGTTTCAGACATTGGCGAGGTCAAATCTTTACCTTATTCTTATTTATATTCTAAAAATACACAGTACTTAACTCCTAAGTGCTGATACTTTGTAAAATAAGGATGCAAAACGGCTACTGGGTGAGATAAGTCGCCACGCAACATAAACCTACGGCGCAGAAACGAATCAAAACGATCACTTTTTTCATCAACTTATGCAGTTATTACAGTAAAAAAAAAATATTTTTACCCTAAATAATTCTTCTGACTACAGAGTTGTCAATCACACTGACCGATTTCAATAGCATATTCCGTTTTGCTCCCTTATTATGAAGTGACAAGGCATCGGAAGCTGTCTGCATGAAAAACGCTCTAGGATTGAATATAGAGACGTAGAAAGGTAAAGTGGTAGAAAATAAATAAAAAAAAAACGTAAATAACGCAACGGTTCCACTCCACGCAACTCTCGTGTAACCCGATTTGTAATATTAACCATTGCTATTTGTCCTGCGACTTGGAGGTTGACCTAGAAATGGAGGAACCATGACGTGTCATGGTTCAAAATCCGAGTCACTATGCACGCAGCTTAGCTGAACATGGCAACGTGTATCCAACGCAAGTCCACTTCTATTTATGAGATATTTTATGTCAGTTCATTTGCTTTTGTACAGGTTTGTGTAAATAAATCGCTTGCCATTTTGTCCCTGCAAAAATTAAAATATAACATGGTAAATATTCACCGTGTCTTTGCTTTGGTCTGTTTTGCTTCAAGCTTTGTTGCTTTCTGTAAAATAAAATAGACAACTTTTGGTTTTTTTTTTGCTACTGCTGGAAAATTACATTTAATCTATTAACTCTTTACATTTAATCTATCAACTGAACTGAACTCTTTACAGTTTTGCAATTTCGCAGTTGAAATGTTGCCCGAATAAATTTTGATTCTCAAGATCTCCTTGCAGACATAACATAGAGGTTGCATTAGCCGCTATTACTAGCAAGAGTTGATGGCCATTTTTTTAATTAGCACTTCTAAGAAACCGGGTGTTGATATGCTAACGTCAGTCATTTCCTTGCTTTGGGTTATTCGGAGGAAGAAGCAGCGGGTGGCCATGTTTTTAAGATGAGAAGGGAGGAGGGAATTAAAACAAATTAGAATTAATTTGAATGTTAATGTGTGGGCAATCAATGCAAATGATGTTTTTAGAATGAATAAAACAGTGAGTGAATCAGATAAATATAATTAAGGCGCAGAAATAGCTGGTGGCAGAAATCGGTCACACGGCAACGACTCGCTAGCAAATGGGTACGAGGCCAGGTCCGAAACGGGGTCACCTTGCTTTGCCCAAAACTAAGCAAAAGACAAATTCCACCTAACCAAACCGACACCTCAGAGTCGTAAAACGGTAAAAATGTAAAGGCGCGCCGTAATCCGATCTTCGACCCGAGTCACCTTGAGCATCTGGCCTCTGATAGCGTTTGCGAAACGGCACTCATTCTTCCATATTGACAGTTTTACTCCCTTCCCGTGGGCTACTCATGAATTTTATGAAGGTGATCTATTTTTTTGGTGTGTAAATCCAAGCCAGAGGCGAAAGCCGCGAGACGCCGCGAAACACCGCGTGATATTTGCTTCTTATTCGACGACTTTGGCACGCCAAGCAAGGTATTTAATGAGAGCGTACGTGACTGTAACATGTGTTCATACATAAACAAATACTGGCAACTATAGATCCTTCTGTGATCTTTTCAACCAACCGCACGCGGCCGGCAAATTTGCAAACCGACACCACGCTGCAGGTGACACTTTGTTCATGAATAATACATGTTTAGGTATTTACATTAGCTACAAACCTTGTTCTGTGTACAATCTTTGGACTAGAGAGACGCCTCAAACAACCGAGTTTATATGTGGAGAAAACCGGGTCGGTAGAATACGAACGCGTTGGCTGTCAATGACGGCGAAGGACGTCTAACAGGTGAGTCAAGACTTCAAAAGTGCAAAAGACGGAGAAACTAAGCGTCACATTTTTCGGGATTACTGGACGAAAAACGTTTGTATTCAAGGAAAAACGGGAGAAAACCCCAATTGACTTTTGTTGTAAAACTCGCTAACCTTGCAAAGCTGCTTATTACGTTCCTAAAGAGGGTCTCAAATAACATCAATGGACGTCATCAAATGTCATCTCTTCAATTTGCGCTTTCGGCTTGTCATGCGGTCTCGGCGGCCAGGTTGTTGACATGCCGCTCGGCCGCCGTTTCCAGACCCTCTACCGGCTGTCTCCTTCGTCCCTCGGTGAGGAAATGCGCTACGCTAATGAGGCACTGGCGCGCAGTCGCTAACGTGCCGACGTACGAGGGAAGCGCTCGTGGGGATTTGATGATGCCGAACGGTCCTAATCCCCGCACACGATGACGCATTTGTGCGCGTCAAGTCAAAAGACTTTGCTAGCGTCCTCAGCCCTTTCAGCGCCACTGACATCAAGTCATGGCTTTTACACATTCATTCACAAAATTGCAGGAATTGAAATGAGAACTGAGTGATCACGGCTGAGTCCCTTTAGCAGGGGGGGCGGGGCCTCGCGTCACTTCCTCGAAACGCGTTTACGTGCAGGAGAACGTGCGAGGCCTTCAACCTGGCGCACCAGATTGCTGTCTGCTGCCTCGCCAATGGGCTCGAGGCGGGACGAGGCCGTGGCAGCCCACCCGTGAAGTTGCGTGCAAACTCCGGCCAAGCTCGCAACTGTTTCCCCACCGCCTCCGCTACAGACCGTCGCAAAATGCGGCGCCTGTGACAACTCGTCTCCAGTCGACGCGGGGGTGAAAAAAGACAGACGACACCTCCAAGGACGGCAAAGTTTGGGTTTCGGTGGGGGCCTAGTACATGCAAAAAAACGTCTGGGGGGAAAAATCCACACACAAATGCGTGTGCGGTTGATTGGTCTTTTGGTCCCCGGTCTCTTGGTCGCCGGTCTTTTGGTCGCAGTCTTTTGGTCGCCCCGACCGCGACAACAGGCGACCAAAAGACCGGCTGACCAAAAGACCGACGTCCAAAAGACCGTGTACCCACAAATGCGACTTGTCATCTACAATACGGTACATTCCGCCCTAGTCCTAGATGGCGTACATCGCGAATCTTCCACAAACAACAACTAATCTCCATCTTGGAACTGACATCATGTTCATCTAGCGACGACAATGAATGTCCCCGCCATGATCGGAAATCCGCCGCAACGAACACGCGCACTGAAAAAACCACGACGAGCGGGTGTCACCGTTTAGACGGCATGGTCTCCCAAATGACAAACATTCTTTGTCAAAGCATCTTGCCTTTGGGCCGCTTCATTTTGCCCACGTCGGCTAGAGCGGGCGGAGTGTCAATGTTTGTCTGGAGGCGTAACGCTGCTCAATCTCCTTTCTAGAATGGGAACCATTTCCTACGGCGCTATGTAATCTACTCCCGAGTCTCACGGCGGATGAGACGGACTCCCAACGCGCCACATTCACTCGCTTATCTAGCCCGCATGTGTGCTTTACCGTGGCGCCCCACGCGTACCGGCGGTACGGGAGGCGAAATGATGATGGGGCCCGACTGTTTGGCTTCCCGCTCTGGCACCCCCGCCGCCCCACCCCCTGGTCTCGGGGCATTCCGTGTTGAGCTGGCAATTAAGATTCCGCTCAGCCGGCCCCGCTCCTCCTCCGATGGCTCAATGGGGGAGAATGAGCCAACCCGCTGGTGATAAATGACCCACATTTCTGTCAACGTCCTTCCTGTGTAACCTGGGCATTAATTACAGGCAATTGGTGGCGCGCCGTCATCAATATCTATCCGTACGCCTCACGACTGCGTGCGCATAGCGCGCTTTGCAACACTCGGCCGTGTAATCTTTTATCGACAACTGGGCCAAGCCGAGTGAAAATTGCTTTAATTTCGCCTAATTGTGGGTAGGCGAGGACGGAAAATCTCAAATGGGAGCGCACACAATGTGCCTTTTCTCCACTTTCTAAATCATTATCTCTCAACAAACTTTTGAGAAATATTACCCGGTCTGTCACGGCCCACCCTTAAGACAAAAAAGCTCCAAAAAACAGAGTCTCAATCTGTCAATCACAACTCCCGGGGAGAAATGTCAAGACGGAGAACATCTGCAAGAGTGTATTTCTGGAAAGATGAGCCGATACGACGCTCCCAGCTAATCCGACTGGCTCAGCCTACGGGGGCTACGTTTGCGGCTGCAACCCAACAAATCCAATACACCGTCGCTTCTGTGACCTTTGATTCTTCGTGTTTACTGGCATTTAAATGTCTCCCTACGAAAAAGAACACTGGTTCCCGCAAAACCCCGTACGACAAGTGCGCATTCGGCACCCTGACGGCGAGACGCTGACAATGGTCCGACTGAGCAAAGTGACTTTGGCTTCAGACCATCTGTCCTGCCGCTTAACCCGCACCCCGACATACGTCCAAACTTCTCGGAGACAACCCTCGCACCCCGCCGTCGATCAGCAGACGTACGCCGGGAGACGGACCGGTTCTCGGTGTGGCGGGGTCGACCCGTTCTGATGACCGTGAGCACACGGCCATGGTGAGTTAGCGCAGGGGGTACACGGTCGATTGGTCGCCGGTCTTTTGGTCGCCCGGAAGGTAAGTGATAATATGCATTTAAATTGTTGCTCAAATTCCCTAAATACAAACTGCGAATGACTATTTAGTCATACTTAATGCCCTAGTAATTATTAGGGTAAAGAAAAGCTCCAAATTTCCCGGACTTTTAATGTTTTTTGTTGGAGAACTCGTTAAGACCCTGACTGAACTGACGTCGCTTCTTAAAGGGACAACGCATGTACATACAAACTCTTATACATGTCGGCTCAGTGAAACTGCTCATGGCCATTGTTGGCTTTTATTGATGCGTAGACCGTGTTGTTTTACCTTGTTTTGTCGCCGGTCTTTTGGTTCCCGGTCTTTTGGTCGCCTGTTGTCGCGGTCAGGGCGACCAAAAGACCGGCGACCAAAAGACCAGCGACCAATCGACCGCACACGGCGCAGGGGTGGCCAACTCCGGTCCCCGAGAGCCGCTATCCGGTCTGTTTTCCATACCTCCCTCCACCGACACACCACAATCAAATAATCGGGATCGGTATCAAGCTTCTGGACAGCTTGCTGATGACTTGATCATTTGATTCAGGTGTGGTAGAGGAGGGAGATACAGAAAACAGACCAGATAGCGGCTCTCGAGGACCGGAGTTGGCCACCCCTGAGTTAACGAACTGCTCAGGCCGAAACTTTCCGAGTAGGAACTGCAAAGCGAACGGCGGCGGAGAGCTAAATCACCCAGGAAGACGTGGTAGGTGCTGTCGAAACATTTCTCCGATTCCAGATGCCAGACTGCAGCGTGGTATTATTCATTAAGACAAGTGAAACGTCGGGAGGCTACGAGTATATCTCCGAACGGGGCCGACCATATGTTTAGTGTCAATATGACTTCACGGTTGCCCATGTGGAAAATAGCTGCGGGCCACAGAGCGCACACTCGCACGCGGCGGGCTGTTTAGATAAATCATCTTGAACGGTGAAATGCAAAAACAGGAACAGTCGCCGCTAAAAATGATTCCTTTTTGTCAAAACAAGAGAAAACGTAGGCCCGTTTCTGCCGAGAAATCTTCACGGTCCGTTCAAACCAAACTTGATGACTTGTTTTCGTTTCCTAATTGATCCGCCAGATTTTAGAGCAACTGAAGATACCCTAGATTGACGGCGGACGTTTTTCTTTTTTCGCTATTTTTGCTGGACGCCTGGCTTGTTGGCATCCCGCGGTCTTAACGCGTTTTTTTACGTACGAACGGACTCACACGGGGCCGAACCCTCGCCTATTTCCACACAAAAGATGAGAAAGCCACCATTTGTGAAGCGAAGACGTGATGGAAATGTGTTAATTGGCTTGGCATTTGACAAAAGGCAGATTTGACTTTGTGTTAATGCGACGGATGGAATCGAGTGGGCGGGCTTTGAAGGGAAGTAGACAAGTGGTTTGTTCCCCATAGAGTTAAAAGCTAGCGCCGGCATTCTCTCTCGACAACCCGCGGTTCGCTTGGACTTACCACTCGAGGCGTCCCCGCTTCAGACGATCTTGTCTTGAAAACAATTCCAAACATTCCCTCCAGGGGTTAAACGGGTGCTCTTTATCAAAGTCCGTGGGCGGAATTTTCTAGGAGAGGAATTGGAAAAGAAAGGACTTGAAACATTTGGGCATTTGATGAATCCGACACCATTTTGTCATTGTTACCAGAGAATGAAAATAAACAGTTGCAAAAAATCAAATGAGTTGGCATCTTTTTTCAGTTCGCAATTTTTAGTTTGCAATTAATCAGAACGCCGTTGGTTTTCCGTTGAAAATCGAGTCACCGAGGAAATGAGGGCTTACATAATTTTGTGATTATTCTCAATTATTTTTAAATCAGGGTTTTTATGACAGTCTTTTGCAGATCTGAACTGCAGGTACCACATTTTTTTTGTGGCAAACGACCACTTGTAGACCATACGGCTACCATGGCAACCACGGAAAATATATTGAAATGTATATCACCCTACTGCCGAGATGTCTAAAAACAAACTCACATCTGACTATACACGGTTGAATTATTCTGGAATATTGTGGCACCCGTTCGTCTAGTGTGACAGTCACAGCAGGACTGCAAAGGATTGAGGCCTTGTTGGCTTCAATTGCCTAGCAAACAATCCTACCATTGCTACATCTCCCAGGATTAATTACTTAGAAATGAAGACACACGACAGACAACGTTATCTAGCATTTATTTTGTGGTTTTCATAGGAACAAATGAACATGACTCAATCATTTCCTTACCGCCTCTTGATTGAGTGCACCAGTAAAAGAGTCCCGGGCGGAAACACAGGTATTTTATAAGTTCCAAAGGGAATTAGGGCAGTCCATTTCACTAATTGGAGTAGGGGGGAATGAACCTGATCAAACCATTCCTTCTCCATCTATTAGTGTAGGAATGAATGTATTTTAGGAATCTGTGTTGGTCAGGTATTTCTTTAAGGTGATTTATTTTCAGAGGGTCTCATGATGTTGCTTTAATTAATTGTTTGGTGTCCCCTTTGTGTTTTAATGGTGTTAGCCACTTTTTGGATTGGATTGGATAACTTTATTCATCCCGTATTGGGGAAATTTTGTTGTCACAGTAGCAAGAGGGTGAGGATACAAAAATAGGAAAGGCATTTTAGACATAAATAGATAGGTAATAAGTAAGTTAATAAATAAATACATTAATAAATATATAAATACGCGTGTTGCTGAAATGTATATATATATATATATATATATAGAGAGAGAGAGAGAGACATATAGATAGACATCTAGATAGACATCTAGCTAGACATATAGCTAGACATATAGATATATATATATATATACATATATATACACACACATACATATACACATATATATATATATATATATATACATACATATACATACATATATAAGCACATATATACATACATACACATAGATGTACATGCATGCATACGGTAGGTCTTAACACAGCCATTTGTTTTGTTAAAGAGCCTGACAGCTGATGGGAGGAAGGATTTGCGGAAGCGCTCCTTCCTGCAATGAGGGTGCCGCAGTCTATTGCTAAAAGAGCTTCGGAGGGACTTGGAATAATCCAGTTTTGTCTTGTCTAAGTGCAACAATGCAGACGTCTTCACAATTAAATTATGTTGGCTTACAAACCTCACTCTGTTTTTTGCCCAAACCCACAATTTTTGGAGGAACCCACTCGAGGTTCTATCGCATCTAGATAACATTCTATGTTTGTATGAGCAGGAGTCGGGCTGACCTACCAAGAAAGATGTTTTGGCCAAAACGATGACAAAAGAGATGTCCTTTTTCACCGTACTCTGCTCAGCCTATGAAAGATGCCGAATTTTGCAATAAACCCGTCTGGAACCAAAGCATATTGTGCATTTTGTTGAAACTCCAATAATTGGCGTCACGGAATCGGGAGCCGAAGGGAGAGGCGTTGGATGCCGACTGCTCCGTGTGCACCGTCTTGTGAATTTTGTTGAAGTAAATGCAAAAAACGGTCAAACACAATGTTCTTGGCACACGTAGTGTTATTTGACTAGCTACCACAGCACACACCGTGCCAATACTCTAGGCCGGCTTTAAACGAGTTAATGGCAGGCGCTTTTGTTCGACGAGTCAATTTCCAATCATTTTTGACTGTCCACTTAGGACTGCTGGCCTTCAGGAGGGGGCGAGCGCCATTTGCCTAATTGTGTTGTCGCCGTGGGGGGCTCTCCCCACAATGACACCTCCCCGCCGCGTTCTCCCGAGGGGTCGCCACGAAAGACGCGAGCCGGAAAAAGAGCTCATTAAGGCCGTACTTGTTTCATCGAGGAGCCGCGATCAAAGGTTTAAGTCAAGACGAGGTGACTTCCAAGCAGGTGTGTTCCTTTTAAACAACCTGGTGACGAATTGGAATGTGGCTAATTCTCGACGATGGGCAAAGTCTGCTCGTTAAAACGTAAATAACATCAAACGATTGCGTTTTACACGGTCGCCACGAACAAATTTTGTGTTTTCCTGAAAGGAATCCAGCACCCCGACAAGAATTCTAGTCTTGCCCTTGTAATCATTGCTAAAGAGGAGAGTGTTTGTTGTCTCCAAATGATTGTGGAAAAATCAAATGCGCCCGACAAGAAACACGCTGCGCTCCTATTTTCTTTTATCCAGGGTAAATACGCGCTAATCACTATTTGTGTCCTCCACGACGCGTTTGTGTGAGCTTTTAATCACTGTACTCGCCGTTTTCTTAGGGGGGACCCCATGCCGAGATCCATTAGGGAACGCACGCCCCGACAACCTCCTCACTCCAAACCAAATGGCTTCTGGGAAAGAACTGCCGATCTGTCCGTAACTGTTTCTATTTTGTTTGTTTTATTTTTTAACTTCTGCTCAAGTACAGAAGTGACTACTTTTGCCTCCTCAACTCGAAACGCCACTTTTGCCCGCCCGGATAAAAATAATGAGCTAAAAATGATGCTAGCCGAGCAAGGATTTGAAACGCAAAGGTCTCTGTAGAGCAATGCAATTTATTTTTTATTATCATCTTCATAAGACGGAAGGAAAGACACTCAACCAAATGGCCTGTGCATAAAACAAAACAAAGAGAAACGATTATAAGGCAAACTGGAAAGCGCCGGTTGTGTAACTTTTCCAGTTTCAGGCTAAAAAAAAAACAATCTCTCGCCGTTTAGCACCCGCCTGAAATGTTCCGGAGGGACTCGGTAGTAGTAGTTAGGACGAGGGGGGGCGGTAGAGGAGGACAAAAGCGTCCCCGAGATGAAGGTTTGGCATCCGCCGAGTCTGGATTGAATCGGCAATAACGCCTCCGCTCCGTCTTCCGCAATTAGCCTCAGCACCGAGCGCCTCCAAATCGTTCCAACTTAAATACCCCCGGCGCGGAGTGGTCATCCATCAGTGCGGATTGGTACGGGGGTCCGGGGGCGGGGCCCTTACATGGGGGCACTTGGAGATTGACACCTGCAGAGGTGACATTCCACTCCAACAGCTCCCGCCGCTAATCACTCAATTCATCCGCCTTGTGCCATTGTGATTGACAAAGGTAATATTGGAGAATGCAATTTACTCGGCTATTACCCGTAATATCTAAATTTCCAAGATTAGCGTGCGCTAACAGCTCCGTATGGAATAAAGCTTCCATCTGGATGAAATGAAAGCCTGCTTTGCATCCGTGAACACGAACCGACTAATTCATGTTACAGAAACTTAAGTGCGTCCCCGAGGAGGGCGTGGCAATGTCACTTTGTAAATATAGCATATTTATCGTCCCGTGACGTCATTGCGATCGTTTGAAACGATGCACGACGTTTCCATGTACTTTTTCCTTGCGTTAGTAGCAGTTTACGCCGGCCAAAAAACTGACATTATGGACAGAAGGGGTGCCGTGGCAACTAAATGTTGTGTTTCAATGGCGGAAATAACGGTTATTAGGCAAGCCATATGGTGACCTTATTAGGCGAGTGCGCGGCGCTTCCTCCGACTTTGTCAGCATCTTGATAATATGTAATGCCATTTGGCAGGGGAGATAATTATAAGTCGGCCTCTGACATTTGGCGTCACGGGAGCCCACGCCAAGTGAACAGGTTAGAACTGTAATCCAAACTGTCACGGTGGCTTTAGAAAAGAAAAACAACGTTGGTGAGGCAATAGCATGACGAACGCGCCAATGAGCATTTAACCCGTTCTGTTACGAAAAATGTGCAGCTTGGAGAATTTGTGCAGATTTAATTCTGATTATTATTATTACATGCAACATGTCTTGAACCGGCGTGCTAGCTTTCCCTGCGACCGGAGTATCAAAATCGAAATAACCGTATTATGCTGGTTAATATACCCCCATTTAATTTACCCGGGTATATTAAACGGCAGGGGTATATTAAATGGCGCACAAACGGGAAGGTACCATCCACTACGCACGTGACGGGGTGCATCAACGTTTTGCAGACTATACCTGTATTAGGTTTAAGTAGGTCATGTAACAGGATTAACCTTAATCTGTTTCATTAGTAAACAAAATAAAGGCTGCACTTTAAATGCAAGAGATTTTGGTACCTTAGCTAAGTTTACTAATTTAACAGTACAATCTACCGTATTTTGCTGTTTAATATACCCCCCCATTTCATTTACCCGGGTAAATACGGTATAAGTGATTTTGTGCAGTCACTCATTCAATATGGAAAGCTTCAAGCAAATTCCAAATTGCAAGGGTTGACCCTAACCCTAGCCCTAACCCTGAAACAGCAGGAGTTTGAAGAAAGCAAAAATATTTAGCAGATCAAACCAATCAAAACGATGGATCCGAATCGGACATTTTTCAGCTAAAACTTCCCCGACTTTGATGGCAAAGAACAAGATTTTTTGTGCTTACCGTCCGCCATTGTGCTCCAACTATCAACTGGCGAGCAGCGCAGGTGGCGCGTGCCCTTAGCTGTCCCCCCCAGCAAGGCCGGATCTCACTGAGCAGATTGCTTGGCCGCTAAAGAGGCGAGGCGGCTGCCCGCAGATGCTCAGGTGCAGCGAGCGGTCGCCAGCCCCCGCCGGTGGAACGGACGCTTGGAAAGAAGAAGGAGGCTGTCGTCGGTGCGCTTTCACCCCCGAAAAGCTTGGGTCGGGACGCCGACGGGAACTTGTCCTTGCTTTCGAAGCTGCAGAGAAAATAAAAAGGAAGACGGACTTAATGGACCAAACAAATTCAGCGTGAGATTTAGCAGAAGCGCAAACAGAAGGAGCGGAAGATGGAAGGCGGACGTGGCACCGACCACATGGACATCAACACATGGGTTCTGGAATATTACCTCTATTTTTAAAGAAAATATGACTGGGCAAAGAGTGAGAAAAAAATGAGTCAAAAAAGGAGGATTTGGAGTTTGTCGTTTTGCCAAAATGGACTTGTTTTGCACATTTTCCACAAGAAAGAGTTGAGGGGCTCACAGCACAAATAGGGAGGCGAGATGTTTACATCAAAAGATTACTTTTTCACTTTTGTTGAGCTCTATTTTATTTTAGTGGCAAAAAAATGCGAGATTTGACCTTTAACCGCTATATATTTTCGACTATAAATTGCACTTGAGTCTACGTTGAACCACATTTTGTCTGTCAATTGTCGTTTGTCAGAGAAAGGACAATAAATTCTAGAAATAATAAACTGAAGGATAGCATGGTGACTTGTAAATTTCAACATAATATTAAACAACGAAAAATGTGTTGACACCACTCTGGACCTCCCTTGAAAAGTGCAAATTTATCATCTGAAAAATTCTCAGATGTCGACAGTGTAAAATGAATGCAAGAAACCACTCAAAGTCTTTTTAGCCCTTTTGCGAGAACTGCCATGCCAACGCGGTTTACGCGTTGCTTTTGTGACCGCGATGAAGGTCGGGCGACGGCCGGCCACTCTACATCCATTCGGCCAGGTAAAGTGGCCCAGGAAAACAGTAATGGTGCTCTTCATAAACTCAATGGCATAATTGAGCCGCTACCTGAAAAGCGCTAGCCAGACGCGACCTTTCAGCGGTCAAGAGCAAGGCCCAGACGCGCAATTTTCCCCAAGGCCTCATCTTAAAGAGGGACGTCGGCACGGAGTCAAAATGGTAACTTCGGTCCCACGCAGTCGCATTGTGAAGAGCCCATTTTGTGAAGAAAGACGATGTATTTTTTGTTTGGCAGCAACTCTCCCTTCGCAGAGGCGATATGCAAATGGAGCGTTAATGAACTCAAAGTATTCTCTTTGTGAAGAACTGATTAACCAAGGGGCTGCTTTGCCGCGCATTTGCATTTTTCTCAAGTCAAGTCCGGGTTCTCCAGTTGCAAATTACAGAGCTATTCCAGGCCAATTACATGGAACAAGTGCGCCATTAACCAGTTCTCAACATCACACGGGTTTGCCTCCTTCATTTTCCGCAGAATGCTCCGGGCCGAGCAGGACGTTAAAAAAGAGACATTTGGTCCATTTGTTCGCCAGGGAAAATATGAGATTCCCGTCAACCTGCGGCCGACCCCCCAGGCGCTAGCTAACGAAAAGCCAAATGTGACGCGCAAATTACGTTACAAATTATTGGCTGCCGTTGACAGCAGTGGACATCGATTGTTGTCACTTTCAGGCAATGAGCGGCGTTAGCGACTAAATTCAAAGCATAAACAAGGTTGACGATCTGACAAAAACTAACAAACACACAGGGTTTAAATGGGGCTGATTACCAATCACGCACAACTGGTTACAAGAGGAAGGGAAGCCCGGAGAGACACAAGAAGCGAAAAGGACACACACACCTTCACCCAAAACCCTAAAACAGGGGTCGGGAACCTTTTTGACGAAGAGCCACAAACAATTCATATTTTCCAATGTTATTCCTTGTGAGCCATACTACGAATTTAAAAGTCAAAATACATACATGTAAACAAATGCCTTTTCAATTTTTTTTGTAATTTCACCACTTTTAAAGTGGAAAAAAAATGAATATTTTTTAAAAGATTCTCATACTGTTGCTAATCAATAAGGATGCATTCCAGAAGAGTCTACTGCAAAAAATGAAGATTAAAGCAGTTCTAGATGTAATATCTCAGTGCTGTCACCAGCGATTTCCATATTTTAGCTCACAGGTTAGCAAAGAGCCAGATGCACCCATCAAAAGAGCCACACGTGGCTCCCGAGCCATAGGTTCCCTACCCCTGCCCTAACAGGACGTGACAACAGGGGTCCTTAGCTATCGGTCCATTTCTTCGTGGTTGTTGTGATGACATCGGGCAGTCTTACATTTCTACGCCGCGTGGCAATATTGGAGCCTTGTCTAGATTCCGAAGGTTTGGTGATCGGACGTGATTTCTAGAGCTAAAAAACAGCAAGCGGGGGAGATTTTCCTGTATTTGAGACACGTTTTCTCAGATCGGCGTGGCCGATTCCTCACTCGGGCGAGAAGCGGAATTGGCAAATTATCAGGAAATCCGGCGGGAGGTCCAAAACGCGGTTACTTTTCGCATCAAAAGGCATGGCGCCGAGCCGCTGCGAGCGAAGCTCGGCGGGTAACCCGGTAAACCGCGACTCCCCCTTTTCTTTTTTTTCCGGGCCGACAATAAAATAAAAAGAAGCGAAAATGTAATCTCGCGGGGAAGATGACGCCCGTTGAGGTGACAAATGCTCAGGGGCCGCCCCCAGCCGTCTTCCGACTGTTCTATTCATTAACTTTCCGCCTGGCCCCGCTTCTCTTTGGAACTCCGGGGGATGCGTTTTGTGCAAAGAGGCCCCTCCCGCTGCTGCACCTGATTTCACAAACGATAGGAAAAACGAGTCGGCGGAGGCTGAAAGGAAAACAAAAGGCGAGACCGCCGCGTCCCGTTTTTCTCCCGGATAATGCCGCGTGATTAGCAAACAGCAATTGCCAACGGGGCGCCCCAAGTAACAAGGACCGGAAGCTGGGTAATTTTACCCACGGTGGCCCCCAATATTCCCGATACGCCGCAATAAACTGACTCGCTCTGGCGGATGGCGTGTTCGTGGCAGGACATTTGTCACGCGCTGATAAAATCCGGGCTGCGGGGCATTTATGCGAGCCGCCGACAATAAAGCCTACTTGTAAAAAGTTTAGAAGTTGGAGTCAATGACTTTATTGATGTTAACACGTTATTTATTCGCCGTTAAATCAGGCAAATGCCACCGATGCCGCCTCATAAACATAATACCCGCCGGTAATAAACGGCAACACGGTAATAATTGACCCGACGCGCGGCGGCTAAAAGGGGGAAGGGCGGGAAAGGACGGCGTGGCGAGGGATTTTTTTGGGGGGGTGGAAACGCAGGTGTTTTCGCTCCACAAACATACCGTATTTTCACGACTATATGGCGCATCGTATTTTTAGCCGCAGTGTCAGTAACCAGTGCTATTTCTGTATTTTAAACACACAAAGGAGGCACCGTTTTTTTAGACGCATATATATTATATATGAATATCTAACCGCAATAGCGCTGGCTACCGGAAGCAGCCCCAGACTCTTTTTCCAGTTTCCGGTGCGCAGTGACTGCTGGAATATATAGTTCTTGCAGGCTACACCCACACGCTAAAAACACGTTTTTAAAAAGGCAACGGAAGCAAAACTGAGTTGGGTTGTACTTTATTTAGCCATTTTACAACTTACTCACGTCATCATCACCCACAAATCCATCAAAGTCCTCATTTTCTGTGTCCGAATTGAACAATTGTCCAAATTAGTCATCAAAAACGCTGAGTTTTATACGTTCGTCCAGGCGGCCACAATCCATTCGCAAATAGTAGCTAGCTGGTAGCTAGCGTAACTTTTCCAACGGTGCTTTCCATGCTTCGTAAAACTGTGTTGATGTCGATGTCCAGGCCACAATCCATTGGGTGTATTGACAAAAGAACGACTACATATCCCAGCAGTCACTGCGCAGTATTTTGTCTACGAGAAAATTGTAGAGTCGGTGTACCCTATCCACGGATTCATTTGATTTTATCGTGATAACAATTTTAGTATTGGTCCATATATAAAGCGCACTGGATTATATAAGGCGCCCTGTCTATTTTGGAGAAAATTTAAGACTTTTATGTGTGCCTTATAGTCGTGAAAATACAGTAACCTCGAGATAATCTGGTATTTTCCCGTACGCACACGGCAGGAGGAAGTGATTAGTCGGAGTGAATCTCATTTTATTCAGCGTCGCTCGGTGTCCCGTACGGCGATATAATCTACCGCAACCGGTCGTTGGGTGGCAGTTCCATTTTGAAGATCTGGATCTGCAAAAACCGCCATTTTTCCCTGCCCCGCCCCCGTTTCTTTCCGTGCGCTGCATTTTATGACACCCAGGGCATCGGAGTAATGCAATATACCGCTGGCCTGCCGCCACGTGCCAATTTATGACACGCTAGCTGCGGCCACGCCGCGCATACTAACTGAGGCCGATTTGTCGGATCAGCTGTGCTGCATTTGCAGGGGGGCGGGGGTTGGCTTGGGGTTTCTTCCCTTTCCGACCACCCCTGAAAAATGCTAATCAGCGAGTCAAAAAGCAACGCTGGGAAATTGCAGAGCTGATCGAGTACATGATTGCGAGGAAATAGTGTAAACATTTGTCAGTAAGGAGCACTTGGGGCCTAAAGTGAGAGCTGATTCGACTGGGCTAATGGAGCGTCAGGGGGCGGGGGATGGCGGGGATTTTGGGGCTGTTGAATAAAAACACGCTCAAGCTGAATCCAAATTGTCAATACTTCTGACTGACTGGCGTTTTTCCTTCATTCAAAATAATCGTGACCGGACGTTTGGTCGAAAGACGTTTGGTCCCCGGACGTTTGGTCGACTGGACGTTTGGTAGAACGGACGTCTGGTAGAACGGACGTCTGGTAGAACGGACGTTTGGTAGAACGGACGTTTGGTAGAACCGGGTTGATAGATTTTAACATTGGGTGAATAGGGATTTAATGACTATTATTTAACATTGAGTGAATAGGGTTAGGGTTAAACAAATGAAAGTCTCGTGACTCAAACCTTGGGACTCACGAACCCGTTCTACCAAACGTCCGTTCTACCAAACGTCCGTTCTACCAAACGTCCGTTCTACCAAACGTCCATTCTACCAAACGTCCGTTCTACCAAACGTCCGTTCTACCAAACGTCCGTTCTACCAAACGTCCGTTCTACCAAACGTCCATTCTACCAAACGTCCGTTCTACCAAACGTCCGTTCTACCAAACGTCCGTTCTACCAAACGTCCGTTCTACCAAACGTCCGGTCGACCAAACGTCCAGGGACCAAACGTCCGGTCGACCAAACGTCCGGGGACCAAACGTCCGGTCGACCAGACGTCTTTCGACCAAACGTCCGAGTACCAAAATAATCGTTTGCGGCATCCCACAGATTGAAAACTTGCTCAGCCTCCCAAAAACCTGAATATTAGACAAACATTAGTCTTTCAAATGTCACTGGCTTTCAATTGGCAGAGCAAAGTGCGTCAAAGTCCTTATTTCCGTATCATCCTGTGAAAATGTCAGCCGTTTCCAACGAGCCTTTTAGAAAAACAAGCTCCGAACAGCTGCCTTGAGATGACACGCTAGCCTGTTAGCTACATGGTTCATCTGCGAACGCAGCCGTGGGCGGGCTGAGAAAAAAAAAAAGCTATACATCTAAGGACAACTTAGCTTTTTTTTCTACGCCATCGAGAGTGCTAACTCAAACACTTTTAGAATATTCGCATTGTAGCTCCGCAGAATCATTTTAAAAGATTTTCTAGCACCCCTGCTCAGTGGCATGAATATTCCACATCAGTGTCCTCACCGAGATGTCTCCAGAGAGCATCATCGGGCGATGATGTGCGCAAAAGCCGCGGCTGACGCCAATCGTGCCAGGCTTAACGCCTTTACACCCTCATTTAACCCACTCGAATGTTCATTCCCCAAAACGGGTCGCAGGTTCTGTCAGTATCAAAGGATCGGATTTCCATTGTTGACAGTGGCAGGCAATGACTTAAACACTTGGAAATTCTGAGGTATTTTTCAATCAACTTTTGTATTTTTTTGGCTATGTTTTGTTTAGTTTTTTCATTTTTCAAAAGAACTACAACCACCTGGTACCCTAGCAAGATGTGAATCATGTGAAGGTAACGAAGGAAAAGGCAAAGATGAAGGATAATGACGTAAAGAAGTAGAAAAATGCGACGAAGCCTATCACAAATTACCATTAAGACAGTAAATATTACACGCTAAAACCATTTGGAGAGCATAGTTTAAAGCATTTTTCTTTTCTGAGTGCTGTATTTCAACAAAATGCATCCAAGCCGCAGATAAATCATCTAAAGACGCAAGTGCTAAGTGATTTTTTTTTCGTCAGATACATTACCTCTAATGGCCCATGCATCCATTTGCTGATGCAAGGTTGCGCCAAAAATGGCCATTTTTGTCCTCTTGGCTCCACGTGGACCGGAGTTGTCTTTCCTCTTTAGCCGGTGAATAATGGCACCCCAGCGGAATTGTGGGTGATAAATACATCCAGCGGGCAAACGGGAAACTGGGAAGAGAGATCAATGCGTCTTTTAATTAGAAGTCTGGCCAAAGCTTGCGGCAAGCGCTGGATCTATTGCACTGACTTGACTACTTAGATATTACCACATACGGAAAACACGCACATGTTGGCGTACTGTCTTGAAAACGGCCGTTTTTTTGGGCTTCCTGATCAAACGTGTGGCACAATGCGGTATCTGTCCATTGTTTAGTTTCTGTGATTTTCCAGGCGAGCTGATTAGAGAGACTTGTTAAATATTTAACACCTCATTAGCATGTACACGCTTCATATGGGCCGGCGTTTTTGGCAGCGAATGACGCAACGGGTGCTGAAGGGCGCGCCATCGGGGAATATTCGCCGACAAAAGCAACAATGCGGCGCCGGCGGGGAACTTTGATGAGTGCCGGCCAGCCTCCCGCCCACCATTTTGGTCAGGCGACGGGTCATTGGGCAGAGTGGTGACTGGCGCAGAGAGGGAGGACGGAACGCCATCAGCTCTCTCTAGCGTGCTCCGATGCCATTAGCCACGGCTGGGCACGTCTCGCCGTGCCAAACGAGCACGGGCTTTTCACCTGCGCCCGCGTCTGGCGGCGCCTACGCAGCTGGGGACGAGCCGATTGGACCCGATTCCCGCGTGGCGTCGGTCTGGGATGTGACCGCGAGTCGCTTTGCCAAGGTCTTAACGGTCATTTTTGTACTAATGGATGTTTTGGTTCTTAGAATCGGCAAACGTGGCAAGGGGAAAATGACATCGGTGACTCCGCCCAACAAAGTGTAGGCGTGGCGTCGTAGTTGGACCCAAAAGCAGGGAAGCCATCGAGAATAAGGTTTTAATAAAACGTGGCATGGTATGAGGAAAATAGCAAGGACTTAGCAGTAAATAAAAGCAAACCTGACCATGACTAACAAACACACGGGTTTAAGTAGATACACAAAAGCTCATTACCAAGTACACGCAGCTGGTTACAAGAGGAAGGGAAGCCTGGCGGGACTCAAGAGGCGAAAATCAAACAAACTGAAATGTGAAGTCAAACAAAACAACGCATCGGGCTCCATCTGGTCCCAGGGCCTACGATTGGACACCGATGACTTCATTAAAAGAAACTCAATGTAAACACAGCTTCAATTTGGCCAAAGAGGCCCCAATGGAGCCTATACACTAGTACTATATAAACAGTGCACTGTATACATAAAGGGGGGTGGTTATTATGCAAATGAGCCCCGTCATTATGCAAATGAGTCAATTTGGCATCACAATATAATGAAATTCAGACTCCCATTAATAAATAGGCAGATCAAAAGATTGACTTTGTTGTTTAATTTGGCACTCGGTGGGCCACTATTTGTATACAAGCAAAAAAAGTCCACGTTACACGTCGGCCCCTTTAAATTGGCACGCGGCGCCCCGAGCGAGGCCGCTTGCACGTTTATGCAGATGACGCTTCAAACGCGCCTCAACAATTTGCGGTGGCGTGGTTCGCTTCCTCTCGCAGGTGAGATTCCCGTGGCGGGGAAACGGATCGGCGCCGAATCTGAGCTGGAGTCGTCGCTCGGAGGAGATGAAATGGCAAAGTTTTCCGGGCCAATCGGCTCGCTGTTGGAACGGTGTCACTTTCGGTGCTCTCGGGAAAAAAGCCTTTAAGTGCGGGCGAATTTCACTCGGAGCCAGCCTACCCTCGGCGAATCTTAAGTGCTACATATCGGCGACAGATGAGCTGGGAAAAGTGCGTGAAATGGAGCGTGGAAAACACGCCCCCTCTCTTGTATATGTACAGATTTCCGTGACCTGTTATTGGTCAACATCTCCAAGCCATCTAAACAATTCGCCCCACCCTCACCTTACCCCATACCTGTCAACCTCTGCCGATAACTGCCCTTATAAATGATTATGATCCCCCTTACAAACCCCCCAAAAACCTTACAAACACTGTACGAGTCGTACGGTGTTTGTAAGGTTTTGGGGGGGTTTGTAAGGGGAATCATAATCATTTATAAGGGCAGTTATCGGCAGAGGTTGACAGGTATGTTACCCAGTTGAGTATCGGGATTTGAGTCGGTTTTGTCCGGACCGGAACGGGGCAGGTTGTGAATGCGTTTTTACCCTGGGGAAAATACCGGGTCTCGAGCGTCCCGCGGTTTTAATTAGCGCGAGTGTCACACATTTTCCTTGATTGCGGCAAGTAAATAAGGACGCGGAGGGAGAGAACGGGGGCGCCGTGCTAAAAGATGCCAAGTTTGTAAATAATTGAGCGGCGCTAACAGACGCAGGCGACGGAGAGACGAAAGCGTGGCCCTTTGGCATCGCAAATAGCATTCGGTAGCTAGCAGGCAAATGCCGAGATTCCCCCGTAAACATTCTTTTGCGGTGTTGTTTATTCCCGCGAATTGCAAATGCAATTCTCGACAATCGGCGCTTTCTCTTCCTTCGTTTTAAGTTTCGCTGGCTTTTGTCGCAAAACGATCAGAGCCAGACAGGATTCCTCGCCTAAACGCTCTTTTTGTCGCGTGATATTTATTCCCGTGCAAATTGCCGAATGCAAATTTGCCCCTCCCGTCTCCAGATCGTCTCATCGTCTCCCCTGAATTCTCGAATCCCCGGCTTCCTTCCGTGCCGAAAGCCTCGAAAGCAATTAGAGACCAATATCACAACAGGATTGGCCGTAAACGTTCCTCACTTCTTGCGCCGCCTAGTAACACGGTGTAAAAGCGCCCGGGCAATTTTCCCTCCGTGTCCACCATGAGTGCTTGTTTTCTCCTGAACCGACTGTAAATCTGCTAGCTCTTCCTAGAAAGTCCTAATTAAAACTAAAACAATCTAAAAATAAATAAATAAACAAACGGAAAAGGTCACGGAAGCGATACCTCAGGCAAATGCCAGCCTAAGCGACACGCCATGATTTTTACCCGCTAATCTGTTCCCTTTCTCCCTCCCTTTCCCTTTCCCGGTCGGTGTGACACGTACGTCTGCACACCCAATTTTCTCTGGCGACAGTTTGTTCCGGCGCCTGAGCACCTTTCCCCACAATGGCCCACTGAATCATGTGGCCGAGCCTCTTGAGCTGCGCTAATACCGCTTCTTTAGCGGCGGGCCGCGGGAACGCCGGGAGAGGACACTTTAAAGACCCTCCGGTATCTGAGCCTGAATGCGCAATACCCCACAGACGGAAGCCGTTATAGGCGGCGGGCTCCAATCTCGCCGCTCCCCAGACATCCTCTTTAGAATACGCTCTGATGTTTCGCCGTTCGGATGCCCGCAAGACTGCCTTTTGTCTCCGAGGAGCTGCGAGGGTGGAGGGGACGGATGCGAGGCGGATCAAATGATCCGTAACATATTAATAGGTCATTTCAAAATAGCATATTCGGTCGGTCTTTCTGCGGGGGCCTCAGGTAACGCATTCCGTGTGACTTATTATTCCGTAACGGCCATTTGGTTGCTATTAGACGAGTTTATCACTAGGAGACGTCCAATCCATTTGAACTCGGCGAAGGAATACTCATCCATTTGCCGCCCGCCCATTTTTTAACAGTTTATTCAAGTGAACACGGTCAACCCTGATTGGTTCTCTGTCTGTCTTTACATATGAACGTCGGGAGGACCCGCCGATGCTTGTCCGTGGTAACGAGGGAGTCATCTAAGCCCCCCCAGAGACACCCAAGGACACTTGGTCGCAGGCGGACACTCACTTTAAGCCGATCGATCTCTCGACCTTCCGCTTTAAGGGAAAAAGCATTGTCTCCAGCCCAACATGTCCATAAACGGCGGCGCAGGTAAACTAAAGTGACAGCTAATACCGCTAAGGCGATCCTATTACGTCAGCCTAAGACGCCAACCTCCACAATTGTCCGCCAAATTGAGAAATCTTTCGAAATAATCCCCATCATGACACGGCGTTCACGTTTCACCGTGGGGATGATGTAGTACCCGCCCGCGTTGAACCGCCTACGCGGCGCTCCGACAATACATAAATCATTCTGGTAAACTCGACGTCAGGCAAAGTGTTACTTTTTCGCACTGACGGCGTTTGGCCACAGAAGGAATTAAACTGGTTTCTCAAGACATCCGTGCTGAAGCAATGACTTTTACGAAGGTTTTTTTTTTCGAGCTCAAACTTGTATTCGTGTCATTGAATTAAAAAAAAAACAGGTTTAATCCGGTATGACAATCGGAGCAACGCTGGCAAGAGCTTGTGGTGGAGTGTCACAGCAAACAGCACCAAGAAAACCTCTTCAGTAGCTTAGCAACCGGCGCAAGATAGAGACGCCGCCGCGCTACTACGTCCAAAACCACCAAAATCAAGGAGCATTGTGGATGAATTCACCTAATCCAAAAAAACAAATGGAAGCTCTGGTCAATAACCATTTGTACGAAGCATTCGAGGCTCGTTACAATACGTTTGCAATCGAGTACGGAATATTTTGCCGCCCCCGCGCCAAGTCTGGCATCGGAATCTAAGTCGGGTCATCCATTTATTTATCAGCACTGTTTAGGCAGGTGGACCAGGAGTCAAGGTGGGCTTTTGCATGGTTAATTATTCTCGGCGGTCCTAGTTAATCTCCGAACGCGGCAGTACGGACAGATGCGGAACACCTGCCAGGAAGGGGCATCTGGTCATGGAGGCGGAGGGAAACGAAGAAAAAAAATGATATTCACGGCTTTTCCGAGGGAGACGTTTCTCGGCGTAATTTGGAGGAGATTGCCTATCGCCGATTGGGGCGCGGCGAGGCCTCCCCCAGGCAAAACTTGTCAAAGTTGGAGAGAGACGTCGCCGCACTTTTCCGCATTGTTGAACTAATCAGCGGCGACGTCCTCCGCTCCAGATTATCAGTTATTTAAGAAATGATTTCTCGAGAGAAAATTTCAAATGTGCCTTTTTGATGAATCGTGCAATTGCCGAAGACAAATCGTCTCTCGTCCGCCTCGTCCCCTGTTGTCGCCGGCGTTCTTCATTAGGCCATATTTCATTTTTCCGCTTTATGGCTTATTCCTGAAAATAATTGCAGAGCAGCCCGCTGGGAGCGGCGCACATTTTAATCAGCACTAACCTCAGAGTTTGACATTATTTTTGTATTTCTCCAAGTTTTTTTTCCCGGCCGCGCGCATATTCAAAATTTATTCGTTTAGTGTTTTTATCCTTGCCGTGGACAAAGGGCGATGCTCGGATAGGTTATAGTCGGGGAAACTTGCGCGAGCTGTTCATACAATATTCATTAGTCGACATCGATTTATTTATTTTGATTATGTTATTTTTTTTACTGCTTTCAAGGCCAATTTTCTCTAGCAGCAGCATGGCCGAAGGCTACTAAATAGGCTTAGGTATTAGGTACAAGTCAGATTGACCAAAGTATGTATTATCAAGGCGATTTGTTGATGTACATTACCCAAATGCTAGTATTTGATACTTTCAATATACGTGCGCTTTACTTACGACCGTGAACCAGTCAGTGAAATAGTCCGGTCAAAGCGGGTGTGACGGTTAAAATGGCGTGTCATGGCGTCTTTCAAAATGCAGGGCCCGTTTTGGCGAAATAAGCCCTTCGGAGCCAAAGATACAGGAGGCTGAGTCATCACCCCGCTAACTTCCCTCTCCGGTTCACACTGAAAGCGATGTCTGGATAATGAACCTCCTGGGCTTTGCGGCCTATAGCCTTCTGCGAGCTAATGATGCCACGCTAGTTCCAAATGTTCCGGCAAGCTGTGCACGTGTACCGCTGCCCCGTTTGCACTTGTGCGCCGCTCTCACGAGCAGGAAAAGATCCGGGGATCTTCTTGGAAGACGGCGGTGTCCAACTCAGCGGGCTATTAAGGAGCTAAGCTCAAGTACGTTAATGGCGCCTAACGCGAGTCGCGTAATCAGGATTTTAACTCATTGTTATTATATGTTCGCTTGCAACGAAGTAAATGCTTTGCCCCCCTGGATAATCTTAGCTAGTCTAAATAAAGAGGAACCAGAACGAACTAGACTCCTAAAGTTTTGCCTTTGCTAAAACAAATTACTCCTGGAAGTCTAAACAAAGAGTATCCAGACCTGAGAACTGCACCTGCGTCCACAACCAACTCCACAAGACTTCCAGACCTTCATCTGTTTTAACTCTTGACATCTCACTTGTGTTTTCACCCCTCCCCTTTAGAATTCCATTGTATCTAGGGTCCTTGAATTTACTAAACAACAAAAAAGCCGTGTAAGAGCAGAACGGACTTGGGACTTGGACTCAACGGTTGGTTCTCCTGGCAAGTGAAAATTCCAGAAGACTGTTTTTTGTCTTTATTTGGGCGTGCATTTGGGGAATGCCTATTGGTCAACCTATCACTGAGCAAGCCATGATAACAACATCTAAGTGAGTCATTTAGTATTAAAGGGGGAAAAGATTTGAAAGATTTTTCCAAAAGAAATCGGTAATACTTCAGTATCGGCGTCAGCCAATAGCACACACCGGGTCGTGGAATCCTACCAGGATCAGATTACAGTCCATTCTGGTACACTGACAACTAGAGTCCCTTTTTAGGTACGATAGTCAGCAGCCACTGAGACCAGTTGGCCAACCCCCGGACGGAAAGCCAGATTTTCCCGTAATGTCAAGCCACTTTTTGTGCATTCAGCAGCCTAGCCGTCTGTTCCTCGGAGGAAAAGGTTAAGATGCCACGAAGGAGGGCTTTCGGGCAGGACGCCTCCCGCGCTTCCGAAACAATAAAACTCCCGGGAGGACGGAGACGCGGCGTAAAGTCGCTGACGAGACCCATTGGCCGGCCGGGAGGGCGGAGCCGCGGCCCGGAGTCCCTGACGAGAGGGAAGTGACGAATACCCGGCAATTAACAGGCCGGCGATGTGGATTTTCAGCCGAGCGAGCCTGGGTTGCGCGTTCCGAAAAGGCGAGACGCCGGGGGTGACTAACAAGTGTCGCCGCCATTGACGGCGATAGAAGTGAGTTAAGGTCGTTTCCTGGTGGCGCGCCGTTATGAATACGTTTGATGATTTGAGTGAGGTGCTAAGAGCCTGATTTACAAATTCATGAGCCTAACAGAGTGGCCATTAAATCAGCAGCCTGACATTAAAAACTGGTAAACTTGTTTTTTTTTTTGGTGCTGGAAGCCGATCTTTAATCTGCGGGGATGCTCTTCCACTGATATCGGAGACCGGGGAGGATGTTTAATGTTCATCGCCGTTCCGCTGTGAATTTAAATGAGTTTGTCCATCGTAAACGTCCGATCCATTTGAACCGGGATAGCCGGCAGCAAATGGACGAATGTTCCAATGCAATTTTTTAACTTGAGGTATGCACGGAACAGGGCAAAGCTCGCCAATCTCTTTGTACGATGCGCAAATCATATACGTTAAAACATAAATATAAAATATGAATTGCAAAAATAATGGAAACGGATTGCGGCTGCACTCATTTTTCTCCGAGGCGAGCATATGGAATGAGGGCAAGGGAAGTCTTCAAGGTTCTGAATGGGTTGAGTCCTCCTGTGGGAGGACACTAAGAAGCGCTTTTTTCTTTTTCTGACAAGATCAAATCTCCACGATTTGTTGGCAGCGGGGGAGGTCCATCTGGAGCCTTGGGACACCCTTGTCATTGAAGGGCGTGCGGCACAAACGTGAACGAGGAGAGACGGCAGATGCTTGGGAAAAATACAAGCAAAAAACCCTATTTAAAAAAGAAAAAGAAAAAAAAACGTGGAGGCTGGCAGCAGAGGGCGACGTCCCCTTGACGCACGGCATGGCTACTTTTTGCTTTTTCTTAACGCCATATATATTCCGGCGCATCTCGGGAGACAAAGACGTACGGAAACTCAAAGGCGATTGGACGGGAGAGTGCATAGCGTGCGCCGGACTTTACTGCTGCCTCAGCGCTTTGGCTTCGCCGAGGGGGCCCCGAGCGCGGCCCCGGACGAGACGCGGCTCGGCGTCCGATCAGCATCCCGCCCCCCCTCCGCCCGAGCTGCCAAATTAGCCGCAGCGATGCGCTACCCCCGCTTGTCATCGCCATTGTTCATGCCCTTGAGGATGCGCCGGCGCTTATGTTATGCGGCAGCGCAGTCGGACCAGAGTTGCTCTAAAACTCAACTGTTTTGACGTGAACCGCACGAGAATGCGGGTGAGCCTCCGTCCTTTGATTGCACTCCAGTTGAGGTCAACTGCAATATTAAACATGAGGAAACGTAAATCTGAATGAAGGCAATATGAACAATATGCGAGCCTGCGTGGGTTTGATTCAGTCGGTCACTGAGATAGATTTTTGGAAAAGATTCAAATTTTGGTCAAATGAATATGTATTTTGAGGAGGAAGAGTTTGTGGTTATTAGGTTATCATTCAAGCGCATTCAAAAAACAGATATTTTTTTCTACACAAATGGCATTGAAACAGTCAAGATTCCTTTTGGTCTATTGACATCCAGCTCGAAGGACCAAAAAAGTGTCAGGTTCACCATTTATTTGGTTGTTCGAGCCGGATGTCAATACAGACGCTCCCCTACTTACGAACATTCGAGTTACGAACAACGCTACATACGAACCTGTCTGCAAATTGCGTTTGTCGAAAAATGTTCGTAAGTTCGATTTTGTAAGCGAAAGGCTTCTAGTGAGGGAGATGCAAGGAAGAGGCAAGCCATTTCATTTGAAATGAGTGTCAATAATAACGAAGCTTGATGCGCGTTGCACGGGAATACAACTTGAATCGTTCGACCGTCAGTACCATTTATAAACATAAAGATGGAGCAGCAGGACCCAAATATTGAACGTTGCACAAAGTTTGCAAATCAATTGAATGATGCCATACAGTGCTACCGCATCATTTATGATGAAAAAAAGAAAACTGCAATCGTCATTAGATAGCTTCTTTCGGCCAGTTTCTAGTAAATCTCTCTCTCTCTCTAATGTATGTATAAAGTACCGTATGTATTCTCTGCATTTTATTATTCTTTTTTCAGTACAATCCAATGCGTGTTACTTATACAAGCCTTAAATATACAAATGCACTTATATAAACCTTCAATATACTTATATAGGCCTTAAATATAAATTATAATACAAAATATAGCACTGAGCAACTTACAAACAAATTCAACTTATGAACAATCGCTCGGAACCTAACTCGTTCGTAAGTAGGGGAGCGTCTGTATACCGAAAGGAATCCAGAGGTGGAGTCGACGTCTAGGAAGACCATGGAGTTGTAAGACCCTTTGAACGGGCTGGACTTTGGCTCAGCACCTGGGTACCCAAGGTTAACGACTTAGCCAAAAGGTGAGGTCATATTTATTCTAGTCTAATGGCGAACCTGACAGAAACATTAATGTGAAATATTTGTGTTATTCTTAACTCATTGGGTGCTGTTAACACCATTTAGTTAAACTGTAACCAACGTTCGTTGGCTGCCAGGCCTCCCAGTTTAAACGTATTGGTCGTTCGCTAGTGGAAAAGGAATTCAACAGCCGCCCAATCGGACGTCTATGTCACTAAAAGATGGAAGCATTCTGTTACGGGACATTTGTATGCGTTCCTGTGCTTTGAGTCAGAGAAGACAAAATGACAAACGCCGGCGAGTCACCGCGGCGAGGTGGAAATGGATCGGCAGATGAACATTTCCTGCTCCTAAGTGCTTCTTCCCATGGATGAAAGTTAAATGACCCCCTTTTTGGCGTCACGCACATCTTTCAATCGTTTCTGGTGAAAATGGAAACGCGGCCACAAAAGTAGCGAGTACCTCGGCGCCGGGCCGTCAACGGCCTCGACTGCAACCCCGACGAAAAACCCCGTTTCGGGCCCTCTCGTCTATTGCCAAGACTTGGAAGGAGAAAATATTGCTAGCGTCGACACGCCGCGACAGATGATAATCGCTCGGGATAATCTTTCGGAAAACAGGAGTCGTCGCGAGATCTGCAAGCCACCGACGTGAGCACGGAAGACTGTCGGGCTCAAATTTCTGGGTATTAGGATCATTGTTGACATGACAGAAATTTACAAAGAGAGATTTGGGAGAGGGAGAAAAAAAATCAACATCATGCGGCGCAGGCCTAATCCCTTTGATATAGTAGAGGCACGGTAACAACGGTGGCAGCAGAACTGCTGCTTGGGCAGGCGCGACAGATGCCGCGCTTGCACCGCGCCATATATTTTATTTTTAATCATGCAAAGCCCCCAAGTCTAACGACCAAAACAAAATGTGACAACGATAATAATAAGCGCTCTTGATTAAGAAGGCAAAGCGAAAAGCTTTCCGCGCTGACACAAACCGCATTTACTATCCATATGGTTTCCCGATGAACCCAATAACTCAACGCAAAACATGTTTAAGAATGGGGGGGGTTGCGACAGAAACGAGGGACAATTACCCTCAATTAAATCGAAGCGCGGGACATCATTTTGGGAGTTGAGCGCGAATCACACAAGTGTCACGTCACGCTCCGAGACGGAAGCCATCGGTGGGTAATTAGCGGCCTGACAACTGGCGAGCCACCCGACGTTAAAATAGTGCGTCGGGGTTTACAGTCCAAATGTGGCGAGGGGGGCCGCACGCACAGATGGCGGGGCTTCGTCACTGGCCTGCTCACTAACTCGCCCGCCATCCCATATGACCAATTATCGGGGTTTCACCTTGGGCCGGGGGAGACGGCGGCGGAGGGAAGTGACGAAAACCAAGACAGAAGAAAAGCAACCTCATTTTCGGCCTTTTTCCGTTTGCTTCTTCATTTTAGGATCTTTACGGCTCACTTTCTGTGCGTTTTGTGGCTCCATGTTATGTTTTACACCCTTTCCTGTTGATTTTAAGACAATTCTAGGTCACATCCTGTCCACTGATCACATGTTTTCAATCCCCGTCAATGAGAAATGTATCCCAGATCTAATTTCCAGTTGTTAAAATGTCCAACACCGGCTTAAGTTACCCACAGTCCCAACATTACAGCCCTGCTGCTAGCGCTACATGCTAAAGCGGTCGCCTCAATTACCACGCCCCCTCACCGCCCCACCGTTTTCTCCTCACCACTACGAGACGTGAATTTCCTGGCTTTTGTCACTCTCGGACCGTCGGGAGGCTCGTTGGAAAAATTCGGATCGTGGCGAGGAAAGTATTCCTATTCGCTGGGTGGGTACGCCGCATTTCTTTTCACGGCCTGACGATAAGGAAAATACGATAAGGTATTCTATTGGCTTGGTTTTTGCATTTGTAGCGGGCGGATTGCGCGTTGAGGATTTCGCCTAGCTTAAGTTCTGGCAAATAAACAAAGAGGGAAACACTACATTCATTCAACAGCATGGAAATTAAATTCCCTTGCATAAAAGGACGCAGCCGTGCTATAAATAATAGCACAACGTCTCGATAAGGTGAAAATGGAAAATGTGCGGGCCGCGGTCAATTGGGGTCAGCGCGTTTCTGAGAAAAGCGCAAAACAAAAAAATGCTACACCCTCGCCGGCAAAACGCGGCAATTACACTGCGCCTGGCGATCAAAAGGCCCGCAGTTTGGCTCCGCCGCCGTCGTGGACTCCGGCGAAAAGAAATGGAGATGAAGCGAACGCATTTGATCAAATGCTGGGCAAATTCACGATGGTCTCCAGGCAGAGAGATGTTAGCGTCTCAGTCAAGCTGCCTTTCCCCGTCGGAGCAGAGGTTAATGTATATTTAACTTGACGCCATTTAAAACTCGAGGTAAGTGATGAGATCAAGATTGAAATGCACGCCTCGCAGAGCACGACCTGCAAATCTTTGAATAACTTTACAGGAATAGACAAAGATAAGTCAATGTACCGAGGGGTAGGGTGGGAGGGGCTTTCCTCTCTCACTCGAAGTTGACTTTATGCGCTCAGATTTCATTTTCGTGTCATGTTCAATTGATTCTGGGTTGGGGAACCTAAGATCTGGATAGTCCAAAAGCTATTAAGAAAATTCTTACATCTTGATCGAATCAATTTCCCTTTTACACGGTCGTGTGTGCTATTTAATAAATTTTAAAAAGCTCGGAAGGCCTCCCGGATTGGACGTCTACTGTCGATAAACGCATTTAAATTCACAGCAGAAGAAGAAAAGAACCGACAACGTGGCACTGAACGCGTTAAGGACGACCAATCTACTGTGTGTGAGTCCTTGCCTTTCAATTCAATTTTACTGAAAGAGACCCCCGGGGAAGGCCCTGAATGTCACAATAAAGTGTTGCATTACCTAAACCCGGATTTAGTGGCAGCACGATCCCTCCTTGCTCGGGTAAGACGTTTAATTAAGTCTCGCCGCTCCTGCAGAAAGCGCCGTTCAGCTGCATTATGTATATTTATAACAGCGCCGAGACCAATTATGCACAGGTATTGTTGTCCAAGTACAAGCCGTCAACAGCAGAGTACGCCATGACTAAAACTAAAGGATACCGAGTCCGTTTCAGGAACCCGGCGGCAAGGGTAGGGATTAAAATGCCACGTGGCACCTGAGGCTTACTCAGGGAGTCCACGGGTTCAATGGATGTCAACCGACCCCAAACACGAACGCAACGATCCCTCCGCTCACACCACTGACATGCGGTTTGACGGATGGGCCAAGGGTTTAGAGGGACGGAATGCTGCACGCATCCTCTCCGCCATTAAGCCTCCAAAGATATTCATCTAAAAAGCTATTCTCCATTAAGACACTCTCCCCAGAGCCCTAATCGCCAGCTGCAAAACCCGGCGGGAGACGGGCTTTGAGTTTCCCTTCCAATCCCCTCTGAGCCCCTTACCAGCGGTAAAATCTGGCCAGACGCGTCCAAATCGGACCTTTCGTGACCCCCAACAGACGACCCGCTGAGTCTCGTCTATTAAATTTCGCCCAGTGGAAACATTTACTTTGTTGTGATTCGGGGATGGAAATAATCCCCAGTCAAGTCGAGTGGGTCCGGCTAATACCAAATCTTCAGGCAGTTCGCTGATCCGAGGCCTGGATTGGTTGGGAAATATCAATACCGGTACACCGTATTTCAGGGCAAATCATTGATTTTTCCGCCACGTGTCCTATTCCTCAATCATAATGAAATGTTTTCTGGCATCCTGTTCTCCTTGCATCATTTGGAAGAATGGCCGAATGTACCCTGGCATTGGACGCACTGCCCAGACTTGACATGCCTGCACTCACACCCACGCGATCAATGCCTCACACCCGGTGGACCGACTGCGGACAGATTATTATTTTCAAAATATATCGTGCACTTTAACTTTGCCAGACCTGAGACCTGGTGAACACTCATCGGAATTGAGTTGAAATGAACTGCTACTTCTAGTTATACCGTATCTCCGCTCACATCCCTGTCAGCAGTTACTACTAGTACAACCTCGTCCTAGCTCATCAACCTGTCAATCAACCCCGCGGGGCTCCCGGAAGTCTGACCACCGATTGCGGTCCGGCCAAACACAGTTGCTGCCGATGGCTTCTTCCTCTCACGCTCTCTCTCAACCTTTCGGTTTCAGGCGAGTTCGAGAGTCACCTGTGACCGAACTCAAGGGTTGGCTACCTCTTTTACAGACGAGCTGGGAAAGCAGCATTATTCATCAAGCGTTGCAGAGGTCTCATTAATTCCCCCTGCACTTGGCCGGCAGAGAGGGTGAAAATGACTTTTGCCCCGCCACCATGCCAGTTCTCGTCTCCGAAGCACATGGCGGATTGGCAGGAGCCCAGGGCCACCATATTGACCTGGCACTGACTGACAAATGTCACGAAAGGGGGGAGCAGAGGTCACCAGAGCACCGGCGGTGTCATTATTGTGGAATATTGTACCGCCCGTTCGTCTAGATACGTAACATCCTATGTTTATATGAGCAGGGGTCGGTCTGACCTACCAAGAAAGATATCGGACCGTGTGTTTTGGCCAAAACGATAGCGAAAGTGAGCAGATGTCCATGTTTTCACTGTACTGTGCTCAGCCTATGACAGATGCCAAGTTTTGCAATAAATCGGGTCTTTCCTCCTGTCTGGAACCGGAGCATATCGTGCATTTTGTTCAAACTCCAATAATTGGCGTGACGGAATCGGGAGCTGTAGGGAGAGGCGTTGAATGCTGACTGCATCATATTGGGAATCTACGGCCATAAAAAGGTAAGATTTCTTACCATTTGATTGGCCATACGATGTATGTGAGAGTGGTTGGCGTCAATACTGTAGTTCGAATTATAAGAATAATAATTGTAACTTCCCAGGCGAAAAGGACCTGTGTTGAAAAAGATAGGAGGGAGACTTGAGTGCTTTTGGTCCGGAAGCTAATGTAAAAGTGTTAAATGGTTACACCAGGGGTCTCAAACAGATTCCGCCGAGGGCCGCAGTGGGTCTTGGTCTTTGTTCCAACCGATCCAGTGCCGATATTTTAACCAATCAGGTGTCTTCTAAAATAAGTAGCACCTGACTTTAATTAACTGATTACACTTGCAAAAGGTATCCTCTTGTTGAGTTGGAATGAAAACCTGCACCCACTGCGGCCCTTTGAGGACCGGTTTGACACCCCTGGGTTAGACGAAGCCATCGACTGTACTCTCTGTTGCCACAGGCTAGCCCACAACTGCCGAAAAAGGCCGCATCCCGACACAAAACCGGCCCGCCGGAGAAACTGGGGGGAAAACAATAAGAAGAACCATACTAACGTGCCCTGAGACAATCGAAATCCATTCAACCCCAACTGTCCAAATGATCCATGAGCAAACAACACTGTGATTTCTGGGAGCAGAAAAGTTCCAAACGGTGCCACTCGAGCAAAGAGGGCGCTTGAGGAGAATTTTCAAAGAGTCAGTTTGGATCCGTCATCATTCTGTCATGATTAAAAAATCCCCCCTCCACACCTCCGGTTCACGAGGGGAGTCCATCAACGCGTCGGACCGGACCGCGGGGTCGACGCGGCGGATCGATCCGCGTTGCGTCGGTGACAGCCGCCTCATTTCTAGACGATGAGTCCACGATGGATGCGGAGCGCTAATTAAGCCATCCATCAAACGGTGGGCGACGCGAAAAAAATGGGCTTTTAAACCAAGGAGAAGAAAAAAGAAAACTCATCTCCATATCGGCTGCTTCCATCAAAGGTACCGCAGTACAGCGCAGCGGTACCAGGACTATAAAGTGACATTTAATGGCCAAATTAAACTGTTTCAATATTTGCGTAGTGGGAAGCTACAATCTCAGCGGTTTGTCTTTTCAGGGAAAAAACAGACAAGTCAAACCGGCTCCTCCAGGTTAAGCATCTTAGCGAGGAACCTTTGGACATCAGCGGTGGCGCTAACAGCGTCGAACTAACGGGTCAAAAACATGCGGTTTCAGACGAATCAATATTTCAAAACGCATGCTTGCTAGGGGGAATGTGCGTGACTGGCTAGCATGCCACCTCCACGGGTCTGGCATCTAAGTCCTGATCAGACCGCGAGCTGAATGTTAGCCCCGGGCAACGAGCACTGATGTTTTTTTTCCGCATTCCTTTTTCGATGGCTACCAACGTACACACCTAGCTAGCATCCCTGAGGTTTTCAGATCCAAATCAACGACAAAAAAAAGCCGGTGACTTTTCCCACTTGACGGTGACCCTTAAAACCGCGTTGGCAAAGTTTGAATACCCGCACTCGGAAATAGGTGAAGGTGTTTTTTGTTGTTTTTTTTTTGTTGTTTTTCTAATACCTCCCGAGACGCTCAAGATCAGCACAGCACAGCACGGACTACTTGCATCTCACACTCTAGATGTAACAGGATTTTCAACCATAGATAATGTTCTTTTCCAACCCCTCCCACTATTCCAAACCTTTTCTGGGAAGGAGCTATTGTCTGAAGTAGCTAGCTGCCATATTGGCGCGAAAGCAGCCGGCGTATCGTAAAACGGGCCAAGTATTAACACGTTGACAGCAATTGACCCCAATCCATTTGAACTGGGAGTGTGGAAGCCACCCAACTTTCCCAGTTCAAACGCCCTGGACGTCTACTAATGAGGAACCGGTTCGCCGCCAGCTGTTCCCAGTTCGAACGGATTGATTAATGCTACGGCGTTCACGTCGCCGTGACAAAAACACGTTTAGCAACGCGGGGACGGAACGGCGGCGGATGACGGTGGGGGTGGATATGAATATGCATGCGCATATTTATCCACAAGATGATTACTTGCTGGAGCATTCATTAATGGTTTTTCATAATTCACTCCGTGCATATTCTCCGTTTTATTGAATTTAAACAAACCCATTAACGGGGATTAACTTCCCTGAATGAGACTTTGGTTGCGTTCCCAATTGCTTCCCAAAGAAGCCCCTTGTTTCGTCGAGTGGAATTAGTGGGCAATCTCCGCGGAAAAGAATTACGGAACACAGGGGTGCGCTCCGTCCCCCTTCCCTCCGCCGGGTTTCCAAACAGACGGACTGAAATGGCCCATGTCGTGACTCGGAATGGCGTCTGGCTATCGCCGCCATCTCTCGATGAATGCAGCGGAGTGTTTCCTAGCTTTAGCACGCGGCACTAATTATAACCCCAGGACGACTGCTTTTCTAGACCCTGACCTCTTGATTTCGCTCAAGGCCACCGAGCGAATGAAAAGGGGGCAAGAAAAAGAGCCAAATGAAAATAAAGGCCGCCTTGCCGCGGATTAACCATAAGGCCCACATTAATAATAATTGGAAAATGGGATGCGAGTGGTGCCTTGAGCAACAAATGCACTTTTTCTTTTATTCCTGCCGCGCTCTCAAGATTACGTTCATCACTGATGTTTCCCTTTTTTTTGTAAGTATAGCACTAACTACCTACGGGGCAATACAGAAAGCCCACTGTGTAATGCTGACCCAAATCTGTAATTATAGTGCACATTGCTTATTACTGGGTACAGGGCAATCCATTTCACTTGTGTTGAATTCAAAAGGCATTATTGTCTATTCAATTTCCAAATTAAACCTTTTTTTTTAATGGAAGTGTTTTTTGTGTGGCCGAGTCACAATTTCATTCCAGGCTTGCACAGCCCAAGGTTCTCAGTTAACCTCAAAAGGAATTGGGAGAAAAGCCCGTCATAAAAGCCACGGGAGCCAGTTGGCTAAGGGCAGCGGCCTGTGAAATGGCAGGCGATAATAAATAAGGACAACATCTGTCGTCACTGGGTGAGCATATCGCCAATTTGCCATCGGAAACGTTGCATCCCAAAACGGCGCTTTTTGCCAACGTCTCTTCTACGTCTTTTTGCCCCGGGGACGGTTGGAGGAAAAGTTCAACCCCAATGATCACGGTTTTGTGAGCACCATCTGGCAGCCGGCGCACTTGTACCACCCATCGCATCCTTTCCGCCGAACTCCGGCGTCGACTGGATACCGCTTAACCTGTCCCCCTTCGGTAAAAGCCAGGTAATCCGCAGGTCGCCACCCAGACGGGTACGGCCGGTGCTACTAAAAACGGAGATTCGCAAATATTTCCCACGTCACGGTCGCAGAGTTTGTTCGTTGTGGATTCTCTTTCCGCAAAGGCTCTCCGAATTCTGCCGGTTCTCTCGTGAATACTATTTGTTGGGGTTATTCTGGGATGTTATTATATATGTGCATTAATCATTAGTATGTATATGAGCTTTATTTCAATTTGGGACCGAGCAAGATCGGGGTCACTCTTCATGGCAGCTGGCTCCGAGGACATTTAATTGTTTTAGGACTATTCCCCAAGTTCACCAAGTTCCGGGCCGAGGACTGTTGATCTGAGTTTGCGATGAAGATCTGTGAAGGACTCTTAAATTGCTTTGACTTGGATTCCGGCAGATGTCGATAATCGAATCAACTTCCGAAAATACTCGCATAATGTTTCAAAATACTGCCGCTCGGTACCCGATGACCACCTTGTATTGTTTATATTATATTAAAGTATACGTATTAATAAACCTATCACTATTTTAAAAGGTATTCATTTATTGATTGTGATCATGCAGTGGACATTCTAGATGAATGCAGCCCATTTTTCCCGCAGAAAATACGGTCACTTTCCGGCGTAAAAATTATCAGTCCTCTCACAGGCCCCCTTTTCCCTCCGCAATCTCGAGTCGGTGTAATGGATGGGCGCCGAGCTATCGAGTATTTTATAGCAGCCGTCTTTCCCGTAATTTCAATCAAGACTTAATGGGACAAATCAATAGGAGGGGCTCTAAATGAAAGAGCGGAATGCTGACTCTGTTTGATATCTGTCACGGGCACTCGGCGGAATTCTAAACAGCTGGGGGGTTAAGGGGGGCGGGATTTGAAAAGCACGCGGCGTACAGTCCGTCCACGTTCGATTCGTTCCGATCAGAAGGCCCGGAGCTCGTACCCCGAGTCGGCGACTTGGCGACGGCGGAGCTAGCGTCTAAACGGCCCGAGATTCGCTGTCTTTCAATGCCAAGCGGGACGTTGTTTGTCCGGGCTGGCGTCCAAGTCTTCCATTAGGCCTTTGGCCCAGGTGAAGAGTAATTAGACGCGCTGCTGAGTCAGTCTGCCACCTCAGCGTTCGCCTTGCTTTTATGTTGCTCTCCATCACATTTCTCTCAATAAAAAGCTCTGTTTGTATTTATTTGGCGCAATGAAAAGGCCTGCCGTAATTGTTCATAATGAAAGCGCTGGCTGTTTGCGGGAATTTGTCGGCTGCCGTTGAGGACGGGCCAAAAGTGCCTCAAAAAATAAACTGCAGCTTGACCTTCAGGACCTGGACCGGGACTCGGATGTTCATTCGCCCAATCAAAACGGATTTGACGCCAATAACAGCCAATGAGTTAGGAGGATGCCGCCTTTACCGAATGATAAAGTGTCAACTTTTGGAATCCGTGGCCTGATGTTGAAAAGATTTGGATGTAAATGACCAAAAACGGGAAAGAGGCTTCAAAACCGTCTTGTACCGTGACCGGACGTTTCGTCGAAAGACGTTTGGTCCCCGGACGTTTGGTCCCCGGACGTTTGGTCGACCGGACGTTTGGTAGAACGGGTTCGCATGCAATTGATAGATTTTAACATTGGATGAATAGGGATTTAATGACTACTATTTAACACTGAGTGAATAGGGATTTAATGACTATTATTTAACATTGAGTGAATAGGGTTAGGGTTAAACAAATGAAAGTCTTGTGACTCAAACCTCGGGACTCGCGAACCCAGGGACCAAACGTCCGTTCTACCAAACGTCCGGTCGACCAAACGTCCGGGGACCAGACGTCTTTCGACGAAACATCCGAGTACCGTCTTGTATTACACCAGAACCGGTTCTGTCCATTGACACGAGTCAAATTTGCAGAAAGCAGAAGTTCTGGGGGCTAGCACTAGCTGTATTGTCTCGTCTAAGTCGGCCTGGGACCCTTTTCCGAAAATCTGCAATCAGTAGCGGGAAGGAGGCGTGTTGGGGAGAGCTGGGGTGGGACTCGAGAGCCAAGGTGAAGCTGAGTATTTCAAAATCGGAGGCAGAGATAAACACGTGGGCAATACAAAAGCCGGAGAGAGAAGGGAGGCGGCGAAGACGGCTTTACCCGCACCGGCTCTCGCCTCCCTTCTTCGCCGCTGATCCCCGTTTCTCCCGCGGCTTTGGGCTGCGTGACTATTGGTTCCGAGGAAGCCCGGGCGAGGCGCGGAAAGCCCGGACTTTAGATAGAGAGGCCCCGCGCTGAGGCGGCATTCACACGAGATTACCCGGCGGCTTCTTCGCCGTTCTCCGACCGGATTTGCGATTACGTGGGCGGAAGAGAAATAACGTTGACGTGGCACAGTTGGACACGAGGCGGGAATAATAATTTCAAACCTACATTTTCAAAAATATTTCTACGTTTACCTAACTCAAACAACCGGCTTCTGTTTCTCTGAAGACAATATTCAATGTGCGATATTGCGGCCACGTTTGTGCGGCTCACACCAAAATATTACATTTCTACGGCAAACCCGGAGCGGTCCTCTGCTATCAGAGAGCTGTTGCGGGGAGATTGCGCCGATACGGAGTGATGGAGGGTTTCTAATCGGCCGCTAGGATTACTGGCTGGGAGATTATAGCCGGATCTAATAGATGTCTGTAGCAATTGCCAATACACCCAGCTAGAAGACAAGCCTTCTTTTGACCCCCGCGCGCACCTTTCGACCCTCATTTTGAACGGAACCTTTCAAGGGCCGTGGTGGGTTTGAACTTTTCGGTCTTTTCACCCGACGACTCAAACCACTCAAGCGACTCCGCCCAGGAAACCTTTGCTTCTTTGAAGAACCTTCAAACACTTGTGAATCTTACGCCAAAATTGAAAGGTTTGACCTTGGCGCCTCAAAAAGGTCACGGTTACGCTGGAGGCAAACAGACATAAAGCAACTTTTCTAGGTTTTTCATTCAGATCTTTTCACCCAGAAGCCTTTTGTGCGCCAGCGACGTTCCCGACGGGTTTTCAAAATCCGGCGCTGACCTTGAAAAGCCAGGCTCGAGAGAAACGTATATGCAAGTTTCTGCATGCGTTTTTAACGCCCTAGGGTAGGGCTGATATACGAGGGGTAAATAAACGCAAAGCGGCGCGAGAACGCCCTTGCGTAACAACCCAAACGCACAAAAGCAGTTGGTTGCGTTAACAAGGCCGGTTTAGTAGAACTGCGGCCGCGTTAATCAGCGCGGATTTATAACCGCGGGTAGGCAGGTATGATAAAACCGCTAATAGTTCACGCCATCGAGTTTAATTGGACTTGGGAAATCATTGGTGTTATTATTTGAGGCTTTTATGGAGACTTAACAGACTGAAAGACTAAGCAGGACTTTAATTTAAAAAAAAATGGGAGCTCTTGCTGTTAAGAACGTCAAGGATAGGTCAGGAATAAACGGTGAAAGACGGATCGTAGGTTGTAAAAGGGAAAATTCTCCAAATAAACAGTTAGCGTCGCGCTAGCCTAAGACTAACGCTTCGGTTGTCCTTTGGAAACCAAGCAAACACTTTCAAATGCATAAACTACAGATGAACTGAATCGTCGATTTCACCACGGCCGCCAATTACCGTTTTGTTTCGTGTAAATATATAAATATATACGTCCATAATCACAGAATTCAAGGCAGCCTCATTAAGATGGAAGAAAATGGCTTTGAAGCGTGCAGTTTCAATTAATGTCAGCGTCAAACTGCTGAAGAGACCTTCAAATAAATTGGCTTTTTGCTAACCGAATACCCCCCCCCCCCCAAGCCCCCGGCCTTCCAGGCAAAGGTTAAGAAGCATTTAAGTTGCCGTTTAATTCCCTCAGTTGGTCTTTTTGGGGACTTTTCCCGACGACTCGCTTGGCTCGGCCACGGATTTGTTAGGACCAGAAATCTGGCCCGAGATACGACTGACATTTCCCGATGCCGCGACTCGCCATAAGGTGGAGCGCAGATAATAGATTTAAGCAACCGTAAGCAGATTTGGCCCGGGGCCTGACTTACAGGCAGATCATTGGGCGCTTGTAAACAGGCTTTGGGAAAAATGAAAGCGTTAAATGGAAAATACATTTATTAGTTCAATCCGCTTAGTTCAGGTTCAGCTCTTCTGCCTCAAATTAAGTTTCTTGGATTTCACAGGATATTAGCGGGCAAGAAGAAAAGCGAAGGGATCGGGGGCGCGTTACCGCAGTCGTGTCGCTGCCTTGATGTCGCTTAGAAACCAAATCCCCCCCTTGGTGGTGGAGGGGGGAGGGGGGAGGGGAGGGGGAGAAAAATGATGACAATGAAAATAAAGCAAGCTGCCGTAGGGAAATTGAATTTCCCGCATGGCGTGATATGAAAGTAGGTACGTTTTGAACTTTGCTCGAGACGGGGGAAATATTCGCAGAGTACTACTGTATAGCGCGTCCGATTTCAGACGACGCCAGGTAAAGTCACATGAGAGGGAGCCGTGGTATTTGATCTATTTCCGAAAACCGGGAGAGAGAGAGAGAGAGAAAAAGTGCCTTCCTCCCAGACGCCAGCCTAAGTGCCCTCTTCGACGGAATGAAATGGTTTCATCTAGCGCTCCTTAATTGGGACACAGCCTTGCATTTGAGATTATTAATAACTGTAATATCGCTCCTGTACGCGCCGCTTTCAAAATGCGTCGTGTCGTTCCAATTAAATTGTCAAATGGAGGCAAAAGACTTCATTTTGAGGGGCGAGACCTTGGAATTTGGGTTCGGCAATTGACGGAACCGACAGAGACGCTTTTTAAAAAATAACGGTTTTAACATCGACCAGGAGGGGCAAACCTCTCACTGTAAATGAGCTCCTCGAGAGCCCGCCCATGGCGACAGGGGTCCATTTTCCCGGACCGGCCCTTCTATTTCGTCGTCCGTCAATTGCGGCGAACGAGTTCACGGGTGTGTTCAGCCTAGCTTGTAAATTAAAAGCGGAGTCAGGGCACATTAGGGAACTGTCAAGATGAACACGGGGCGTCGGGTCAAAGCGGGCCCAACCGCATGCGGCGTGGCGCTGACATTGCAAAGGGCAAAGCGTTTACCTCCGCAAGGGCAGCTCGGGAAAAAGTCGCATCTCGAAATTCTCCGCTGGCTGGCACAGACACTTTGACGGCAACTTTCAAGGTTGTTCCAACGGAGCCATTAAGTTGATGACAAAACTTTCCAACTGGCAAAACGAGCAGTCAACGTTAGCGTTTGAGAGGATTGCCCGACCTGGCGCTTGCTCCAATGAAAGTAGCTCAAGTACTGGGTAGACGGTCGATTGGTCGCCGGTCTTTTGGTCGCCCGGAAGGTAAGTGATAATTACCATTTAAATCGTTGCTCAAATTCCCTAAATACAAACTGCGAATGACTATTTAGTCATACTTAATGCCCTAGTAATTAAGAAAAGCTCCAAATTTCCCGGATTTTTATTGTTTTTTGTTGGAGAACTTGTTAAGACCCTGACTGACTGACTGTAGCTTCTTAAAGGGACAACGCATGTACATTCAAACTCTTATAGTACACTCACACGTCGGCTCAGTGAAACTGCTCATGGCCATTGTTGGCTTTTATTCATGCGTGGACCGTCTTGTTTTACCTTGTTTTGGCGCCGGTCTTTTGGTCGTCGGTCTTTTAGTCTCCGGTCTTATGGTCGCCCGTTGTCAATCGACCGCACACGAAATACTGGATGCAAAAATCCCGTTTTTGCTAAAGACGTCTGAGAAAAATTGCAAAATATGACAGAAAACCGGCAATCTATTCGGAGGGTCTTGACACGGTGGATGTAGGAGCGCTTCCTTTTTTCGAGCGAATGTGATCTGGACGGCACGCAAGCAGTTAAGCGCCCCGCTTTGAAATGACTTCCATATTCATTCATATTCGCAGCCATCATAGACACGCCAGCCCCCAAAAGTCCACACGGAGATTACAATCAGACGCTTGTCATGTTCAATTTTACAAGCGATTTGTCCCAATTGCCATTTCTCCATTTCCTCCTCATTTCATTCCTTTATGTCACCGTGTTCAAAGGCACCGGCGCCGTACTTTTTATTCCAGAGGACAGCCATTGGCCGCCGCGCTTTTCCCGACTCCAATCATGGACATTTTTGGGGAGATGGGACGCCGATAGATGACCCCACGGGCCACGTCACCCGGACGTACACGCGTATTTACCGTCCGTCACTCGCGGATAACGCCACTCTATTGGGTGGAATATATTTGACAGCCGCGAATCCGCTCGACTTGCCACGCATCGCTTTCATCTCGACGGAAAGACGGAAAATCCTCGGCAGAGAACGTGAGGAGAAAATTCAGGGGATTGAAAAGCCTGGCAGGCGAAGATCACCTTTCAAATACTGTCGACGGCGAATGACGTCGGATCCGCCGGGACTAAAAAAAACGTCAATACCTTAGCCATTGGTTTTGCTGGAATTTACCTCGACGCAGATAATTCTAGAGTTTTACGATTCATACCTGTTGGGTTTATTCTGGGATGTTAGTATATGTTCATTAAGCATTTTAATAGGTTATGAAGCTATAAATTAATTTGTGCTTTATGTTGGGACAAAGTAAGCACGAGGACACTTTCCCCCACAGCTGCATTCGAGGCCAGTTAATTGTTTTCAGGACTATTGACTGAACAGGAGACCTTGTTCCAGGATGTAGATCTACAAGAGACTCATAAATTGCTTTGACTTGGACGCCGGCAGTTTACCTTATAAAGAAATTATTATGCTTATACTGCAAATTCTTACACAGTTGTTTTGGTTTCGATCTAATATGAGATTGTTGTGGCAGTTGTTTTTTGACCTTTATGGTGTTATTCGGTTAGCTTATGCAATTGTTTTGAATTAGATTACATTAAATGTTTTGAGTATGGCGCGAGAAAATGGACAGAGGAGGATACCGTTTTTCAGAATCCTCTTGAACGAAGGCGAGTTGGGAGTGATTCTCCTTGCAAGTTGTAACCAGTGTATGTTTAAAGATGTCTTCCTGTTTGATTAAATTGTATTAATAATAAATCCATCAATACCTTTTTAAAAGGGAGCTTTTTAAATTGATTTTTTCATTGCTGTTAAAAAATGTCAATATTTTTTTTAAAAACGTTCTATTAGTAAAGATAAAACGCATTAAGCTGTATTCATTAAAAGCCGAACGTCAGCGAAATGTTTTTTCCGTCTTTTTTTTAAATAGAAAGTACAAATAAAATAAAAAATATATTTACCATCCAAAGAGTAGGTTAGAACAAGGCCTTTACGGTAAAATTTATCAGTTGAAAAATACGATTTAATCGATTTTGCTCTTAAGAACTGTATTCAAAGCCTTAAAACAAGTTCCTTCACAGTACGTTCATTCACTGCCAGCCCTCCACCATTGAAGGAATCGGACATCTATTCGCGTGGCCACGGCGTCTAGCCCTCCGATGCGGCAGTGTTGTAATCTCGCTCGCTACTTGAGAGCACGCCGCCTATAAATAATTGATGCGGTAACGCTTCTATTGCAAAACTTTTGAAGCCAGTGCAAATGAGAAGGAAAAATAAGGAAATAGACCCAGCGGTAGCATCCTAATAGGCAACATGTTCGCCATTCTGCTAACTTCTAGCGTCTTTTATTGTACATTTATCTGTCTTTAAAGTTCCCCGGAGAAGGGAAAATACACTAATTGGCAGCATGAAGCATTCGCCTAAAAGTTCACACACTTTTTTTCCAAAACTGAGCAAAGGGGGAAGAAAGACAGACACCTTGTTATTAAAATAATCAAGAGAGGATAAAAACGAAAAACACAATGCTTCGCGACACCGGCGAACTCGCCCACGCCGCGGTTTAGTCACGTTTCCCGCGTTTCAGTCTAGCGCTTAGCTTGATCACGCCAGTCGAGAACACCTTTGTGAAATCGGCGCGTACCCATCGCCGAGATCTGAATCCGTTTTTTCGTTTCCTGACGGGAATCGCGGCGAATGATCGATGGCGGCGGACAAAAGGACGACTTTTGAGGAAAGTGCCTGGAAATTATGAAGCACGAAAGGGTTCCCAATTAAATAACAGTCTGTTTCTGGGTAATTATATGTAGCAGCTTGCTTAAATTAGGTCGGAAGCCATTGGCGAGGAAGACCTTGAAAACGACGCAGTTTTGATTTCAAGACTTCGGTCATTGGATAAAAAGCCTGGATTTTCCTTTGCCCTTTTTTTAGGGGGGCGTGACCTCAGTCAGACCGCGATGGCGTCTCCTGATAAATGTCCTTTTTCCGCAATTATATTCACATGAAAGCACCTAAAGTAGATAATTTCAACCCAAATTAGGCTAATTAATAGTTGGCGTTGCATTGGCTGGATATTGGAAATTGTTACCTGATTTGCGGCTTATCGTGGCAGCCAGCTTGTCCTGCTTTTCAAAGATAAGCCTCTAATTGCATTCCACGCGCCTCTAATGAGAACTGTCATAAAGCCCGGCGTTTCTTTTTGACTAGAAGCAGGATTTTACAAACGGACAGGTTGAGCCGCCATGCAAAACGCACCAAACGATCAAATTGGAATTTGCGTATTTCAAAGAAAGAAGCTTAAGTCATCAGCTGACGCCGGTTGAGGTTTGAAGTTAGCCAGCGATCATTTGTTCTTAAATGTATTTATTTTATGCTACATTAATAATACATACCGTATATTGTTTTGTCTTAACAGTCACCTACAAATGGAAGGTAGATTGACGGCTATAGCAACAAAACATTCAAAAATGTCAAAAAATATATATTTGTATTTTAAAAGTAATATTCCGATTTTTTAATGCCCCTGAAACACAATTCCCTACCAGCCTTCCTAGCGCTAATGGATTGATAGCTATTGCCCATTTTTTCCCTACTACTGATTTATTATGTTGACTACTTTTTTATGTATTGATTATTTATCTGTTCATTTGTTGTTGTTTGTACACTTTCCTACTAATTTATGTTGTTACTTCTTACTATGTTGACTGACTATGACAATGAAGACAACTCCGACTGCGACTATGACTATTATTATTATTTATTACTCATGTATTGATTATTTGTCTGTTTGTTTGTTGTTGTTATTTGTGCACATTGTGGTAAAAACCTTTAAATTTCAATGACAACAAAAGCATTCAATTCAATTCCATTGGAATATTCCCACAGGGGGCGACGTCGCTGACATTCTACCGCGTTTACAAAAGCATGAAAGCGTCAAAAGCTTGTCCTGTCATGTTTGGTCAGGCCGCTGTCTAACTGGTAAAGGCTAACAAGGGTGAACGCTGGGAGCGTACAGCGCGCTAACGCGACCCCAAACGGCGCCCCCCCACCCGTTTCGCGGCGAGCCTTCGCATGGCATGAGTGTCACGCACGCGACTATGAAAATTGACGGGCCAGCGCTGTCACAGAGGCAAGAGATACAAGTTAGCGCCTGACTTAGCATCACGCGCGGCAGAAAAACTCAATTTTCAGTCAACGGTTACTGTTTGGGTGTTTGTGATTCGTCGCTTTCATCAGAATTAGCTTTTTTCAGGGTTTTACGCTTTGGCAACAGCTGTCGAGGCGTGTGAAAAACAGACAATGTCACGCATCGGCGTGCTTTTGCAGCCCGGAATAATAGATGCAAAGAAAAAAGGATCATTTTAGCTACCACAACAATAACGAACAGAAGTATGGGAGGATAGCGATAAAGTCCGTTAAAGAGTTGATTTCGCATTCCGTGATAAACACGAGTACTTAACTTCATACCGTATTTTCACGACTATAAGGTGCACATAAAAGTCTTAAATTTTCTCAGAAATAGACAGGGCACCTTATAATCAAGTGCGCTTTATATATGGACCAATACTACTAAAATTGGTATCACGATCAAATCAAATAAATCAGTGGATAGGGTACACCATCTGTCCATCTACAGCTCTCACAACTACGGCAAGCAGCCCCCGACCGACTCTACTATTTTACCGTAGAAAAAGTACTGCGCAGGGACTGCTGGGATATATAGTTCTTTTGTCAATACACCCAATGGATTGTGGCCTGGACATGAACACAGCTTTACGGAGCATGTGAGACAGCCTTGGAATAGTTACGCTAGCTACTAGCTAGCTACTAGCTAGCTACTATTTGCGAATGGATTGTGGCCGCCTGGACGAACGTATAAAACTCAGCGTTTTCGATGACTCATTTGGACAATTGTTCAATTCGGACACAGAAAATGAGGACTTTGATGGATTTGTGGGTGATGATGACGTGAGTACTACATTGTAAAATGGCTAAATAAAGTACAGCCCAAATCAGTTTTGCTTCTGTTGCCTTTTTAAAAATGTGATTTTAGCGTGTGTCCGTATGCTTAAGCTGCTGTATGTTTTACCATGCCTGGCTGCGTCTATAAATACGGTGCGTCCTTTGTGTTTGTCAAATACAGAAATAGCACTCGTTACTGACACTGCGGCTAAAGATACGATGAGCCGTATAGTCGTATAATACGGTACTTTTTTCGTTGAATCCTACAGTGTCTGTCGTCTTTTGAGAACGTTACCGAAATCAAATATTTTTTCCATACAATTTTAATACTTATGATTCCGTGCGACTCTTGATAGTTTATTCATGAATACTCACTCGCAAGATTTTACCATTCTAAAAATAGCCGGCCGAGAGGTGAGTTAACTCCAACGCCCCCCAAGAAAAACATTCCGGGGCAATTTTCCCGCCATTTATCCGCCACACTTGGCGTGAAAATCTGCCCTCCTCGGCACCTCGGCTCAGAAAGGACGCGGCGTTGGCGCTCACAACGCACACGGCGTTCTTTTGATGTGGCAAAAACCCAGAGGGGGCTGTTAATTAAAAATGTTGAAAGGATAATGTCAGTCTGAATGTGCGTCTGCTAGGTACACAAAAGGAGTCTAATTAAACATCGAAATAGATCCGAGCGCTCCTATTTCCACGTCTCCTCATCCCGGCCGGAAACCGGGGAGGCCGGTATCAAAGGCCACGTTATCGCCGTACCTACCGGGGAGTCCTCGGCCCCAAAAAATTTGGACTCGCGTAAAATTGGGGCTACCTGGGGGGTGACACCGTAAGGACCGCAAAAGGACTGCAAAGGGACCGCAAAGGGACCGCAAAGGGACCGCAAAGGGACCGCAAAAGGACCGCAAAAGGCCGCAAAAGGGCCGCAAAAGGACCGCAAAAGGGCCGCAAAAGGACCGCAAAAGGACCGCAAAAAGGACCGCATAAAGGACGGCAAAAGGACCGCAAAAAGGACCGCAAAAGGACCGCGTTCACCCGAAACATCTCGCTGCTCCGTCTGCGCTTTTTTTGTATGTTTTTGGAGCCTCGGAGGCAGGCGCTATCAAGTTAGCATTTACAATTCACCGCTGGATGCTTATTAAGTTGAGAGAAAAGAAGTGGCAAAAGCGCAATAATATCAGGACTTACCGCAGCTCGGGAACTTTGAAATTAGATGTGACTACTTTATTTGAAGCGGTTGTGGCGGTGGTGGAGATGGGGGAGGCGGCAGGGGAAAACAGGGGTGGCCTTGCCGTCTACGCAGACACTAAATGCCATTCTTAAGAGTCTGCCTATTGTGTTCTGCAGCGCTTTGAAAAAGTCATATAAACGGTGGCGTAATAGCACTATTATGATGAAGCAATGAGAATTTAAGACAAGTCTGAGTGGAAGCGGTCTCGTCCACTCCTCACTAATGTGAGTTTTATAATTGGCTGTGAAAGCATTGTTACAAAGCTCTCAACGTTAAAAATGGCTAATTCTTGGCTCTTGGTGGCTTTGCATCATCTTAACATTTGCGTTTCCCTCATTTGGAAGATTAATTTTTCATTTCATTGAAGTCGCCGGCTGCCAATAAATTTTGACTCGGAGTGGGCGTCGATCGTAATCAATGAGTTGAAGGTAAATATTCTCTTATTTCATTCATTATTTTCCAATTTAGAAGTTGAATATTTGGTATTAAGGGTTATTGGGGCCAACGACAGTGTATTGAATTTTTTGTTTTACGCAAACAACCGCAATTTCATGTACATTTTGAACGATACATTTGCAAATCTTTCTTTCCAATGTCAGAGAACAGGGGTAAAAATACGGAGGGAAAAAACTGGTGCTTACCTTTCGATGTGCAAAACTGGGGTTGAGTGAGGCATCGTGGGAAATGGAGGCCTTTGGTTTGGGAGGTGAAACATCGAACATGGTGCTTAGGACACTATAAATCACAGAGAAAAACAGTGGGTTGTTTATTTATAGGCATTTGTGGGTAGATAAAGTCCAATACTTTTAATTTTAATGTGTGTTTCTTTGAAAATAAATGTGTTCTCGGCAGACATTGAGAAAAACAAAACAAAATGTCATGAACTGAGGAAAATAGGCACATGATCGGAGTTCCATGGTGGCGCTCAAAAAAGCCAAATAGTATTTGCATACATTTGTATCGCTTGAATCTCCGCGACCGTCCTCGACGACATAACAAATACGGCTTGTTGGTCATTAGTCATATTAGTCCTCATCTTTAGGCAGCTAGCCAAAGCACGCTCTCCAATGAACTCTCCGTTTTACGAGGTAATGGCACCAGATGGCACGCCAATTCCAATATGTCGTCACCTTCCGGCCGTGTGGCGGACCGCCGTACGTCCCACGCGACTGGGCCGGAAGGACCGCCCGGACAACGGGGGCCGCGTCGGAACGTGGCGTTGCGGGAGCGTTGAATGCGAATCCCGGGACGCGGAGGTCCGTCGACAGGGGGTTGTTGCCATAGCGACGGCGGCGGCGCTCGTAAAAGATGTCTTTAGTTGCTTGATTAGCCTTTGAAAGTGCAGCAATAGCAGCATGATGTGGCATTATGAACACATGACTAGCCTGCCAAGAACACCAGCCGCATTCGCAGTCAAGCCAAATCAGCACTAATCTCCAACTTGAGGCCGCTGGCGGGCGACCAATTTACTTGTCATGTGTGTTTGTCACATCACGCGTGTGCGGATGTTCAGTGAACCCGTTTGCCGCCAGACTGGGGAAGGAAGGCGCTTGCAGATTAGCTGGCTGAGTGGGAGAAAACAACTTGAGCTGAATTCGCCACTCGGCCCCTCTCCATTCCACCACTCGTTAGCTTTCGGAGGAAGTGTTACGTCGCAGACGTAATTCGGCGGAATCTGTCAGCCGATGTTCGGATTCTAATTGTCAGAGATATGCTTTACGTATGTCCCCGATCCGAATCATTACAAAAACGTAGGATAACCATGAACTGTTTTGACAGAAGAAAACCCCAACTGTAGCGGGACGTTATGCACAACGGGATTATCTTGGTACTCGGACGTTTTGTCGAAAGACGTTTGGTCCCCGGACGTTTGGTCGACCGGACGTTTGGTCCCCGGACGTTTGGCAGAATGGACGTTTGGCAGAACGGACGTTTGGTCGAACGGACGTTTGGTAGAACGGACGTTTGGTCGAACGGACGTTACTGTTGAAACCAGCTCTCAAAATTATAATCATGAGAGAGAGTGAGTTTAATATCTAAATATCTGATACCAAAATATCAACAGTAAACAGTAGTCATAATTTGACAGCGAGCAAACCCGGCGACCAAACGTCCGGGGACCAAACGTCTTTCGACGAAACGTCGGGTCACGGATTATCTTACATTTGGATGTGCTATTTTGAGCCGTGTGAGTTGGGACGTCAAGACGGTTACGGGTGTCAATGTCTGACTACGGGTGATGCGTTGGTGAACTCTGGGTGTCGAGATTTTTGCACCGGAAGCACTTTTTGATCGGGTGCGTTTGGAATAAAGAGCAAGGTTTGGGTCTGGCCAGATGGGTGTCGAGAGAGCTCCGTTCGGCTCAGTGAACGCATCCCCCCGCTGAGCCCGCGGCTGCAAACCTGAAGTGGCGCGGGGTTCTACTGTACATCAGGCCCGCCCCCTCCCCTTCCCTCCACGCCGTCGCGTGGGCCCCGTTCGCTCGGCCGGCCGCGTGTCAGATCGCTTCACGTCGGCGGCGTCTCTCCCCTGGCGGCTGCCTCTTCCGCTGAGCTTCACAAAGCTGTCGGTTCGGCTTCCCGCAGCCTCCCGCCTCGCCCGCTCTCCCCTCGCACTTTGTCTTTAGCGATCAACCTCTTTCCCTCCCGCGTCCCTTCGCTCGGCCCTTCCGACGAGTCGGGGTGACCGGCAAACGGAGGCTGTCAAAGCTACGGCGTTAAGGTCAAGGTCCGTTGTTCGACGGCGAGGGTCGAAGGCACGACCGCAGTGAGAAAAAAAAGAATGGAGTAGAAAGCACTTTACGCTGTTTTAGAGTTGCATAGCAAGGGCACGGCACGACCCAAAGTTTTTCTCCTTTCTCCCTGGAGAAGACATGTTCCACAGTGCCCTCTTTTGGCCGATGAGTAAAACTGCGGGCACCAGACAGCCATGGAGAACGGCAAAATAAGAGCCAGAGAGAGAGAGAGATGCGAAGCACTTATGTCTTGCTCACTCACTCTGGCTTTCACACAAAGAACAGTGCATAACCCTGCCGCACAATGACATCGCATTTGATTTTCGCTGAATGTACTTTTCCACACGCGTGGCAGGAAATAGGCACGTCCCCTTCCAGGGGAACAAAATGTATTCCCTGGGAATGATGTCTTCATCACCTTAAGATACACATATTACGGGCCGAGGTGCGCACAGTGGAAGGAGCAGCGCAAATTCCATTGAATTACAGCACAAAAATTGTCATATACTACGGTAGGGGTTTTTTCCCCCATCTACAACATTACAAGCTTCAAACATTCCATTTATTTCCCACGCAAATGCAACTCCTACGTCAGGGTAAGCACAGCAGCATCTGCAGAAACCGTCCTTGTTCCATTTTCCTCTACCGTCATGACCCAGGGGCTCGCGTTAGCCGCCACATTTGCACCGCGAGTGAGTAAAAGTGATAATCAGTGTCAGCCGCCATCACGGTGGAGCGCCGCGATCTGGGCGAGACTCCGCTGCCCGTCAGGGCCGGGAGCGCTCTACCTTGGCAGGGTGATAAATGGCTCCGCTGAGAGTAAAAACTGTGTCAGTTCTTTCCCCCCAAAATGTACACCAGCTTTTGTTTGTAAGCACGCCAGCTCTGCGCATAATTTGACACTCAAGAGCTAATTAATGCGATGTTAAAATTAACGTGCATCTTAAACATTTGCCGTGTTAAAGGCGTAGCCACGGTAGCAGTTAACCGAGTGAAAAGTAAACAAACCGCATGCTATCATTACAAGGCCCAGCGTGTTCGGCTCCCGTGTGCCCGAGGCCCGCGATAACCTTTTCTAATTACGATTTCTACCGCATCTCATATCCGTTCATAAAGCGGTGCGGCGCTAATTAGAGGAAAGGGTTGATCGACAATCGGGGACTTTTGCTTTGTCTGAAAATCCGGCAGAATCTTCACCTCGCCCGCCACCAGCCCAGAGTTCCGCGGGCGGATGGATATTTGCTCGGACAAGATGGCCGCCGGTCCCCGGGGTTGAAAAAACAAAAAAAGAGAATGACAAGAGCGAAGAGAAAAGATATTCATGAGATCCCTCCGCGATACCTGCGAGTCAAGAACACCACCCGGCTGGTCAATTCCTCTTTTGGCGCAAGCCGGCGGGCGCAAAACGGACCCCCTGGACTGGAATCCGATTAGTGTCAAATAGGCAGCCGCCGTGAATGAGAGTCATGTCAGGGAGAACTCTCGTCTGTCACCGCCCGCCGTCAACCGAGCCCTGATGGCCTCATCCCCGTCGACGCGGAAGAGCGCCCGATGGAATCTGCAGTCATTCGGCGGCGACCCGTAAAAATGGAAACGGCCGCCGGCGGCGGCGGCGGCGGACAAAGCCACGCATTTATCCACCTGACGTGCTGGCGGAAAAATGTTCCGCCTCTGCGACATCAGAGCCAACACAACAAAGCCGGGAGCAGGGTTAAGACAGGAAACTGGTTAGGAACCAGTCAAGGCAGGAGTTGTCTAGACCAGGGTTGGGCAAACTTTTTGGCCCAGGGGCCACATTGACAGGCAGGCCGGGTCAGCACAAGATACTATACATATAAAAAAACTGCATCCGTTAACAGTACATATGAAACATAAACAGAAAAAAAGGACTAAAGTATGAATATATTCATCACTCATCTGGGATTTATGGGGTGCTTTCTTGGTTTTCATCAGACTTAAGGTCTGTTCACACATGTGTAGCCAAATAACACCAGAATCCTTTGTGCCATCTTCTGGATGTTTGGAAATTTGGCTGCACTTAATGAAGCCTAAAACTCAGAGACTTTCAGGGAGTTGAACTTGTCACATTGGAGATCAATCAGTTCCAAGTGCAACTCCTGTGGAACCCTTTCCAGGTCTTGTGAGAAAGGACATGGAACCAGCTGTCAGTTTTTCCAAAATCACAAAACCGACGGCAGAATTGATCATGCAGGTCATCCAAAGATTTCCTGTATTTTGACCGCATTAAAATATATATATATAATAATTTGGGTACTTGGATGTTTGGCCTAAATTTGGACAACGTCGGCGGGCCGGATTAAAAGGCCTAATGGGCCGTATATGGCCCGCGGGCCGTAGTTTGCCCATGACTGGTCTAGACCGCCCCGATACGCAGACTGATAGCTAGCCTGGCTTCTGCTCAATCCCTGACTCGGATTCTGGACGGCCTCTCGAAGACAAAGAGGGTCGCCGGCCTCCGAGGATGAGCCGTGCAAGCACTTTCTCCGTTTTGGAGATCGGGCACTTTTGCCGACGGTAATTGCTCCGGCCCACGCGGGGGTCAGAAAGTGCCACCTCCGCATCGGATTGGTCTGATCTCTCCACTTCATCCGGACATTAGATTAGCTCTGGACCCATCGGCGCTCTCCGCTTTAATTTGCCTTCATTGCATTCGGACAGTGGGACGGTTGAAGACTGAAAAAAAAACCTATCAGCTTCACGTCAGAGGAACTTTTTCAAGGAGCACCTGCCACAGTTGGCCAAAAAGAAACGAGGACACATTGGATTGGTCATTTGCGCCACTCCTATTGTGTTTTCCTTCTCCCGATGGGTCGGGAACAAATAAAGCACACCCCGTGCCCAGCTTTGCCTCTCGGCTGATTGCAATATTCATGAAACATTATTTCCTCAAACTATCTTCAGTACATCCTCTTCATATTAGGTGTATATTGCGGGATAAATCGTCATTTCCCAGAGTAGATATCACGAACCGAGATTGTATTGATGCTCCTAGCAACGCGGGGCTCGTACGTCGAGCCACCGCCGTTTTGCCGTGTTCTGCAGACAGTCCCGCCTTCTATTGATTAACGGGTGCGGGCACAGTTCACTGGTTAGGCCGAGTAAGGACGAGAGCGTGAGGGGTTTCAATCTGTCGGCATGTCAACTGTTCTGGACACGAGGGAGCGAGGCGGCGTGGACACGGGAAGGAAGGGAGGGAGGGACGGACAGTTGACACCTAGCAGTCAATGTCAGCACGCCCAATTGGACACGTTCACACCTGCGCCCGCCAAAGAGCAGTGTATCTTCCAGTCCGTCTGAGAACACACTTCAAGGACTCGTGTCCATCTTGAGGAGTTATTGCCTCATACCGCAACTTTGAGGTACATGGTCGATTGGTCGCCGGTCTTTTGGTCGCCGATCTTTTGGTCGCCGGTCTTTTGGTCGCCCGGAAGCTAAGTGATAATTACCTTTTAAATCGTTGCTCAAATTCCCTAAATACAAACTGCGAATGACTATTTAGTCATACTTAATTCAATTCAATTCAATTCAATTTATTTGGCAAAAAAAAAGCACTAGGCTAAGGGCCATGTAACAAGATGCCCTATTAATTATTAGGCTAAAGAAACGCTCCAAATTTCCCAGACTTTTATTGTTTTTTGTTGGAGAACTTGTTAAGACCCTGACGGACGTCGCTTCTTGAAGGGAAAACGCATGTATATATACAAACTCTTCTACACTCAGTGAAACGGCTCATGGCCATTGTTGGCTTTTATTCATGCGTAGACCCTGTTGTTTTACCTTGTTTTGGCGCCGGTCTTTTGGTCGTCGGTCTTTTGGTCACCGTTTTTTTGGTGGCCCGTTGTCGCGGTCGGGGCGACCAAAAGACCGCGACCAAAAGACGGCAAACAAAAGACCGGCGACCAATCGACCGCACACGAACTTTGAACGCAAAATCAAAATGATGACCTCGCTCCTAGGACTTTGCCGCCAACTATAGTCAAGCGCCGTAGACGAGAAGGGTATCTTTAGTGCAAATGTCAACATTTAATAAAAAATGCCAAGTCCCAAGTCCCCAAATTGTCTGTTGTCATGTTGTTTTCATGTCTCCGTGAAAAGAGGACATCTGAGCAACGGGCGAGGAGAGCGTGCGCCTCTGCCTGGTTGGAGGCTCATCTATTATGGACAAAGACGATTAAGTTTGAGCGGTGGCCGGGCCAGATAGAGAGTCGGCTGAGTGGCGGGCCGCAGATAAGAACGGATGCAAATACAAGGCAAGAGTGACAGATTAACCTTGGACAAGGTTGAGCATTAGCGCCGGGAGAAGAAAGACAGGCGTGCTCGGACTCTTTCAAGAGCAGCTGTTGTTAGGCTACACAATGTAGAATGAGTTTGCGGCAATTAAAAAATGAAACAAGGTGATTCGTCTTTTTGCTTAGCACTCACTGAACTGCAAAAGAAGGAACTCAATTGGAGACGCCAGAAGAACTGTAAAACTGACGGTTTGGAAGCGTCAGGTCGGGGTTCGTATTGGTTTTAAAGCCGATATGTTTTTATTTGCTATAACTGTCAGTGATCCGGTTTTTGATTCACGGTTGAAAAGAGATCACTTGGACTTTGCCGGACGCTGAGGCGGCTCGACGGCTCCTACGGCGTGGATTTTGGAGCCGCGGCAGTTCCCGTTTCTTGACGCCAGTCAGGGAATTGTGGGAAATGCGATGACAGGCTAGTTTGGGAGTTGACAAGAGTCGGGAAAAGGATACATTGGAGCCAGAGGCCGACCGCCTAGACTCGTGGTGGGTAAACCGATCCCCGAGCTGTGGGTGCAGGTTTTTGTTCCACTCGATCCAGCACAGACACTTTGACCAATGAGATTTCTACAGAAAACAAGAAGCACCTGACTGCAATCCACTGATTGCACTTGTAGGACACCAGATTGGTGAAAAGGTGTCCTCATGGGTTGGAATGAAACCCCACATTCACTGCAGTTGCGGCCCTTTGTGGAATAGTTTTCCCATCTCTGGCCTAGACCCTTAGAACCAATTAAGGAACATTTCTCAGATCGCTCCGTTCCAATTTGCTTTGGAAAGCCCTGGCGCTAATAGAGGCTAATGAAGGAAAAGATTCTTTAGGACTGAATTGCGGGCTTGCTTACAAATGAGCCACAGTCCATTTCAGTTTCAATTCTGGATTTTCGCTAGGGTGCCGGAACATGAGCAAATGAAGAGTGATAACAGTTCATGTCCACTCGCCTGTTCGTCCAATGGTCCATGAGGTCAATAATGGGGACAGAGGCAGAACTGTGACAAAGAACGAGTCGAGTTTAATAAACACGGCACCGTGTGGCCGTCAATGGATACAAACAATGGCTGTTATCACATTGAGAGTGCCTCAGAGGGGGAGGAGCAAACTTTATATAGCTGTTGGAGATGTGCGTGGTTTGCCGCCCTCAGCAGTTTTCGATGATAAGCACGGTTTGCCATGAGTCATGTTCGGAAGCTAAGCTAAGTTCTGAACAACAAGTCCTTTCACAGTATTTCCTTGAACTGGACTTTCTTATGTCTTCTCAATTGAGAAGTATTGGGCGTCGACCAACCGCAACGGCAACAAAAGAGTTAAAAAGTCGATTATCGAGAGGACGGCCCACGGGCTAATCACGACAGTATTGTGGCTCAATTTAGTCAACAAGAAAAAAAAGTATAGCATCTTCTAAAGCGCTCCAATTCAACACCACATGATTATTCATGTGCTTTAATATCGCCCATTAAAAGGAATCTTCACAGGCCGCCGGAAAATACAAAAGCTCAGGTAATAAAGTGCTGACAATAACCAAATAAGTTGTGTCATCCCGGCAGTTTGATTTGCGGTTGTTTACGTCAAGGGATTTTTTTTCTTCCTCCCTTTCATCTTGTTGTTTTTTTCTTCTCTTTTTAAATAAGCACAAAGTCCCAAAGCACTCCTTGGCCACTAAAGTCGTCGCCAGTGTGCACGTATCAGCGTTTGGGTAAAGCGCGTAGGTGTGTATAATTAGATGACTCCGGGAGAAGCGCCGCCGACAATATTATTCTCTCCGACCGACGCTCCCGCGGCTCGTCGGGCGAGATGGCGGAAAGGGGGCGGGGGGAAAGGCTACGCCGGCGAGGGTGGGCATTGATATTCAAGAGCACTTCACCTAGCCCAGGAGTGGCTGTGTGATGATTAATGAGCTATTTGGGGAGAGTTCAGCTATTTCAAAATGCACGGGGTCTACATTAGCGCTATAATTAATTTTACAACACCGGGGTGTTGTCGGCCCTCGGTGGCGTGCCGCACGCCAATGATAAGCGTCGGCTAATTAAATAAGGGCGCTAATAAAGAAATAAATAAAGCCCCGCGTGACATTCAGAATGTCAGGGAAGAGAACAACGCAATGTCAAGCCAAGGCTGATCCCAGCTTTTTTTTTCGCCCACCGGGAAACCTTTGCATGAGTTTTACATACTCCAGAATCAGGTCATTTGAGGACTATTGATCCTGGCGTCCACGTGCGTTGGACAGGCTCCAAGCCGGCGGAGGCCGAGCCGACGGGTTGGCTCGAGGATGGACCGGCTCGGGTGGTCCGCCGGCACGACGCACGCTTTATGAGAAATGAGTGGATTTTATGCTAATCGTTTTCCCACGTGGAAGGACCGGGCGGCTCGACTGCTGCGTGCAGGAATATATTTCCCGACTTGTGAATAATGGGAGAGAGAGGGAAGCTTGCAAAGAGCAGCTTGCGTTCAGTGACTTTATAAGTTGTTGAGCAGAGTTTTTAATCAAAGGCACAGGTCCTTTACAGGCCCGGCAAGGTAGGTAAAAGAGCCCCCCGTGCACAAAACACTATTCACGTGCTGGTTGGATTTCACCCCGGTGGAAACGGACAGGGGGCGCTCGGGGGGGAGAAAACACGGGGGCAAACATTGAACACAATCGGAAGTCTATTTGGAGTAGGACTGGGTGTCTGCTCGTGATAAGCAAGTCAGACATCTGCACACGCGACCCGGCGTCAAATCAAAAATACTACGCCGTTCTTATTAAAATCAGCCCGTGGTGTCATATTGACGGGGAATACGAAAGCGCGCCGCCGATCAAAAACAAAAAAATCATTTATGGTGTATGGATTCTACACGCCGCCCATCGACCGCCCCTTTTTAGTCACGGACCCCGGCAGCGAAACTAGGCCGGCATCCCTCCGACTTTGTCCGTCCCTCGGCGGCCCACCGGATAGGTAACAGAGTCCAAACGGGCAGAAGTAATGGGAGACAACACGGCCGGTGACGGCGCCAACAGCTCGCGGGTGCCGTGCCCGCTCGACAGATGGATGTAGTCTCGCCGCTGATTCATGCGATGGCTGGCTCGCACATCGGCCGTGGTGGCAATTAGGAGTTCACCAAAGTGGGCCGGATATATTTGATCTATCTCCAAAACAAGTGTTCAACTTGTTCGCTCCTCTAAATTCCAGCATATGCGGTTTTCCGGGACTGAGATGAAAAGAACCGAGGCTTTTCAGGTAGGTTCTTGGAGTCGGTCTCCGAGACAAGGTTCTGCTAGTCCTTGCTCCAAGTCTCATCGCCTGTTTCTTATTATTCGTGACCGGACGTTTGGTCGCCCGGACGTTTGGTCGCCCGGGTGAATATAATTTTGAGAGATGGTTTCAACAATGGATATTTAGATATTAAACTCTCTCTCTCATGAATATAATTTTGAGAGCTGGTTTCAACAGTAAACTCTCTGTCATGTTGTCAAAGGTCCGGCAACCAAACGGCCGGGCGACCAAACATCCGGGCGACCAGACGTCCGGCCAACCAAACGTCCGAGTACCCTTATTATTCAAGACAGGAATACACCTGGCGTTCGCCTTCGGCTCCACCTCCCGGAAGACGCGAGGGTCTCTCCGCGAGGACGACGTACACAACGCTCAAAATCAATGGTCGCTATTGGCGAGCCGGGCCAGAGCACCAGAACGAATGGCCGCCAAAGCCAAGTGACAGCGAGGCTTATCAGCGGTGAGCCATATTTCCTCCGAGTCCCCAAAGAAGCGCTTGGACGGCGCGCAGCATCCCTTGCCGTCCACCCCCGACGCACAAAACACAAAATCCATACGCCGCGCATCACGTCCAGGCTATAGGAGACCAAACAGTATAGACAGCATCAGGGCCAAGTTTCCCGCTGGGAAAACAAGTGCTGTTTTTGTACCTCGGTCTAGCGAATACTCTGCTGACACGCTCGCCAACACACTTTTTATTCCGTGTTTAAAGACACACCCCTTCGAGACCGGTGTTGGGTAAAGATGAAAAATTGCATTTTCAGCAGAGTGACATCTAATCTGTTTGGCATGCATTAATTTCCCTCGACGATGTAACTGCTGGTGGGCTCAAATCTCTGGGCAGGCAGAACTGTATTTCTTCCAACAAAAAAAAGGAAAAGAACATCAACAAATCCCTTTTCCATCGACAAAAAAAGCGATCGCATTTCATACGATATGGATTAATTAAAGGCTCCTTTTTACTGGGTCGCCAGATCCAGCATCTCCACCATACCGCATTTTACAAAACGCGATAACTCCAAAATTCAACCCTGCTAGCCCGAACTAACGCTAACACATTTCACATTTCAACACAACAAAGATCGACTCTAACGAACATAAATTAGTTTGGAATTAGAAATATAGTGACGTGAGCCTTGTGGGCCACAGATAAAGATTTATTGGACTTGAAATTCCGCCCAAGTAAGCATATTGTGTTGCTTCTTCGTCATCAGTGAGATGAAGATAAAAGGAAAAGAAAAAAGAATCCAGACTACTAAACACGTTTAAATCCAAACATGCCGTTTTCAGCACAATTTCCATCTGATAATGAAATAGAAAAATTCTGCTTACTGTACACAAGGTAGCTAATATATTGGGCCCTCACACATATACCCAATACGGCATAATGAATAATCACGCAGTCGTAATTATCTTCTAACAACCTTTTTCTCACGACGGTGCATCTTTGTGATTGAAGTCCACCCACATTGAGTTAATTGCAACCATTCCCCGATGCCAGAAATATGCAATTAAAGCGCCGGCGTCACGCAGCAACCTTGCATAATCATTGATACATTACCACGAATTGGGAAGGAAAGGTCCAACCCCCCCGCGCGCGCTGGAGAACTGTAAGCAGTCAAAGCGTGTGCTGAGCATTTAAAGTAATTTACAAGCCTTACATGGCAAGTTGGAGCAAAAAAATTAATAATAATGTTACAGTTCTACATTTTTTTAGCGGGTTTCGATTCTGTCTAACTTTTCGCCTGCCGACAATATGCCTGAAAATTAGCTCGATAGACCTTTCGGTATTTACGTTGAAGGAAAGTAACTTTTAACATGAAGAAGTAATAGTCAAATAGTCACAAATATTAAAGTTGTTAACTTCCAAAAGAGCTGTGTCTGTTTTCTCAAGTGAGGAATCTCGTAGCCTAGGGTCACTGATGGCTATAAAAATGCGGGTGATAACACAAACACAGGACGGCCATGTCAGGGGAATGACTAAAAGCAGGAGGCGGGACACTCGCTTATCTTCTCGGAGGAAGACACGACTGGGGGCCGGGTCTCCCATGCCCTGGGACGAAGGACACGGGATGATGGACGCCTGACAGGACGGGGGAGGATGGGCTTTTCCTTTGTCCTCAAGTTGTATAACTTACAGGAGAGAGAGACTTCAGGATTCCGTGTGCGGTCGATTGGTCGCCGGCGACAAAACAAGGTAAAACAACATGGTCTACACATCAATAAAAGGCAACAATGGCCATGAGCAGTTTCACTGAGCCCACGTGTGAGTGTAGAAGAGTTTGGATGTACATGCGTTGTCCCTTTAAGAAGCGACGTCAGTCAGGGTCTTAACAAGTTCTCCAACAAAAAACATTAAAAGTCTGGGAAATTTGGAGCTTTTCTTTAGCCTAATAATTAATAGGGCATTAAGTATGACTAAATAGTCATTTGCAGTTTGTATTTAGGGAATTTGAGCAACGATTTAAATGGTAATTATCAATAACCTTCCGGGCGACCAAAAGACCGGCGACCAACCGACCGTGTACCCAGGATTCTATCTCATCTCTGCTCGGACTAGGATCGGATGGAATTGCTGTATTTGACTCCTCTGTCTTGGAGTCCTTTTTGAAAACGAATATGCGTGGAACTTTAAGAATTGCAGAGTCAATAGGTGAATGAAAAAAACAGAGTTCCTCTAATTAAAATCACATTTATTTCAGCCATTTTGCCATGTTGCTTCAAAACGAGCTCTAAACTGGTCAAGTTTGGGGACGGCGATGTTCTTGGTTCCTACAAAATAAGAATTGGCAGGCAGGCAGATTTCTGGAAAGCATAGCATGATTGGCAGCGATGAATCTGCTCAGCTACGTTGGAGAGCCTAGTCTTGTGGACAAGTTGACTGCGGAGGCACAAAACTCTTAATAATGCAGCTCCTCGGCTCGGCCCCTTCTCCATTTGCTCAGGCGGCTCGGGAGAAATGCTGATGATGCAACGTGCTGACCCAAATACACTACCTGCTCCCAGCAGACTGCACCAGCTGGGGCAATCGCGCCCCCCCTCCTACCGTTACTAAAGCCGTCATACAGCCATTTTCTTGCAGAAAGCCCCTAAACCGAGCTGTATTCCATACACTGTACCTCCCCTTTTGTTGACTTTTCAACCCAAACGAAGTGAAGACGAGTGCCATTTTTATTTTTTTTGCCTGACAGTCTGCACTGCGACTGAAATGTTCTCCGGTGAGCACCAATAATTACACTGGCGCCGGTTTCCTGGGCGGCGGGAACAGCTTGTGTTTTCAGAAGCAAAATTGCAATTCTCGGTGTTGACTTTTTAAAAAGTGACGACTGCTTATTGGAAATGCTAAATGTGGAAGTGCGCCGTTCTTCTTCCAGTTTGCTCAAACGGGGTTAACAAAGAAATATGCCAGCGTGACACCCTCATAGGCTTCATTTGCATATTTAATAACAGCGCCTGTCTCCGGGTACTTGGGCGATCGACTTTGGAGAGGATTTTCCGATAACCCTCTTGTCCCCCCCCCCCGTTGGACGAGGGTCTTTTTGAAGTGTGGAGAAATGGCAGAGAAAAGTCTTTGGCAGCAAAAAGCCGACAGGCAGAGGACGATATTAGCACACTCATTAGGCGCGGGGAAGGCTTATTATTCCGCTCATCGATCGTCATTTTACATTTACATGATTCCCCGGACCTTATTCGGCGGTAATCGATGTGTCCCGGCGCTTCGGTTTTAAAAGCTGTGACTGACAATGACGAATGGAGGTTCGGCAGCAGCGCAACGCGGCAAAAAATGGGAAAACAATCCCAGACGGAGACAAAAGAGAGAAATAATGAGTCTTGAAGGCGTTGGGGTTAATCTTCTGAAACAGTGATTCTCAAACTTATTACGCCCCCAAAGAAAGAGGATTATATGTTCTCAAGTTGTACAAATCAGACAGCTTTTTTGGGGGGGCTGCAAGTAAGTCACCTGTCACTAAAGCGGCGCCATTGGCCCGTTTTGCTCTTCCAGCTGGCTGCCTGCACCTTCTTCTTGTTTATTAAAAATACAACCCGCAGCAGCCCGCCGCATATGTTGGCTTGCCACGAAAAGGTGCCGCATTAATATGCAAGCGCGGGTCATGAATTAGTGAAAAGCTCCGTCACCCTCTGGCCCCTCCTTTGCAAAAGCGGCGTATGTCAAGTTCGGCGGGAACACAGCCGAAGGGGAGGGACGCTTGGCAGGTCGGCGTCGACTCTCTGCCCACTACACGCGGGACAAACAGATCGTTCTCGCTATCGGGGGCGCCGTGTTCTACCTGGAATTTTCCTCCCGAATGGAAGGAGCGGTTTTCTCGCTCGCTACCGAAGAACAAAAACCAAAACGGGCACTCGGTTCCGTACAGACCTGGTTAGAAATTCGTCCTATTTTTTTTTTCCCCATCCCCGAAGCGAATTCTCCCCGCGGTACTCGGGGTCAAGGTCGGGAACGGCCGACAATTCAATTTCACAGCGGCTGCCTTGAGCAGACGCTGTTTGATCTGGCGCGGGACCCCGGCGAACATCTGAATACGTGCCATGACGTGAACATCATCAAACTTTAATTAGCCCTCTGCTCGGGCGATAATTGGCAGCGGGGGCAAAGCCGGCTGCCGCGTGGGACACGGCCTCAAAGTGTCGCGCCGGCGTCCGTAAACACAAGGGTAATACAAAACGCTTACGAACGGGAGGCTTTTTGACCCGCCGTGGAAAAATCCATGGCCATCCAATCTGGTCGTAGGTGCTACGATCTCCCGAATCCAAGGCCCGGAGAAATGAAATCAATGGCCTTACTCGCTCCACGCTCGAATCAATCGGCGGCGATGGCGGCGGGGGTACCCTGGCTCGCTCGGCAGGTCGATGGAGTTAATGTGAAAAGTGCGCGGGAATGCTGGAGCGCGACCTGACGGCTGACAGATGACAAACTTCTCCAGAAAAACTGGATTGGCCGTATGGCGGGCTTTCAGGTAAATTGGCGACGAGCGCTAATCTTTCGGTTCTGGACGGTCAAAGTGTTTTGCGAAGGAACATTAAAGATGGAGTAGAGTCCTCGAGCCTTGGCGTGCCTGCGCAGCCACGTTTCCCTTCTTCGGCGGGATTACAGTTTGAATTTGATCTGAACAAGTTTATTCAGCTTCTACGCCGTCTGATACCGCCTCGCCGGCGTTAAGCGGGCTCAAGTGCTCCCCGTGCTTTTTTTGGCTTATCCTCCTCCCTCACATTCATCCATTCTTGGGTTGTCATATCGGGACGTCGAACCACGGAGGCAAATCCGCCGTCTCGCCTCTCCCGTCGGAAACGCCGGGTAAACCATTCACTCAAACTCGCCTGTGGTTTCATCGACGGACGGTAAAGTCTGAGACTTTAGGTACTCGGATGTTTCGTCGAAAGACGTTTGGTCCCCGGACGTTTGGTCGAACGGACGTTTGGTCGACCGGACGTTTGGTCGACCGGACGTTTGGTAGAACGGACGTTTGGTAGAACGGACGTTTGGTAGAATGGACGTTTGGTCGCCGGGTTGTTACTGTTGAAACCAGCTCTCAAAATTATAATCATGAGAGAGAGAGTGAGTTTAATATATAATATCAACAGTAAGCTCTCTGTCATAATTTGACAGCGAGCGAACCTGGCAACCAAACGTCCGGTCGACCAAACGTTCGGGGACCAAACATCCGGGGACCAAACATCCGGGGACCAAACGTCTTTCGACGAAACGTCCGATCACGAGACTTTAGCGAACGAGCGCCTGAGTGACTTTCCGAGAGCACAGCGTTAGCGTTCAAGGACGCCGGTAGGACACGCTCGTCTCCCTGCCGGCTGGCCGGCCCTCGCCGGAGCGCCAGAGAGAAGAAAGGCCGTCGCTTTGAAGAACCCGCTTGGCGGCCTCGTCGATCGGCGGTATTGACCCTTCCGGCTTTTATTCCACAAGGTTCCCGTTCCCAGGACTTAAATTAAAGGCGGCTCATTGCTATGCTACGTGCCGTGGCAGCCTGTCATAGTGCTGATGCCGAGTATTTGCGCATTGATTCCACCTCTGGGATTAAGCGGAATGCAAATGCGCGCGTTTGTATACCTATACCTGAGTTTCGGCGATAGAGAGAAGAACGGGAAAGCCTCGTAGCGCGGAAAAATATTTGCGCTGGCTTATTGCCGAGCTCGGCTTTTGAAAGGGTTGTCGCATAAACGAGCAAACCTATCCGTGTTTCGACAAAGTCTATCAATTACAGAATCTAGGTGGCTGCTGCACCCACGCGTGCGCTCTTAAAAACGAGACGGCGTCTCGGCGAGGCGCGCTACACGCCGTTACGCGGGTGGGAATCTGCTTTCCTTGAAACAACACGAGGAGAAAGGACTGGGGGCAGAGGGAGATTAGCATGCAGCCAAGGTTAATTCCCCAGTTTTGTAATTACCATGCAGATTACGTCGCGAGCGGTCATCCCAGATTGATCTTGGCGGGAGCCGAGGCGGGCTCCGGCGTCCTTGTTTATTTATGGGGTGCCGAGACTCGACTGTTGCGGATTTTACTTTGGAAGTACTCCAACTAGAAGCCACGCTGCAGTATTAATTGCGCTTTGTTTTTCGGGGCGGGCGGGACTCAATAGGTGTCTGTTAAGAAAAAATGAAATTAATGATGTGTAATAAATGATGTGTGGCTTCTTCATCTTTCTGCCGTGTGAGTTTGTCACTATTGGTTGTCCGACCATTTGAGCTGCGAGGTTGGCAGTGAATAAATCTTGGTTTGAGCTTTGTTTTTCGGGGCGGCCGGGACTCAATAGGTGTCAATTAATTTTTAAAAAATGAAATTAATGATTGGTAATAAATGATGTGTGGCTTCTTCATCTTTCTGCTGTGTGAGTTTGTCCAACCATTTGAACTGCGAGGTTGGCAGCGAATAAATCTTGGCTAAAGTCATCCTGTACAGACGCTCCCCTACTTACGAACGAGTTAGGTTCTGAGCGATTGTTCATAAGTTGAATTTGTTTGTAAGTTGATTCAGTGCTATATTTTGTATTATAATTTATGTTTAAGGCCTATATAAGTATATTGAAGGTTTATATAAGTGCATTTGTATGTTTAAGGCTTGTATAAGTAACACGCATTGGTATGTACTGAAAAAAACATTTAATAAAATGGAGAGAATATGTACAGTCCTGTAGAGAGAGAGAGATTTATGTATTAGAAAGTGGCCGAAAGAAGCGATCTAACGACGATTGCACAGTTTTCTTTTTTTCATCATAAATGATGCGGTAGCACTCTATGGCATCATTCAATTGATTTGCAAACTTTGTGCAACGTTCAATATTTGGGTCCTGCTGCTCGATCTTTCTGTTTATAAATGGTACTGACGGTCGAACGATTCAAGTTGTATGCCTGTGAAACGCTCACCACTCTCACACGCATCAAGCTTCATTATTATTGCCACTCGTTTAAAATGAAATGGCTTGCCTCTTCCTTGCAACTCCCTCAATAGAAGCCTTTCGCTTTTTACCAACCATATTCAATAATGGATGCACGAGATATTTAATGATACAAATGATAAAGGTTCTTTGCGCACTGGAGATACGTTCACGCACTTCCGCATTGCAACGAAGTGGGCAGAAGAAGGTAGATGCTGGGTGAGCTGAGCTGTCACAGCGCCAGGTGTCGGTATTAGCGGCGGAAAGAAGTACTACTCGGAAAAAGGCGCGCAATACAAAATCGAACTTACGAACATTTTTCGACATAAACGCAATTTGCAGACATGTTCGTACGTACCGTTGTTCGTAAGTCGTATGTTCGTAAGTAGGGGAGCGTCTGTACTAACAGTTACCTTGTAAATAACACTATATGTAAATAACAAATTCACTGAAATTCCACCTTCACTACCAAAATCTATTTAGTCTTCAGTATTACAGTTAACACATCTAGGCGTGTTTTTAGCAAAATATCTTGGTTAGCGTCATACGCTTGTCCCTCCTATGCAGGCCCACCCAAATTACGAAAAAAGGGAGGTTTATAGTCTGGAAAATACGGTAATGGCCAAGATTGATAAACGTGTCCGGTCTGGTGAAAAGAAAATGCCGATGTGATCAACCGCTTGCCACTAGCGAGTCGTCGCTCGACAATTCAAGGCGGGGCGTCGTATCGTATTTCCCGACATATGGTAAGTGGGCTCGGAGTGCGTTTTTACGCCCAATATCTCTTTCTGCCGCGATGGGGAGAGGGATGACGAGGGCAACGTATCCGAGCTCCGTCTGCAGAATTTCAATACGCTGGAAGAAATACATTATCATACAGTGAGGCTCGGTGGGAGGGGGCTGAGGGGGGGCGTTATATAACTAGTGCAGCTCCAACTTTCCACTGCAGGTGTTCTTTGCAAGGCTACCGTATAGACAGCGCGTGGGCAGGCTGAGCCAGAGCCTGATAACCGGAACGTGAGGTCACCTTGACGTATAGGATGGAGAAAGCCAGGCGCAAAAAAAGCAGGAACAAAGAGCTAGATGCGTTATCAGACGCGGCCAGGACGCAATACTTCAGATTAGGGCTTATTTACGGAGGTCCTATAGGTGAAAGGCCTTCAAAAGATAATACGATTAGGATCGCGCTTGGAAATCCCCGCCGCGGCGGGGCGGCCAGGCTTTGGAAATCAAGCCGTTTGACGCCTTGCGGTTTAAGTTTTTCCAAGGAAAACGGCAAGTCAAAAGCGGACCAGTGACGTTGACCCCCGAGGACTCAAGTTTGGTTTTGGGTTTAACTCTGTGACTTTGTCCATTTCTTGTTCATATATTTTTTCCAATCAATCTTTTTAAGAATAAACCCATTTACCATTTGTCGTTTTTTTTAAAACCTGATTCCGTTTAAATCCCTACCAGTCACTGAAAGACGACCTTTTGAAGCCAGCCCTCCCACTTTAAACAGATTGGTTGTCCGTTGTTGTCACTCGCAGACGAGTACGTAATGATGGTCCATTTCCATACGCGACATGTCAAGAGGTTCACTACCCACGCGCAAAAGATTCAATGTCCTTGGGCTGATTACAGGTAGAACACATTCCTTAAAGCGTATGCCACATGGTTAATGTTAAAGAACCACACCACCTGTCTTCATTTCTCAATCTGTCCCCCTGGAATTAAAGATTGAGCTTAATCTTGCATGTAGCGAGTGCTAATACGCTAAGACATTTTCCCAACAATTATTTCCACGCACTGCCTGACAGGAGCCATTTCATTTGATTCTCTGATTGGTACTTGATTTCTTTAGTCATCTTGGTTAGACAGTTTACAGCAACTGGCTCCTCCTACTAAGAACGGTGCAGGAATACTATCCGAAGCTATTAAATGTTTACATTCTGAATCCGCAGTGGACATCCGCGTTTTTGTTTACTGGCAATAAACTACGAACCCTTCTCGTCCGCTATAATGAGCTGATTCCGTAACCTTAAAGACATTTTAATCGGCGCTGCCTGTAAACCTGGATGCATATTTGGCGCATTTACAACGCAGTAGCCGCGGTAGCTCATTTCCTGGTGGGAATAAATCTGGCCGGGGAGAACAGTGACCGCTGAGTAAACGTTGACAGTAATAACATCTGCAAATAGGCTGGCGTTGGCAACATACTTAATCGGGTATTAATAAGATACATATTGCAGTCCGCTGACCAGAGAAAGCCATTAGCGGAGAGGCTAATCGTTCTCGGGGAAAACTGAGGGAAATCTTCGACCTCGGGGAATCCTGCCTACGTTTTAGCACTGGCGGATCGTCGGCGTTCCCATCCGTTAGCTGTCAACCGGGCGCTAACGCGGAGGTAAATGAAGCCCCGGCGTGTTTGCCGACAGACCCCCGGCCGTCGGCCGTCAAGTAGCGCTGAAGGATGGTTTCCATTCGAGCTACCGGCACAGGGCGAAGTACTCCTTCGGGCTAAAAGCTTCGCACCTGCTAGCCGGGCTGAGCCGTTGCTACGCAGCAGAAGTGAGGGTGAAGAAAGCGTGTGCCGTCTCCGACTTTCCAGACAACCTGATGTATAATGCACTCGTCTTCTCCTCCTACTTATTGACTTGGCTGACAAACTCCGTTTCCACGGGTTACGGCGAGAAGTTTCGAGCGTCGTCGCGAGACTGACGATCCGTAATGGCGGTGAGTGCACTTAAATAAACAGCTGTCCCTTTGTGCTTCTCGCCATTATTCCGGGAACTCGCTAATCAATCTCACTTTGGCAAAAGTGACTTTTTAGAAATGGAACTTATTCCAAGGTGAGTCAAGGTAATGGCCCGAGAGGCGCCGTGCAAAAGAGGTGGAAATGAGCGCATTATATCGCGTGGCAAAATGACAGCATTTTGCCAGAGGGTGCGAATAGCAGTCAAGTCACCGCATTCAAAAGGCGTCACATTTACACGAGTTGAAGTTACTTAAAGTTGGTCCGTTTTGGTGGAGTTTCTTCCAAGGAATTCATCTAGCATCAACTCAAACATGCTTTATGGCTATTAAAATTCATAGATAATTGCAAAATGAGATTCATCTGGCAAATTCATCAACTGCGGCGTTATTTGTCGTCGAATCTTTGATCAAGTCGTTTATTTCAGCGCAATTGGGAGCATTAAAATGCATGGATTCATCACCAAATGACTTTGTTTAATCCTGAGATTTAACAACGCAACTATTTGTCAGTGAGGCATTCATGTCCAATCAGCACGGAGGAACTTCCTACTGGTGACATATTGTGAAACTGAAAAAATTAATAAATACACGGCAGTATCTTTTTAACGTGATTTTTGACGATCAGGGTGTCGTCTGGGTTTGGACTCCCAAAAGTCCGCCATATTTGAACCGGAAAGTCAATGGCGTGTAAGGCCACAGGTGCGCCAAATTGCCCGTGACAGCCGTCTGGTACGAGCGTGGAAAGTTTGCGCGCTATGACTTTGGAGCTGTCATCGGAGGTCCCCCCGGGGGATGCTTTCCGCTTGTCTACTCCCGTCTCGGCCGTTCGGCCCGCTCGCCGGCTGAAGCTGACCCTGGACTCGGGCGTCGTGCCGCGCCGCTCGTCGCGCGTACGGCGCTCTGGCACAAACGCATCAGCGGGTCGGGGTCTTTGAACGCGTCTCCGCTGTCTGGCGCCCGTCTGGATGCCTTTGAAGGGGACGCTCTGATGCGGCGAGGAACATCAACGGGCTGAGATTTGACACGTTCTTGCAAGTGCGCTCGTACTGTAAATATGAGCTTGCCGCATTGCAGGATTCCAAGAGTACGCGACAGAAAATGGGACCACGGGGTTACTCGAATGATCGGCAAAGAATCCGTCCTCGAATGCGGAATTACCATATTTGTAGGACTTAAAGACGCAACTGAAGTCTATGTTGTATTTTCAGAGAAGCATTATTTTTTAACTCATTAGAAACCAAGAACAAACATGTTTAAGGCCCCGTATTTTTCTGACTGGAACTGGCCCCACTTGCACAAAGAAGAGGAAATAAATACATATAAATACTGTAAGTCGCACTTTTGGGAGAGCGAGTTTTTAGTTTATCAGAAACCAAGAACAAACTTAAGAAACAATCATAAAATGGAGAAAAATACGCAAAATGGGCATGTGTTAATGTCAGTTTTTCAGAAACCTAAAAGAAAACTACCCAACAGGCTGTCGTGGTCAGAGAGGAAAACAAATATACTACAAAAGTCGCACTTGAGTGATTGTCACGGGCCAAACCAAAATATGGAATGAAAAAATGCGACTTATACGCCGGAAAAGACGGTAGTAGTGCAATAGGGAACAACAGACAAAATGAGCACAAATGAACCGTTTGTTGGATGTCAGTGTGGCACTCTAGCTGCACAGAAAGCGACAGGAAAAGACTGCAGAGGGTGATCAAAGATCCCCCCCAAAAATCCATAAGATCATCAACTGCTCCCTACCTACCCTGTCCAGCTTCTACAAATCCTGGTGCCTTAGAAGGGCAAGGAGCATCATAAAAGACAATACGCATCCCGGCTTCCACCACTTACATACACCTGCTGTCCTCTGGAAGAAGCTACAGAACCATAACAGCCAAGACAAACAGACTCAAGGACAGTATCTTACCGAGAGCTGTCACCATACTCAACTCAACTTCTACATCTAAGACTTAATCAAGACTTATTACTACTACTTATACTACTTATTTATTATGTTGACCACTTATTTATCTATTACCAATTATTCATTATTCATTCATCATTACAATATATTGATTATCTATGTATTTGTCCGTTTGTTGTCGAGTCCTTAGACTCAGCGAGTGGTGCGCTCTCAACAATTCGGTGCTGAACGTCTCCAAAACCATGGAACTCATCCTGGACTTCAGACAGAACATCTCACATGCTGATCTCACTTGGACTACTTTTTCATTCGTTTCTTATTTAACAATAACTATTGCCAAAACAACACAAGGTAACAAGCTGCTGGCGTAATAAAACACATGAATACATAAGTATAAATCGCCAAAGTAGACAAAAGTGCCACTGGAATGAACGGACATTCATTGGCCGCCACCCTCGCGCCTCCAATGGGCATCACTGGCTGGAAAATGGACGGACGCAGCGCCTCCGCTTCAACACTTTCATTTCCTCCGGCTCCCGAACGTCTCATTTCCTAGCCTCTTATTCCCCATTAAAGCCGCCATTGTATTAAGCGCAATCTACATACCAAATGTAATTTACAAGAAATTCATTCCTCCCTTCCGTTTGCCCGTTTGTTTCCCCGTTTAATGCGCCGGGTAGGAACAACGCCATTGGTCACCATCTGGGCGAGGCGGAACAGCAACCCAGATGTATTAATTTCCCGTTAATGGCATACAAGCTCGGCCGTGTGGCGGGAAAATAAATAAATAAAAATGGAAATGAAAAGCACCACGGCAACCACAGATGTAAAAATAAACGTTTCGGGAGGCGTGGCATTAAAATAAATACCACTTGGAAAGCGAGAGGGGAGAAAGACAACAGATGCAGAGCGGCGATAATGGCGTGCGTGGGTTATTTTGGGGGTGCAAGTGTCATAAAGCACAGCGACGCTTGGAAAAAAAACGCAGCTGCTCTGTAAAAATACGGGAAATCTCCATTTTTGGACGGTTAATATGGTTTCGATTCTAATTTAGCCTCAACAAAGCGCGATTTAGTGCTTTTGGCGTGGTCATCATGAAAGCCGACGCACGAAAGGCACGCGTCAAATGTCGAGATGGCGTCGACGCGCTGCTTACAATTCTAATTACATTTGAACTTTCCGTCGGAGCGGGATAAAAAGCAAAGCGATGGATGGACGCGGTTAATTACCGAGCGTCCGCTGCATCGCCGCAATTTGATTCATTCGGCTGCCAGCGGCGCCCCCATTCTGCCAAAGGCCCGTTTGATTGGAGGCTCGTGACCGCGCAAAAGGTGCAATTAGTCGGCCGTTTTCGCCTCGAAAAACACCAGCGGGATGCGCACGCTTTCAACTGGTTGCCGTGACGAGCGCCGAACGGAAATCTACGGCAAAGGAGACAAGAGTTGACTTACCCCGACCGTGGCGGCGGATCCGGATGAAAGGACTTTGGCTTTCCGCCATTTTTGTTTCCCAATCGGAAATTGAAATCGGTCCGTTTTCCACCATGATGCTGACACACAGGAGCACTTTTCTTTTGAGAATCTGAATGAGCCAAGAGAAGGACAATTAATGGCAACCAAGTAAAACTTTTGCGCCCGTAAGATCTTGAAGAAAAAACGCATTTCAAACCACGGCAATATTAACTTACCGTATTTTCAAGACTATAAGGCCCACATAAAAGTCTTAAATGTTGTCCAAACTAGACAGGGCGCCTTATAATCCAGTGCACTTTATATGTGGACCAATACTAAAATTGTTATCACGATAAAATCAAATAAATCAGTTGATAGGGTACACCATCTCTCAAAACTACGACAAGCAGCCCCTGACTCTACTATTTTCCCCGTAGAAAAAGTATTGAGTGAGTGCTGGGATATGTAGTTCTTTTGTCAATACACCCAATGGATTGTGGCCTGTATACATCGACATCAACTTTACGAAGCATGGAAAGCAGGGTTGGAATAGTTACGCTAGCTACTAGCTAGCTACTATTTGTGAATGGATTGTGGCCGCCTGGACGAACGTATAAAACTCAGCGTTTTCGATGGACAATTTGGACGATTGTTCAATTGGGACACAGAAAATGAGGACTTTGATGGATTTGTGGGTGATGATGACGTGAGTGCCTAAAATGGCTAAATAAAGTACAACTCAACTCAGTTTTGCTTCCGTTGCCTTTTTAAAAACGTGTTTTTAGTGTGTGTCCGTATGTTTAAGCTGGTGTATGTTTTGCCATGCCTGGCTGCGTTTATGAAAACGGTGCGTCTTTTGTGTGTGTAAAATACAGGAATAGCACTCGTTATTGACACTGCGGCTAAAAATACGATGCGCCGTATAGTCGTGAAAATACAGTACTTCATCACGTTCGGATTTCCCGACCGAGTCGGAATACGCAAACACAAATTGATTAGCCGCATCGGCCTATTTCAGTGCGTTCTCGATTCCTTCTGACCCGAATTCGGCACGACGGTTTTCGCTTACGTCCGACTTTCCGACGCCGGCCTAACCCGAAGCGTTTTCGCTACCGCCCAACTTTCCGCACCCGTCCTGCGATTAAACCAGGTCGTCGCCACGATTCCTACATCTGGCATCCCTCCAAATTTGATCAAACTCGCTAAAACCTGTCCTTTCCAAACATCTTTTCCGATTCCCGACACTTTGTCCAGGTTTGAAGACCCGGGAAAGATTCCGGACCGAGGCCAAGTGAATAAGACGGATCTTTGTTCCCCCGCGTCTGCATGTTAATAAGAAGCGTCGTTGCTCCCTGTCGCGCCGAGCGTACGCAAATACACCCACTCATACATCACCTCATCCTTTTCTTTCACACCCTCATCCATTATTCACCAGCACATTTTTATTGACTACTTTTTTTTCCCAGGCCTTTCCCTCAGACCGCCGCTCTATGCAGATGACGGCGTTTCGTTAAAAGACATCAATAGCAAAAGGCTCACGATCCTTCACGCTACCCAACAATCTCTCCACTTTGGACCCCGATGGTGTCGCCAGGGAGGACGGAGACGGAGTTGGTGCGCCTCGGGGGAAGAGCGCGCACCCCTTAGCGCCCACTCCTTAGCGCCCACCCCTCAGCGCTAGTTTCCGCACCCAGGAAAGGTCACCTGTATCGTTTGCATTTTGACAAAATTGCTTCTTTGTGCAGAGGGCCCTGATTTGGATTAAAGCGCTTGTACGCCAGCGCTGAATATTCAGCGTCGTTCAAGGGTGAAATCAATAAATTTCTTCAACATTACACTAGAGGTGACGTACAAAAGCGTCTAAATTATTGTCTGGGCTTGGAAACGTGGGGATTACAAATGCGGCGCTCGACATCCTTGAGGAGACTTTTGAAGGACTTCCCAAAGCGGAACATCGTAATTAAGAATGGATGGTATATGTTTTGTTTGGGTTTTTTTTTTAGCTAGAATATGTTGTTCTGCTTAAATTAACTGAAGCCTGAGGAAATAGAAATTAATGCACTGTGTAATTCGGCCCGGCAGGAGAAAGCATTATTAACGCCAAACCGTCGTCCACTACGCAGTCGGCAGTAGAACTGCATCGTGAAAATCAAACTTTCACCGACTAAAGCGGGGAAAAAAACAAACAAATGTTGATTTTTTGTGCAATGTTGTTGAGAAAAAAACTTACCGTATTTTCACGACTATACGGCGCATCGTATTTTTAGCTGCAGTGTCAGTAACGAGTGCTATTTCTGTATTTTACACACGCAAATGGCGCACCGTTTTTATAGACGCAGCCAGGCATTGCAAAACATACACCAGCTTAAACATACGGACACACGCTAAAAACACGTTTTTAAATAGGTAACAGAAGCAAAACTGAGTTGGGTTGTACTTTATTTAGCCCTTTTACAATGTAGTACTCACGTCATCATCACCCACAAATCCATCAAAGTCCTCATTTTCTGTGTCCGAATTGAACAATTGTCCAATGAGTCATCGAAAACGCTCAGTTTTAGACGTTCGTCCAGGCGGCCACAATCCATTCACAAATAGTAGCTAGCTAGTAGCTAGCGTAACTATTCCAACGCTGTCTTCCATGCTTTGTAAAGCTGTGTTGATGTCGATGTATACAGGCCACAATCCATTGGGTGTATTGACAAAAGAACTACATATCCCAGCAGTCACTGCACAGTACTTTTTCTACGGGGAAAATAGTAGAATCGGGTGGGGGCTGCTTGCCGTAGTTGTGAGAGCTGTAGATGGACGGATGGTGTACCCTATCCACTGATTGATTTCATTTTATCGTGATAACAATTTTAGTATTGGTCCATATATAAAGCGCACTGGATTATAAGGCGCCCTGTCTAGTTTGGAGAAAATTGAAGACTTTTATGTGCTCCTTATAGTCGTGAAAATACGGTAAACTTTTGAATGGAAATCACTTTTTTTAAAACGTGGCCACGATCAATGCTTTGCGTTTCCATCGAATGTACATTTTTGAATTTGTTTTAATGATTCATTAGGCAAGTGACAGTTTTTGCTTGAAAAAAAAAAAATTGAGATAAACTAATTTAACATGACGCAAAAGTGCCCTATAATATATGGTTCAAAAGGGCATTGGTAAATCAACGCGACCTGTAATTTTAGTGAAAAACACGACAGACGTCCAATCAAGGTCCGTAACCTTGGGTTCCAGGTCCCAATGTGGCTTTACCGGTTTGTTCTGAGCATTTTCCCAATCGGAAAATCATTTTACGGCCCTTGGAGATCCATTTTTCTCACTTTGGCATCTGCCGGCAATATGAAAGCATCAGCGGCGCGTCTAATAATAAACAGCGGGACCTAAAAATACACAGGTAACGCTCGCCTGGATAACCGCGGGGACCCCGACTGGGGTCCGCCGAGATGGCTCGCCGACTAACGAAGTCGCGAAGCTTAGAGCAATTAGACACATCAAAGCTCAAATCTGAAAATTAATTAGGCGTTCCGTTCGCCAGGCGCATCCGCTCGCTGGCTCGCCGCTACCGGGTTAGGGTTAGGCGGTATGTTTGGACAATTAAGAGCGGTATATAAACAACGGCGTGGAGATCGGAATCCGCCGCCACCGAAAAAAAAGCTGACTTTTTGGACGGCGCCGCGCCCCGTTGATCATTAGCGCATCAAATGAACGCGGGAGACATCAAAAAGAAGCGTTTGTGATCGCTGGGATGAAACGAATGCATCGAGTTGACTCTTTTGGTTCTTTATCCGTCCGTTTGTTGTCTTTTGGGCGACGACCACGGCGCGCCTTCCAAACACTAATGAACAACGACTTCAAACAGGCGCGCTCATTAACTACGACACCCCTGATTCTAAATGTCGAGGCGTGAACGACCCTCGCTCAATCAGAAAGGATTTTATTCCCCTCTGATTAATGTAGTATTTAACGACACCAAGTTGGCGCAAACAATTATTTTGATAGCGCATTCATCACCAGTCTTTTTTGCAATGAGATAATGTTGTTGAAATAGTCATAGTGTAGAATAATTGCTGTTTAATTTTGTTTTTGTTTTATTCTATGCATTTTTAAAACTAACCAGGAATATATAAGACAATATTTTCTATTAAGAGTGTTTAAAAAAGACGATTTTGATCTCTTTGATGACAGACGGTGGCGTTCCATGGAATAAAGATAAGACATTGTTTTGTCTTAAATTCTGACTGTCCCAAAGAGAATTGAATGTCAATTGACTAACGTGGGTTTGACGTATGTGGTGTATCCCTGTAAGACGCAAAGAACGCATTGGCGCATTTGCTAACGTTGCATTAATTGTTTTTGTTGCCAAATCCGCCGATGCGTTCTTTGATGATTACAGGATCAGTCACAAACGTCAATCCCACGTTAGTACTTAAAAACAATTAAACCAACGTTAGCAAATCCGCTAATGCGTTCTTTGCTTATTACAGGATCCGTCACAAATGGCAATCCCTCGTTAGTCAATTGACATTCAATCCTCTTTGGTACAGTCACTATTTAAGACAAAACAACGTGTCCTACCTTTATTCCATGGAATGCCACCGCCTGTCACCAAAGAGTTTTGAATTCAGAGCCGTTCTTCCATCCAGAGAAAATCCTACCGAAAATGCCAATTTGTAGAAGATGCTATTTCTTGTGTGTGTTGCAATGAACAGCTAGGCCGACCGACTTCTTCTATTCGCAAGTGTTAACAAAAGGCCGTCTGTTACAAGCCTTCCCCAGACAAGGAGACTAGTTCTGGACCAAAGGTGTGACCCCTCTGCCTGTACACAGTCAGGAACAAAGCCACCATCCCTACCGAGATCATTGAATTAGCTATTTAAAAGACTTGTTTTTACTGACAAACCCAAGAGCGCATTATAAATTCCACAGCCGTCCGGACTCCAAAACAGGACACAACTAAAAACCTACTTATTTGGTAGCAATGAAAGAATACATGTGACTATAAGAAACATTTCTCTTCAACGACCTGATTGATTTCCGTCCGATGAAAAGGGACGCTTCTTGACCTGAAAATATTCATCATTTTCCTCAGCCTAGCGTGCTTTGAAAATTCATGCGGCGCAATAGGTTTCCCTCTCGGCAGAACCTTGATTAATGAACCGTAGTCAAAATACGCACGTCACGTCAAAGTCGCCCCTGGTCTACTTAGTAAGTCCATTTTTCAGGTGATATGTACTTTGACCACTTCTTTTAGCCGTACTTTCTACTCGTTCATTTTCCAATTATAGGCCTTTTGGCTTTTTTCAAGGTATGAATCACTAAAAAAAGGCAATTTTCGGGGAAACTTTTCAATACCTGGGCGCTTTGGAGCAATTCCAGGTGACTTCAATTAACTAATTTCCTGCCGTAGACACCGACAGACCGCCAATTTGTTTAAACCGGGAGGCCTGGCGCTGACCGTTTCATTGAAACGTTATCATTCCCAACCACCGAGTATAGTCCTTTATTTATCCACCCCACGTTTGGGGCCATGTGCTGTACGGTCAAATCGGGTGGTTGTAGTTTTGCAATTGAAAAGAGTGGCGGCCACCCTCAGGAAAACAAAGTTCAGACCTGGACGGGAGATAAATGGGGCCTAAGACAAAGCCCGTTTTTTTTTTTTGCCGCGCTCTAATCTGTCTCTCCCAGCCCTGTCGAGCATTAAAGAGCAAACAAAGGCGGTCCGGAGCCAAGCACCCCGTTGGGAGATCTTATTTACAGTGGAACTGGCACTTTGGCCGCCTCCATCTTGCGCCCACGCGTCCTCGTCAACTATTTTGCCCGCCCCTCCTCCGCCGCCCGCTTGTCATTCGGCTCCACTTGCGGCGGCGGGCTTTTAATCTCGGCCGGCTGAAATTCCATCTCTCGGCTCGGCGTTCGGGTTCCCCCTCCCGAACTGCCGTTTAATGGAACGATTGCGCCGTCTGGGGCGCATCCCATTTAGAGGGAGGGGCACCGGGACATTTTCACTCTGCGTTTCTTCTGCACCCGAGACGGTTTCAACGGGAGAGGCCGGATTTTGCCGTTTTTCACATGTACCACCGTGTGACGCCAACGGGAATAGCGGGTGGAAAATAGCTACATTTTGTTTGAAAGTAATCAGAAGTCAACTCACCTTTGTGTTTGGGATGGTCGGTATGCCGAGGAACCAAAACACACTTGAGTGGGAGGTCACCGACTGAAGGCCGAATAATTGGCGTCAGATTTCAAGTTATGGAAATCATCCGGGTCCTAGAGAAGAATGATATTTGGGTTTAAACGAAGGATGTCTACAATCTGGGCGGAAAGAGATTTGGAATCAGGTCGAAAACAAACCAAAAAACAAATAAACTTACCTCATCACAATACTTCCACCGCTTATTTTTGGAAGATTGTGCGGCCATTTTCTCTGGCATCTGGTGACCTTTCTAGCTTTTTGCTAGATTACTCAAGTCATCTCACTCAAGTCTTTCTTAGATGTCTCGGTCGACATCTTCATTGCCCTCCACCTCTTCCTCATTCCACCTTCAGGCAATCAGTCCACCCCCACATTTCCCAGTCTGTCTTTCGGGAGTGGGAGTACATGTGCCCGGTCAAGTCTTGTTTAGATGTCTCTCCGACATCTTCATTGCCCTCTACCTCTTCCTCATTCCACCCTCTGGCAACCAGTTCACTGACACACTTGCCCGTCCATCTCTCTTTCGGCAGTTGGGGTAAATGTTCTCAGACAAGTCTTCCTTAGAAGTCTGTCTCCGGATCTGCTTTAGCCTCCAACTCTTCCTCATTCTGCTCTCTGGTAACCAGTCCACCGCCACATTTGCCGGTCTCTCTTTCGGCAGTCAGAGTATCTGTGCCCGGTCAAGTCTTTTTTAGATGTCTTTCTTGACATCTTCATTGCCCTCCACCTCGTCCTCATTCCAACCTGTGGCAACCGGTCCACCGCCACATTTGCTGGTCTCTCTTTCGGCAGTCAGAGTATCTGAAGTCTTTTTTAGATGTCTTTCTCGACATCTTCATTGCCCTCCACCTCGTCCTCATTGCAACCTGTGGCAACCAGTCCACCGCCACATTTGCTGGTCTCTCTTTTGGCAGTCTGCGTAATTGTTCTCGGTCAAGTCTTCCTTAGAAGTCTGTCTCCAGATCTGCTTTGGCCTCCAAACTCTTCATCATTCCGCCCTCTGGCAACCTGTTCACCGCCAGACTTGCTGGTCTACAGTGGTGGCGTCTCTGCACGTCTCATGGCGATGCAGTATTTCCATGAGATCCTCAAGCTGGTTCTGAGGCACCGTCTGTGGAACTCAACCATCTGGCTGCCTAGATCCACGTCTCACTTGGGTAGGATGCTGTTGGGCCGACCACCGATCACCCGTATAAGCGAAGCTTGGTGGCGGCGGTGACGGTTCTGGATGACCAGGTTATACAGAGCGTTTGGAACACACTTGCAGCTTTGCTAGCGCTAGTTTTTACACATCGTCTCTTGTGATTGAGATGTCACATCAGAGATCGTTGGTTATGCCAATGATGGTTGTGGATTTTGATACAGGACCCTGCAGATGTTGATCTATTTTCTTGGTATGCCTCCCAGCTGGAAAAAAAATGGGAAAAAAAATAAAATAAATGATCGGGCTTTTAAATTGACGGCAATTCGACATTCAATGCAATTTGATGGGAAGAGCTCAGAGAAACATGGGTACTAAATGCCAATTTATTCATATTATATGAGTTAATTGACATTTTTTTTAAGCATAATTTGTTTGCAGCCTTATTTTGTGAATTTGGAGAAAAAATAAATTAAAGTTTCTACATAGGTACTTCCCATTTTTTTGTGGTACTGTAAATCAAGACTTTTTCATAGTTCCCAGAAAATCTGAGCATCTTTCAAAACCCACCACCTTCAATACCAGGACACATGAAGCCAGACACACTTTTAATATTTTAATTTCCACATTTTGATAGTTGAATGCGTGGTTAATTGAGGCGATGTTCTGTGTTTTGCAGAATCCAAGCACACGTGTCGAACAAACGCTACTTTGTTTGCAAAACTTTGCAACAACAATCCCGACTTGGAATGTAAACATCACACTTGCACATTTTTGACAAAGAAGTTTGATCATAATGCGTTCGGTGTTGACGTTTGAAAAGCCAGATCCAGTTATTTTGTGATGAGAACCTCATGAGAAATTGTTTGTTACTGATATATCGTAATATTCATCGTGATTTGTACACTAGGAGAGAGAAAAACACCCTTACCAGACATCCCGATCCCCTCCGTGTTCGTGTATATATGTTTTTCTATAAGATGAATTCAATTTCTTGACATTATTCCATATTTCGCATCATTTCGGCTGGACTGCATGATGGTCACATTGGCGTGTGACGTATCGCTTCCGTGGAAAGAGCGAAAAGGGGGCGTGGTGTGGTGTAGCAAGCGAGCGGCCATCTTGGGTCAGACATGTCTTTTGGGTGGACGTCATTTGCCTGATATTTCTCCAATAAAAATGGTCCTAACTCGCTAAATTTTTGACAGATTTACAAACAGCTTGGTTTAGAACAAATCATATAATTTAATTAATGATTGATTCTGATTTTTAACTATAATAAATGATATTAACCTTTTAAAAGGGCATTCAATTTATTGCTTGTCTGGCGATTATTAAAAGGCATGTTGTTTAAAAAACAAGTGATACGGGTTAGACAATAAAAAGAGTTTGTACAAAGTACATGCTTGTTGTAAAATAATTTATACTATATGCCAAATGCTGTGATATAAAATGGCCAACAGTTGACTAATTCGACCCACTTGGTTCACAGTGCGAAACAGACATCTAGGTTAAAATACACGATAACTATTATTATTATTATTTATTTATTTACAACAGGTGTTAGGTCATTGAAAAAGAAATGAATCCTAAAGCTATGCAGTTCCAAGACATCAAATCAAAACATGCATTTTGGTTTTTCATTTCAAAATTGATCACTTTTTAAGATTTTTCTTCTAAATGTATTTACATTGAGGGTTAAATTGAGGGAGAAATCATTTAAATAGTGATAAATAAACATCATTTTAAAAATATTGTTTTAAAAAAACTTGCATAATTCATGTTTTGAATTTCTTTATTTACATTTGATGTATTTTCTGGCCTATTATAGCTCCAGGCTGGCTCCCTCTGACAGGCATTGACGTCCAATCCATCTGAACCAGTCGTCCGATCAATTCCATTCCTGTCAATAGATTTATCAATTTCCATTTTTTACGGTATTGAGTTTTCTAAATACAACCCGCAGCCTATTTTTCTGGAGATAATTTCCCAATCTGCATGTCTTTGTTTTGACACCAGGTTGACTAAAACAAATCCTGCTCCTCTCAACACTTTCACGCATCATTTCTCTGTTTAATTGCAGGCGGCCGGGGCCAAAGCGCCGCCGGAACGGACAGGGCGGGGCGGGGCGAGACCGTTGCGGCGCTCCGTCACGGGAACGCCGCCCTGGAACTCGGCCAAACAGCAACAAAGAGGCCTGCTCGATTTGAGAGAAATATGGCCGGCTATTGTTTACCGAAATAAAACATGGTGCACTCAACTAAACCTGGAATCTGTTTTGACCCGCCCCCCCAAAAAAGTACTGGCAAGAGAAGACTGCTTTACTTTTATTGTGACCTTAGAGATGGGCAGTAAAATTGCACTTAGAAAAAAAAAAAAGGAACATTAGGCAAGTAAACGAACAGGGATTAAAAATACGTAACGGCTGGGATATACGGGCGGTGATAAAAAACCTTGCCGCCAGCCTCCTTTTCAACGGCCACGTTTATTTTCACCGTATTTTCTCATTATTTCTTGTCGAGGTGCTCGTTAGAGTTTAATGAGGGCCTTTTTTAAATATAGGAATATCCATATTGGAAGGTGAGATGCACAGCTTTGGCTTTTTAACCCACCAGATTGACGAACATGGACGTCTATCGTTGAAGTCAATCCCGTTGGCAGGTCACCACTTGTTAATGGTCGGTTTTATGGGTCATTTCTGGATGATTTTAGGGGATTTTGATTTATGGATTTGGACTGGGAGGGCTGAGGAGTTTTGTTTTAATGCTGTGGTGTTATTAACTCCTTGTTGGAATACTTCAACGAAAAGGAAACAGCATTAACGAGCAATTATTCAAGCATCATCCCCCATTATGAACATTTCCCAACCGGTAATCCCTGAGATTACTTGAGAAACAGATTAACTGGAGGCTCCTTTTCAATATTCATACGCAGGATCGGAGATCAGATGCCCCGTCACGTCCCTCCGCCAGCGTTTAACGTTACCCGTCGTGGACGGCGCGGGGCTTGGCGCCGGTTCCGATTGCCGTTTTTCCGCAGAACGTCCAATCGGCTGCGCCTTTGAGATGCGCTTCACGCCGCGCCGAGATGCTCGGCCAAATAACAATGACAACATGTCCTTGAGTTATAAATCTATAATATCCCTCAGGTGGCGCTGGGAGAAGCCGGCCTGTGATTGGCTTGGGTTTATAAATCATTCATTACGCTTCCCCTCAATAATGAATATTCCAACTCGGAAATACTGTCACACGTCGGAAGGTTATCATCGTCAACTTGCTCGGATGGGAGTTTTCCCAACTTGGTTTGCAGTTGTCGCACAGAGGCTCCGCCTTATGAAGTCGGAAATGATCCTCTCGTTCATTTTGGGTCACATCCTTTTCCTTTAAATTCAATCTGATAGGTTTATTAATAGATATACTTGAATATAATATAAAACAATACAAGGAAGGCATCGGGCACATCTCCGGCGTGAACTTGCAAGTGAGAATCAGTCCTGGCTCGTCCTCGCCACCGTGACATTCTAAAGGACCGAATTCCTCTCCTGCCAATTTAAGACATCGAATCAAAACAATTACAAGGTTATCTATTCAATCCAATTGCATAAGCTAACCGAATAACACAATTAAGGTCAAAATAATTTCCATAAAAGGTGAACCGAGCGACAGTATTTTGAAAACAATATGCAAGTATTTTCGGAAGTTGATTCGATTATCGCCATCTGCCGGAATCCAAGTCAAAGCAATTGTTAGGTTTATCCTTAGGTATTTCCAAACTCAGCTTTCAATAAAAAAGGCATCTGTAGTCACATCTCCATTTAATTCTTGCAAGAAGAGAATACATCCACCCGCTCGTCCGGTCAAGATTATTCTAACAACTCGAAGTCCGTTTCGCTAATTTATTCATAAGATTTTAACACCATGCCCCACAGAAGTCTAAACATTCGTAGAGTCTCACAATAATTGTGTACAGTTATCTAAACAATTGTAGGTCTTGTCGAATCTTCCCAAAACAGTCCTTGGTTCCCAAGAGCGCTTGTTGTGAGACCATCTTCCGAAGCCGAAAACAGTTCGCAGTTCCCAAGAGCACTTGTTGTGAGACCTCTCCATGCCCAAGGCCATTCCCTGTCCTCTTGATGTGAACCACAGTCCTTACTTTAGCAAGAGATGCATTAAAATGGCTTTTATTAATGCCAATAACTCTAACATAAAAGCACAGCGATCAACACATATATATATTGTTTAATATTGTTACACATTTAGGATGAGCATTACTATTCCTAATAAGCAAATATATTGATTAATATTGTAAGCATGTTTATAATAAGGCTTTATATTCCTAGATAAGCATTGCAAACACATTTATAATAATGATTACTCCAACACAATCCCATATCAATTTCACGTGATTGAAGAGCATTTTCAGGTCGATCTCTGTGGATTTTGCGTCCTTTTTTTTAATGAAATCATTTCATTTGTGGCAACTTCGGATCGTACTCAAGACCATATCAGTTACATTTTTCTTTCAATTCACATCTCCATATGCTACCCGACTATAAGTAGCGTTACAAAGTCATCACAACTTCCCCAACTGGAAGCGATAGACCGGCTAACCAAAAACCTTAAACCAGGGGTCGGGAACCTTTTTGACAGAGAGAGCCATAAACAATTAATATTTTCTAATGTTATTTCTTGAGAGCCATTCTCGGAATTGAAAAGTAAACATATATGAAAGTGTAATTTTTATTTTTTTGTCATTTCATCACTTTTAACGTACAAAAAGTATCTGATTTCATTTGACATTGTTATGTGGTGGCTTACAAAATCAGTATCAATGATATCATGCATGCACAAGAGTCATAAAAAACAAAATTATGATTAAAATAGGGGTACAGGTAGTGTCGACACCGCAGTGACGCTCTTGTTAGTTCGGGACTTGGCTCTCTTACCAATGATTTCCATATTTTACCTCACAGGTTAGTGGAGAGCCATATGTACCCATGGAAAGAGCCACATATGGCTCCCGAGCCATAGGTTCCCTACCCCTGCCTTAAACATTCATCTAAGCGAGCTGGGTTCTTTGTCTACCCGTCCGACCAATAGAAAAAGCCCAAACTCGTTGAGGCGACGCCAGCAGGGGGCAAGGGGGGGTTTGTTCCCGTTGGCAAAATCCACCGACAAAAAACAAAACAAAAACAAGCACAGATTGCACGTCTCCTTCCAGGAATTTGGCTCCCGTCAGCGGCCGTGTCGGTCGCAGGTTCACCCTCCTCGCCGTGTACGTCAGGTCGTCTTTGGAGAATGAACGGGCGAATAAAGGAGCTCGTGACAGATGAGCAGATGGGGAACGCTCGCCATTCTGTGCCACGCAGCTGCGGTCGCAGATAACGCATTCCGGGGAGGGGGGGACGAAAGGGGGGCGGGTCTGGAAAGCGCTTTAATCCCGACCATGCGTTCTAAAAAGAAGGCCCTTGCTAAGCCTAATGGTGCTTCCCTTGTCAAAGGGATTGGACGCCTCACAATGCAAATGGCAGGATTGGAAAGGACTTCCAAAGTTGGGTTGTTCGTGAACGGCGAGCAGGAACCATACCTGTCAACCTCTGCCGATAACTGCCCTTATAAATGATTATGATTCCCCTTACAAACCCCCCAAAAAACCTTACAAACACCGTACGAGTCGTACGGTGTTTGTAAGGTTTTTGGGGGGTTTGTAAGGGGAATCATAATCATTTATAAGGGCAGTTATCGGCAGAGGTTGACAGGTATGAGGAACGGACTGCGCTTCACTGAAAAACTTTGTTTGTTAGCGATACCCGACGCCGGCGAGCCCGGCTCGGTTCGCGTCCAGAACCTGCGACAATGGCGCCGTCTCGCCGCTGCCAAAACGGCTTGGAACGTCCTGGCCGGTTTCAGTGGCGGGCTCCTCGCTCCGTTCCAACCGCAACTCCACTTCACTTGAGGGCAATGGATTGGCGAAGGGGGCGCGAGACCGCCAAGGAAGGAGGATGCCAGCGAAGGTTGAGCTTTTCTTCTCACCTGGAGAAGAGAGAAAAAAAATGGAAGCCGGCAGTGAGGGCGGAATAGAAATCATCTCCCACTCAATGATAATTGGCCGTGTATGCGACACACGAACGCCTGAGTCGGCTTTTGTAAAAAAGTGAAGTGAATATGTTTAGGTGTTGTTTGCTATCAAAAATAATTCTCTTTGAAAGTCGGCCTTTTGTTTTTCCGGAAAAACGCGATCGGTTAATTGAGTCGTGACTTTGAGGTTGTATTTATAGTCAGGTAGCATAAGCAAGAGGTTTCTGTTCTAAGAGGGGTCCGCTGTTGCCTTAAAGTCACAGATTTTTGCACTCTTAGTGATAGAATCTGGTCAAAGAGTAGTCAGAAAATAAATGATGATGACTCAAACCGGTCCAGAACAATTGAAATTGATCAAAAATATGATTTATGTCAAATTGGGGGTTAGCGTTCTTTAAAAAAATGATGTTTAGAACAAAAGGAGAAAATGTGTATTTCTTGTTTTTACCATGAGCCGTGCTTCCATACAAAATTGGCTCCCCAGGCTTGTGTGGGTTTTCTCCGGGTAGGGATACGTCATCGCTTTCACCAATTATGATGGGCTAGTGATTAGCCAGAGCTACCAAACTGTATCTGGAGCGAGCTGCACAAGCAAATATATTGTTGTGTTGATTTAAAGCCATTTTCAAGACGGACTATGCCAGAAATAGGACAGGACAGGCTCGACTTTCAGCATTAGCTTCGATGGTGATAGAAAAGAAGGAAGGAAGAAAGGAGGATGGATATTGTGTACAGTTCAAAAGGATTTTTGATGAGTAAAATATGGCTATATTCCGAAATAATATTTCAATTGTGGGCCCGGTTCTGATATCTGAAAAGCTCCATTGTTTGTATTTAATCACTAAATGCTGCTAGGAAGTGGATTTTACCCCATTTTAGTGCAATTTTTGCCGTTTCGCCATTGACGTCCATCGCTGTCTTTTCCCGGGAAAATCACCCCCGGCCCGATTGTAATGTCTGAAAAGCTCCAGTATTTGTATTTAATCATTAAATGCTGCTAGGAAGTGGATTTTACCCGTTGAAGGCGCTACGAGAAATGCACGGACCGCCACTGCTGCAAACGTTGGACAAAATTGTTTTTTTTTGCCAATCAGATGATGTCATTTTATCGATAGCATGAGTTTTGACGGCAACAAATTCGACCAATCGCTCGCTGTCAAACTGAAAATCATTGCGTCTATCCTGACAGTTTTTTTTTTCGGTCCCCACCGGAATACATATTTTCTTTGGCCGCTATCTGCCACTTCATTTGCATGTAATTAGCACATCTTGGCAGTTAATCACCTGCGCAAAGAGTACTTGAATCGCACGCTTGACACGGGAAGAGGCCATTATGACGGAACAACCCGTGAACCCGCACATTCCGGGGAGAAAGGAGCCGACAAGAATTCATTTGCCGGCCGTATTGAAAGGGCACTAATTATCAATTGTTGCTTATGTATAACAGTGACCCCGCGTGACCTTTAATTAGGGCCGAGACCGCGGCGGAAATCCGTCACGTTTACAGCCTTCACACGTGCCGGGCTTTAAGAATAGGTGGCGCTGTTAGCCAGTTTTTATTTTTGTTGATTTTTTTCATGTGGCAAAATGCGGTAAGTTAAGATAAAAGCGCTCCTATTTTTGTTTGATTTAAAGCAACGAAGACGTTGTCATTGCAGCTCGGGAGAATGCGGGTTATTTTTATAATATAGTCCTTTGCAAATTATTTGTGAAAACAGTTCAAAAAATATATGAGCTGAGAAAATAAACTACTTGGATAGCAAATGTTTTGCTTTGGCATTTTGGAAATGAGACGGTTATATTTAGTTAAAATGCGGGAGGGTAAATCATTTAGAAATGATTTTTCATGACATCAAATCAAATGAAACTTTTCATTTCATCAAACGGGAGCATTTTGAACATTTTATTTTTTCATTAAATAAAAGCAGGAATCCTTTTCAAACGATGATAATTGAGAATATATGCTTTTAGTCGTTAGCCTAAAGTGATTGAAATATGCATTCAATTTCCATTTATTTCCGAGGTCGATTTATCGATCGCATCTTTTTCCATTTTGACAAGGTCCTAAAAAAAACGGGTTCATTATTCCCGACTTAATTAAGTGGAATGCGATGAAAAAGAGAACGATTCTCGATATTTATCTCCACATTTTTACTCCAATGTCTTTAAATATATTTAGAAAGCAACTCGGCCATTGATTTCCTGTAACTAACGAGCCACAAACTCGGGTTCCAATCAACGATTTGAACCTGGACTTGAGACCGAGATGCTAAAAAACGCCAATAAAAAGTCCAAGTTCTCCGTCCAAAGGGATTTCGAATTAGCATTTGAAAGTTAGCGAGCTAATCAATGACGGCTTCCACACGTTGTGGCTTTTTCAATTCAAGATTGGTCGCCATATTTGTCGAGTCCGCCTCGACTTCCGCCGAAAAAGTCCATTCGGTGCCAGTTTTCGGTAATCCCAGCAAAGTCCCGGGCCAGTCCGGTTCCTTTCGGGTCAACCGCGAACGGGAAGGCGGCAACCAGAACGGATTTACAAGCCCCCCATGCGTCCCGTAAACAAGAGACTCCTACCAGAGGTCCCATGGCCAAATCTGTGGTGCGTCCCCGGGTGACCTTGCTAAATAAAGAGCCGCAGATTGATCTTGCCGCTCTCCCCCGTCCGTTGCCGGGGCGCCGAAGCTTGAAGTCTACATTTGCGCGCCGCATTGCACCCTCTAATAGACAGTCAGTCAAAATAACAGGCTGCCAGAAATGTCAGCGTTTACCGTCGTAATGATGGCAATTTTTATTACATCGCCCGGCCGAGTGCTTTCTAAGTGTCAGCGATACGACCCAAAATGGCCGTCGGACTTCGGCCGTACTGCGCTGTAGCGCGTAAAGCGCCGCAACTGAGGGAAGTTGACCGTCATTTGGTTTCGGGGGACCACAGCGCTTCGGGACGCTGCCCTCTGACAGGCGCTACAGGACAGTAACAGCCAAGACAAACAGACTCGAGGACAGGTTCTGCCCAAGAGCCGACTAGGATTCTGAGGACTAAGATTCTGAGGACTAAGATTCTGACGACTAGGTTTCTGAGGAATAGGATTCTGAGGACTAGGATTCTGAGGACTAGCATTCTGAGGACTAGGATTCTGAGGACTAGGATTCTGAGGACTAGGATTCTGAGGACTAGGATTCTGAGGACTAGGATTCTGAGGACTAGGATTCTGAGGACTAGGATTCTGAGGACTAGGATTCTGAGGACTAGGATTCTGAGGACTAGGATTCTGAGAACTACGATTCTGAGGACTACGATTCTGAAGACTACGATTCTGAAGACTACGACTATTACGACTTTGACTGTGACTGTTACTGTGAATTCGACTATGACTATTACTACTATGACCATGAATAAAGTTATCTAATCTAATCTAAACTAATCTAATGACAACGACGACCACATCGACTACGAATATGACAATGACAACTACAACTACGACTATAACTAATATTAATATTACTTATTTTTTGACTATTTACTCGTCTGTTTTTCTGCTGGTATTATTTGTGCGCTTGTACTTTAAATCTCATTATACTGATAATAAAAGCATTGAATTCAATTAAATTTAACCCAGACGCTAGCTAGAGCCAATGACGATCGATGCTAACGCTTGCAATAATAGCGGTAAAAACAAAGACGGATACTCACGTCCCTTTCCGACTTTAATGGTTTTCCACTCGGCGGTGCGGGCGTATTTGCGGGTCACTTGTAAAAAGCGCCATCTGGCCTCACTTCGGCTCCCTCGCACGCAATCAAATCAAATGTTAATGGATGCTAATGAAATGTCTAATTGTGGTTGCGGCGCTCCGGTTCGCCTTCGTTTATCACAGCCAAGCCGTCGGGAGGGCTGCAAGTAAATAATATTGTTTCCGTGCCTTTGAGACTCACGCGTGTCAATTAGGACTAAAAAAGAAAAACCAAAACAAGTACACAAACCACGACGTGCAATCCATTTGAACCGGGAAGGGCTAGCGGCTAATAAGTTAAGGCTTAATCGCTGAATCGAAGAATTGATCTCCTTTCTTCGTTTTATACGACATGATTAAAGTCTTGGGGCATTTAAAGGTCCAATCCGAGGTCAATATCTGTCTTTTGGGGGTCAATTCCGGTTGATTTAGGTTCCATTTCCAAAGTTCTACTTCTATAAAGAAGTGAAATTTATGCCAATAACACCCTAAAGTCAGTGGCGGTCTGTGTATTTTCTCGTAGCGCCTTCAAAGAATCAATCCAACCCTCAAAAACTATTTTATGGCTATAAAACCTTTACTGCAGCTACAGCTGCGACACAAAAAATCATCAATAATAACCTCATACAATTGAAATATTATTTAGGAATATAGCCATATTTTACTCACCAAAAATCCTTTTTAACTGTACACAATATCCATCCTCCTATCTTTCTTCCTTCTTTTCTATCGCCATCAAAGCTAATGCTGAAAGTCCAGCCTGTCCTGTCGTATTTCTGGCATACGGTTGTGACAGGCTTGCTTGCTTTGGAGGTGTCTGACCTTTCTTAATGATGTCCAGCTTTTTTTTTTCTTGAAAAGTCCGTCTTGAAAATGGCTTTGCCAGCAAATCTGAAACCAAATCCATTTGTTTTCCTCCGTCAGCCATTGTGGGTTGAGTTTGCTCACTCTGGCTGGCTCACTCTGGCTTTGGCCCGCCTTCTCTATCACTAGCCAATCATAGTTAGTGAAAGTGATGACGTATCCCTACGCCTGCGAGAAGGCCTGGTGTCACCAAATCGAATTTTTATTGGTTAAAGCAACAGTCTTATCGACACTTGTTCAATGCAGCAGAGCCTGCAGAACTGATTGCGAAGGCCTTTAGGCAGATTTCTGACCCTGGCAACAAATAATGGCTCAAATGTGATTGGTTAAATGCTTCCATATGAAAACACACATCTGGAAGCAGTGCAAACAGGGGGGAAAGGCAATGAAAGGAAGCTAACAGACAATTTGGAATTATTTAATAAGTATTGATGGACAAAATATAATATATGATTCAGATATTTCTTAGGCCAGCAGAGAAGCCCTTAAAGGTCCTGACGGCCTGCCACTGCCTAAAGTACATTTTTCCTTCATATTATTGAAATAACGGCCGAGAAAAAGTTCAATCTTGCACGGCCAAAGAGGAATGTCCTCTTTTGGGAAAACTCCAAGGTTGCGTGGAGCGGAGCTCTTGTAATCCCGCGGCGCTCCGGCTTTTATGGCCGCGTGGTTACGACCGACCGCCGTTCTCGGGTCAGGCGGGCCCGGCCGTAAAGGAACGCCGAGGCCCTAATTGGACGCCGCCATCGCTGCCGGGGATTAGACCGGCCGCCCAGTTGGCTGACTCCTGCCGGAATACTCTGCGCTCAAGGCTTCCCTCGTTACCCTGGAGGACGGACGGACCGCCGTGTGTGGGCGCGGGGGGCCGCTTCCGGAGCCATTTGTCTCGGACAAAAGGTTCCGTCGTCCTTCACGGACCAATGGATGTCTGCATTAGTGTTGGCGGAAGAAAGAAGAGCTGGGAAAAAAAAGAAAGAAAGTGCGTGGGGGTGAAACTACAGCAGGGGGAGCATCGGGGGCGATCTAATGAGAGTTCGCGGATGGCCCGGGGGGGCCGCGGGCCACTTTGCGGACCTCTCCATCACCCGCCTGCGCCGATATCAAAAGGTACCCCTGAAGACCCATTTGTGAGGCTCGAGGTGGGGAAATGTGTTGAGGCCAGCAAAGCAGAGGGAAGGAAGGAAAGTCATGAACAAGCACAAATGCATTTTTACATCTTATCCTCAACACAAAATGTAAAAAAAAGGAAGGGTTTTTGCCCGGGGAGCGTAAAATTGCCGAAATATCTCATTTTGGATTCTTCGTTAGAATTATTTTCCTTTCTCTTGGATTCCAGCCATTTTGAATTGGCTAAGTTTTATTTCCTTTATGTTAAATGAAGTTGTCATTTTGCTATGCGAACATTTTTTTGATAAGTGAACGACCCATCTCATTTCAGCATTAGTTTTATCAAAATTTAACCCTTAATGCGTACACAGAGTCCAAATAAACCCAATGAAACTTGGTTCACTCCTGCTAAATGCCAATTTAAACAAGGTACAACGTACAAATCCATCAAAGATCCAAAGATGGTGTTGGGTTTATTCTGGGATGTTACTATATGTTCATTAAGCATTTTAATAGGTAATGAAGCTATACATTAATTTGTGCTATACTCTATGTTGGGACCGAGTAAGCTCGAGGACTTTCCCCCCACAGCTGCTTTCGAGGCCAGTTAATTGTTTTCAGGACTATTGTCTGAATAGGACACCATGTTCCAGGCCGAGACTGTTGATCTGAGTTGGCAACGAAGATCTACAAGGGACTCTTAAATTGCTTTGACTTGGATTCCGGCAGATGGCGATCATCGAATCAACTTCCGAAAATACTCGCATTATTGTTTAAAAATACGGTCGCTCTGTTTACCTTATAAAGACATTATTATGCTTATTCGTGCAAATTCTTACGCAGTTGTTTTGGGTTCCGATCCGCTTGGGTCACATTGTATGCTTGCTTGTGCAAATTCTTACGCAGGTGTTTTTGGTTTCGATCTAATATGCAGTTGTTTTTTGACCTTAATGGTGTTACTCGGTTAGCTTATGCAATTGTTTGAATCAGATTACCTTAAATGTTTTGATTATGCGCTGACTAAATTGACAGAGGAAGATGCCGTTTCTTGAGAATCCTCTTGGACGAAGGCAAGTTGGGAGTGATTTTCCTTGCAAGTTGTAGCCAGTGTATGTTAACGATGTCTCCCTGTTTTGATGTGTATTAATAATAAATCTCAGATGGCAAATAGCTTCAAAAAATATCAGGAACAAGAAAAATTAGCGTTGAGGATCGGCCTGTAACGTAAATGCTAATCACTCTCTGCCCAGAGCGGCTTTAAATAAAACCGGCAGCCAAGTCGAGACCAACGACGGACAATAGAAAATCAGCCGAGGTCAAGAGCAGCTAATGGCCCACCCAAAGAGCACTGGGGAAAAATGTGAGCTATTGCGCTACCATTTGTAAAGGAACAGCTTGTTGTTTGTTTTTTTGTATCTCGAAAAAAGGCCAACCAAGGCCACTTTTTTAAAAGGCCAAAAATGTTGAAATCATGAAATGTCACTGCAATTCTAATTAAAAGCGCCAGTCGGAATTCAGACTATATCTCAAAAAGCGGCGCAATATTTCATCTTTGCGAGGGAGACTTTCAAAAATATTCGTATCTTCGCCGACTATAAATCGCAATTTTTTCCCCCAAAGTTTGGACTCGCAGACCCAAATATCGTCCGAATAATTGGCATTCACGGGCTTCCCTGTTTACATGTATATTAGCTTGATCTGCAAATGCCGGCAATTATATTTGGACGTGCAGCTCATTAATTTGATGTTGCACGGAAACGCGATAAGAATTCCCTCCATTGAACATTACGGGTACATTTAATCAGAAATTAATACCGAGGCTCAATCAAGTGGCGCCGCTTCAATTAGGTGGGAATTATTTGACGTGTTTATTTGCGACTGCCTTGTCTGGCGAACCCTAAAAATCCAGTGGCGGCTCCGTCGCTGAATTGAAAATGCGAAAATGCTAACTGCTAACTGCTAGCTCCGTCTTTTGAATGATTGCAGATCGTTTTGGCAGTGGCGGGCCGTCAGGGCCTTTTCTGCTGGCCTAAGAAATATCTGAATCATATATTATATTTTGTCCATCAATACGTACTTATTATTCCAAATGGTCGGTTAGCTTCCTTTCATTGCTTTTCCCCCTGGTTGCACTGCTTCTAGATGTGTGTTTTCATATTGAAGCATTTAACCAATCATTTCAGCCATTATTTGTTGCCAGGGTCAGAAATCTGCCGAAAGGCCTTCACAATCAGTTCTGCAGGCTCTGCTGCATTAAACAAGCGTCGATAAGACTGACCAATCAGATTTCAAGTTGGCAACACCACAATGCCTTGTCGCAGGCGTAGGGATACGTCATCACTTTCACCAACTATGAATGGCTAGTGATTAGCCAGAGCTACCAAACTGTATCTGGAGCGAGCTGCACAAGCAAATATATTGTTGTGTTTATTTAAAGTCATTTTCAAGACGGACTATGCCAGAAATACGACGGGACAGGCTCGACTTTCAGCATTAGCTTCGATGGCGATAGAAAAGAAGGAAGAAAGAAAGGAGGAGGGATATTGTGTACAGTTAAAAAGGATTTTTGGTGAGTAAAATATGGCTATATTCCTAAATAATATTTCAATTGTGGGCCCGATTGTAATGTCTGAAAAGCTCCAGTATTTGTATTTAATCATTAAATGCTGCTAGGGAGTGGATTTTACCTGTTGAAGGCGCTACGAGAAAATGCACGGACCGCCACTGCGTTTTGGTGTCCACTTGGGAGCACCGTCACATTTTAATATATTTATTTTCAGGATAGCGCCTCGTCAAAATTCAATGGCATTAACGAAAACGAGGCGGGGCGCTAACAGATTTGCCATTTTCAGTCGCCGTCACGCGAAACCAGACGTCGAGCAATCTTCAGTCTTCGGTGTGCGCTCAGATGGAAATCCTGCTCGGATTGCAACGTCCGTCCCGGCCACCAGCTGCCAAACGCTGATGAGGGATGACAGGCGGCCGAGGCTAAACGCATTGCGGGCGGCCATTAACTCCGCCTCCGACAAAACTGCTTACTTCAGGTACCCGGCGCACGCTCGGCAAAGGTTTCTCGTATCTGCCGGAGTCCGTCGACTGGCAAAAACGAAGTGGCTAAATTCAAAGGGTGGCCATGTTTCCCACCTCGGTGACCTTTGACCCTTTCTCTTACAGTGGCATACATTGGAGTTAAATAAGGTCATCCGGGAGATGGCGAAATTCCCTTTCTGACCATTGACCTCACTGCCCTATCAAAAAAACGGAAAAAACTTAAGAGCTCACGCTTCGATGGCCTCGACCGTGCCGGCGACCGATCCTTTCTGACCCAAATGGGGGTTCGAACGGACGACCGGCAAGATGATAACGAGCAGATTTTTTCACCCGGAATTCGTTCCCTGCCTCGAACGGTCCCCCAAACGTCCCGTTTCTGCTTACGTTCCTTTTCCCGACGAGCCCGCCGTCTGACAAATGAAGCGTCTTGTTTTCGCCAGGTTTGCAGACGCCTTCGCCGTTAATGGAGATGTATTTTCGTCGCTCGATCGTCCCAATTACAGTCGTATTCTTTCTAAGGCGTTTCCGTGTCGACGTTTCCGGTCGGATCCGTTCGTCACGGATCCGACGCTCCGGAAACGGACCGCCTCGCCTAGAAAGTCGACGCGGAAACGGTTGATGGGGCCGGTAACCACGGCAACAGGAAAGTGGTCTGAGTCACTCTGCTTCTCGGTACCAAAACAAACTGAAAAGGGGCTGAAATACTTCAAGAGAGTGACTGTAAACTCAAAGGAGAAATGCTTTGTGTACTATTCTTTTCTAATTTCAAGCCCGTTTTAGGATGGTTTGGATTTTTAAGACTAGGTCAGACCACAAGGATTGAACGTCTAGTACCGTCAATGGCACTGAAAGGGGAGCATTTAAAGGCAGGTTAAATGAAACGTTAATGGCAGACAGGGAGTTAAATTCTATGGAGGTGAAATTTACATGAGATCTGTTTATAATATTAACACTGTATTTCATGGGCATTTTATCTCAAACTAAGCTTTAAAAAATCACAATTGAAAAAAATTATAAAATAGCTTCAATTGTCCTAAAACTGCGTTCAAGATTTGCAGTGAAAATGATAACAATACCAAGTCAAAAATATTTGGAACTTCTAAATATTAACACTGAATTTCATGGCCATTATATCTCAAACTAAGCTTTTAAAAAATCACAATTGAAAAAAATTATAAAATAGCTTCAATTGTCCAAAAACTGGGTTCAAGATTTGCAATGAAAATGATAATAATACCAAGTCAAAAATATTTGGAACCTCCAAATTCAGGCGTTCTCATTTAATCTTTAAGATTACACTCCTTGACTATTTCCTTTAAAAACAAAAACCAGTTCTTCCCCTGGCCAACATGCACCACCCACCGAGTCCGACAATCATCTCCATCCACCCGCACCACATTTCCATCAATTAGCTTTGAAAACAACTACCCTAGAATCCCTTTCATCAGAACTCCTGAATGGAAGCGCCATCGCCTATAAATTTGAAACGGCCCTTTTTGTAAAGACTGGATTTCTGCGCATCTTATTTCTACGTGGAATTAATCCCCCCTATTTGTCAAGAGCCATTCCGGAAGAGTCAGTCCCCCCGTTTGATTTGCTTACGGACGCAGCGTGAGTCGGAGCAGCACATAATCCGGCATGTCAGCACCGCTTTGCGTCAGTCCGCCGACCGCAAAGCCAGCACTTCCAGACCCCTTTCCTTCCCACCCCCGCAAACTCAGGAGGGATGGGGGGGCGGCATAAATCTCCCTCCCCTCTCTGCGTGAGACGTGTTCTGTGCCAGATTATCCCGCCTCAACCTCACCTCTGACATGCTTCAAGTAGGCAAACACGCCTCCTTCACTTTAAGAGCTGCCTGATTTATGATTAATTCAACAAGGTGGTGTGGGGAGGGGGGCGGGGGCTTCAGCAGGGACCACCCAAAAAAAGCTTACAAATAACATCACTAAATACCACCTTAAAAGTGTCAAAAAAATAGAATACCGAGAGTAGGCGCTCTCCAACACGACACTGTATCATCAGCACCCTCTGCTGGTGAGAAGTAGTAGTGCACATTTTGGACTATAAGTCGCATTTGCCGATAAACTGTCAAATGATTAAGTAAGAAGACCCCTAACCCCTAACCCTAACCCTTGCCCACCCGGCAACGAACACGTAAACCACGAAAACCGAGAAAGCGCAACAACAAGCGTCCTCCGACTGTAACTGTCACTTCGCCATGAACTCTGCATATTCTCTACCTTGGTCACAGTCTGCAGAAGTTCCCCATCTCGTAGAAGACTTCCTGTGTGTGGTTCCTAGTTTTTGTCCAACTTAACGTCTTTTTGAGTCTATCCGTTTTTCCTACCGAAACTCGTAGCTCGTTTTTGTGTTTTTGCTGCTTTTCTGTCTTAATGATTTGGTGATTCTTAATGATCCCATTGACTTTGATTTGCTTTGTACTTTGTGCTTTTTGCTTTGTTGTTCTGCGGCCTTTGACTGTACTGTCTAACTTATAACTATGCCTTTTCTTGCTACTGTCACAATGAAATTTCCCGAATACGGGATGAATAAAGTTATCCAATCCAATCCAATCCAATCCATCGGCCGCTATTGACGTCTACAGATGTCCAATTCCGCCATTTTTCACCCATGAATTTAGCAGTACAGAGCCCTAAAGAAGAGACCCGTGTCTCTCTCCCACGCATTTGTCACCTCGCTTGGTTTTTCCGGCCGCAGCCGTTTGCCCGCGGCTTTCGGCAACTCCGCTCCCACCCTTTCTTCCGCTCCCCGTACGTGGCTTTTCGCCCGTGCCGAGGAAGCCATCGCGGCGAACCCTCGGGCTCCACTTCAAAACGGAAAGCTCCAAACAGGCTTCGGGTTCTTCCGACCGACGCCAAAGGTTTACCGCCGCCCGGAGGTATAACGAACTAGCGACACTTTCCCGCCAGACGGGACGACGGTCGGACTTGCCTTCGTTTAAACGAGACGAGAATTTGGCGCCGGGACAGGAACTTCAAATTCAGGGACTGGCGCTCGTGTACTTGGTGGTCCGCTTTTAGACTCCACGCGCATGAATATTTCACCAGGTGAGGTGAACGTACCGCCTGATTGAATAGGAAGGCTAGCGTTTGCGTGAGGCCCGCTCTTTGAAATATTTACGTGGGGCCGGGCCGGAGTCGTCGCATCGGAAAAGCGGAAACGTTGCTTTTAGCGCCGGCTCGCCTCGGTTTCTACTTTGCGGAATGCTTTTTCCAAGATATTTAACATCGCAGCACCTGGGAAATGTTTCACCAGGGTGTTGATCGCGCCGTAGCGTCAGAAATGAATATTTCAATTGTCTCGTTGGACACGAAATGGCTCTCAGGTCAAATGATCAGTTGAGCGGACAATCCCATGTTGACGAAAGCAGACGAAACTAGCGCGGCTAGCGCGGCGGATCCGAGCTAAATCCAGCCCACGCGTCAAATCCCAGAGCGACCCATCGTTCGGCATCAAAGGAGCCGTTGGAGCCGGGTCGCGAAAACTCGACCCGCCGGCTGACAAACGACCCCAATCAGAGCGCCGGACCAAGTTCACCGGCGTTCGTGACGGATCAACTCGCCGCGTTGTGCAGAAGAACATAAGCGGCAAAGCACATTTCATTTTGAAGCTCGGCGGCAAATGGAACGCGGCCCCGACGCGACGCTCCCTCGACCTCCTCTGAGCTCTAAAGCAGTGGTCCCCAAAACTATTCCAGAAAGGGCCGCAGTGGGTGCAGGTTTTCGTTCCAACCGGTAAGAGGAAACCTTTCCACCAATCTGCTATCCTAGAAGTGCAATCAGTGGATTGCAGTCAGGTGCTTCTTTTTTCAGCAGAAACCTCATTGGTTAAACTGTTTGTGTTGGATCGGTTGGAACAAAAACCTGCACCCACAGCGGCCCTCCAGGACCGGTTTGGAGACCTCTGCTCTAAAGCGTGGACTCGTCAAGGCTGGAGTTCCCAAACTAGGACAGTCCAGGGACGCCGCCTCGGCTGTTTTCCAGGACACTAGATTGCGTTTCGGGGCGCGGTTTCTACCGGTCGTTGTCCGGGGGGTCCCGCAAGGCCGAGTCTAGCGCAAAAAGTTGAAGATCCGGCGGTTAGGGCGGGACGGTGACAAACTACCAGCGGGAAATCCGGCAATCTTGATACTTCTCCGAGTCTCGGTATCGACTTGATGCGCGATGTTATCGTGGCCGCCTTGGTTGTTTCTCATCTGTCAATAGGGACGAGGGGGCGGGCGGGGGTGTCGGGGGGTTCCTACATCAATGGGATTAATGGCTGTGTAGGCTTTAAATGAGGTCTCGATCAGTTATCGCGCGTGCATCCGTCTTTTCAAGCGACAATCGGGCCGAGTTTGAAGAACGGTTTACCGAGGGAAGGATGAAGGATGCCCCATTCATTTTGGGTGTTTTTTTTTTGCAAATTTCTCCCGTCCCTCCTGCAAATTTCAAGTGGGTACCATTGAGGGAGAGTTAAGACTCGGATGTGGCATTCGGGTGGATGGCTCGGGCCCTTCTTTGGCGGCTTCCCCTTCGCAAAAAAGTCCCCCGTGGGTCTGTTATCAGGCGGCAATGGCGCCGCTAGCGGAGCGCCCGTCGCGGCGTCTCAAAGGTTCGTTTTGTCTTGGCGGATGGCGGGCAAGGAGAGCATTCACGCGCGAACATCTGCTGCCGCTGAAAACCACAGCCAAATCGGCGGCGAACCATGGCGCGAAAAAGTGCAAAACGGAAAAATTGACAACGGGCCGACGCGACTGGAAACGGCGGCGTTCCGGCGCCGAATACGAAGACGGTGAAAACAACTCAAATGTACTTTTAAATCAGGGGTCAGGAACCTTTTTGAAAGAGAGAGCCATAAACAATTCCTATTTTCAAATGTTATTCCCTGAGAGCCATACTCACAATTTAAAAGTCAAGATACATGAAAATGTGCCAATTTTTTTAGTAATTTTACCACTTTTAAAGTACAAAAAGTCTTTGAATTCTTTTGACAACATTGTTAAGCTGTTGCTTATCAATGAATATCAATGAGTATCAATGAGAGAATAGATGCAGAAGACTAATGTAAAAAACAAGTCAATGCCACAGTGCCGACGTGACGTTCCTATTGGAGTTTTCGGGACTCGGCTCTCTCACCACCGGTTTCCATATTTGAGCTCAGAGCCATATGCGACCATCAAAAGAGCCACATGGGGCTCCGGAGCCATAGGTTCCCTACCCCCTGTTTTAAATGAACACAATTAAAAGTCTCTGTTCAAATAAAGCAAGTGTTGACTCACCTTGTATTTTTCTTCCCCGTCCGGTCCGCCGTCTCGCTTAGTTCTCCAGGGAAAAGCGTCCCGATGAATATTTGATTGGCCTTGATTACCCATTGGTTCGGTTCAATATGGCGTGCATAATGAAGGGCAACGAGGGTGCTTGAAAAATAAAGCCTGACGCCTCCATTCTCTGAAAACACAATGAACTCTCAGTTAATGCGCTTCACCTGCTTTCCCCGCCTCCTCCTAACGGACCTTCGGGCCATCCTTGTCTTTTAATTAAATTGAACCGGAGGGGTAAAAGTCCAATGACCCTCCCGGCCACGTAAACCAACAAGTCGGCGGCCTACGTGGGGACCGCCAGCGCCATGGCTGAGCACGCCATTGTATTCCAGTCACTTTGACTGCATTCGTTGGCGGTGATTAAAGAGCGCATGCAGTCTTTGTTCTCCGTGGCTAATTCTTATCTCTTGTTCTTCTGGAAAAAAGAAAAATACCATCAAAAAGTCACCTTTTGTTCCCCCCCTAGTGTTCGACGGGAATCAAACGGTTACTCGTGGCCGTCCTTGGACGAATTCTTCTCGCCGCTTAATTACCACCAGGCTTTGTTTGTGAAAACGCGCTATTTGGGTCACGAATTGATTTCTGAACCTTTGCTATCTGCTGCTATTTCCGTTCCGTAGTTAGCTTGAAGTGGTAAGATTTTGGAAATAGACAGTTTTTTTCCGTTTTTGGCAGGCAAGCCGTTAAATAAACATCGTGATGCAAGTTTGCATTTGCGAGTCTAGTTTATTTTTTTGCCCGAGCGATAAGGAGGGGAAAAAATGTCCACACGATGATAGGAAATTGGAATGGCAAAGAAAACCATTACCTGCTTTGCTCCACCTGACAACACCGTTCCGGGCTGTCTGACTCCCAGACACGAATCAAATTTGTTCCGGAATGCTGAAAGGCCTCGGCCGTCCACCACATCTCCTCAAATTGAATCCGCTCGACTTCTTCCGCCGCCGATAATAAGCTAAACGTAGAGGTTGGGAAATGGCCTCCGTTTCAAATTGGCCACGGACAGAAAATGCAAACATTTACATGCTGGACACACAGATAAAAAAAAAAAAGGATAATAAAGAATGATGTGATTCGCAGCAAATTATGACGTTGGGAACAAAATTGACAGGATTTCTGTCACATTTTTAAGAGGTGTCGTTTCCGAACTGGCACGGGAGTAGAAATAGCATTAGCATTTAAAGAAAAAAACTGTGGTCACACCAATTTTCTCACATAATTGTCACACTAGTGATTATTTTTCACCCTTCTTACCGATACTGTATGCTTTTCTGGTTCTTGATTGGGTTCAGGTCCAAGATTCGTCTACTATACTAAGGTAGAACAATTTGAAAAATCAATCTGATCAAGTTTTATGCTGATAAAAATGCATAATCCAAGATTTCAGTTCATTTTTTGTTTGCTTAGCATGTCATATTTCCTACCCGTAAAATATGAAAGGACTCCAATTGAACAAACCAGTAAAACAATCTAGTTTGATCTTGACTTGCACACTACAAAAGTTGCCCAAGTCATATTGACGATAAAACAAATATTAAAGTACATCTTTGACGATTGTAGTTTTGGACAGATTGCACAATCAGACACGTTCTGGTTCTGACGGGAAGCAAGACCCAAATCTTTATTTGCAAGACTCGTGTCTTTTATAGGCCCGTTATCAACCAAAAAAGGAAACATTTGACTCTATCGTCTTCGTTTTGGCGAAAACACATTGCTTTAGAAGGGGTCTCAAACCGATTCCGCAAAGGGGCGCACTGGGTCCTGGTCTTTGTTTCAACCGATCCAGTGTTGACCGTTTAACCAATAAGGGATCTTCTAAAATGAGTAGCACCTGGCTGCAATCAACTGATTACATTTGCAAAAGGTCTCCGCTTGTTCGGTTTGAATGAAAACCTACACCCCCTGCGGCCCTTTGAGGACCGGTTTGAGACCGCTGCTCTAGAACTTCAATAATAATTCCACAATATTACAATCTGAAGGCTCGTCAAGTCGCCACTCGGGTTTTGTTGTTCTTGTGTACACTAAAGTTTTACCACACTGTCATCCGTGATCCAATCATTCTGGTGGCTCAATAGCATTGGCCAGTATTTAATGATTCTCTACCGATTTCTGATTGAATTAAAATAATCATTCACATTGTTTAAGAAAAGCTGCCGTTCAGATTCAGTCCATTCTGGTTTTGATCAAAACTAGCGTTCCTGCGGGTTAGAGATAGAACATTACGCAACTGAGCTCCCAAAAACTTGGATACGCGTTCCACCCAAAGGTCGAGAAAAGGAATGAACCGGCCCGGCTTATCAATCAAAGCGGAGCAAGCGGGAATCGATAAGCAAATACAAGAACGGGACAACGATAATCATTCACCGCAACAAACCTGACTGAAAAATATTGATTTGCGTGCAGCCGCCACGGTCCGTCCTTTTCCGTTCCACTTAAACGAGTTCATCTATCGCCGTCAACGGCGGCCGATCGGCTCCAACCGCAAAACCGGAAGAAACGGATTCCGCCTTCCCGCCAGGCCGTCATAAAAGTGTCCTATATTTACCGCTGGTGTGTTGACATTTGGGAGTCGACCTTTGAAATCAAATGGCGGCGGCATTAATGAGGGGAATTGCTCCGGCCATTTAAAAGTCCATTAGCATCACGCCGAGCGCTTCCGCTCGCCGCGACTAATTGATATTCTTGCGGTAGGGGCGCCTATAAAAGTTTTGCCGGCGTAGAGTACACGCCTCGTGCTGCATTAGACAATATCGGCCTCTCGCTAAATAAACAAGGGAAGGGCGGAGCCGGGGGAGATTTAATGTCATTCCGAGTGCAAGAGGACTACTAAATCCCCGTCAGTCTCATTTCCATGTTTTTCCTCACTGCCGTGGCTACAAATGAGCTATCGGGGGGGGCTGTTAAGAGAGTTGTAGAGGATGGTGTACCCTATCCACTGATTTATTTGATTTTATCGTGATAACAATTTTAGTATTGGTCCATATATAAAGCGCACTGGATTACAAGGCGCCCTGTCTATTTTGGAGAACATTTAAGACTTTTATGTCCGCCTTATAGTCGTGAAAATACGGTAAGCTGAGGGGCCGTTCCACGTGGCTTCGCTGGGCTGACACCGGTCCGACTTGGAAACGCTGCGAGTTCAAAGCCGAGGCTCGGGAAAGCGCAAACACGAGTGTATTGATTCCGAAATGGGGGAAAAACATTCTTTGTCGTAACGATAGATTTTTACGCGACTAGGAATTACGATAAAACAAATAGCGTGTCAGTGTTTTTCCTCTACGAGATCCAGACTACAGATGCAATTTAGCAGAAGAAAGATGATGAAAGATATGGTTTAGGTCGGGCCGGCGCAGGGGAAAGATTTGATGGCTTGAAACGGAGCTGATTGGATCTTTTTCAAACCATTTGCATATAGACGGTTTTTAATATCAATTAAGAGACGGGATGGCGCGATTTGTTTCATCTGCGGCTAATTACGGCTCACGGGCGCGTTGGCCCCGGAATAGCTCGGAGGCGAGACCCCGCGCCACGTAAGAGTTCAAAACGGGAATTTCAAATGCCCGTCGTCTGGGACAGAATCCACTTTTAATAAGAGGGGGAGCCTATGGAACTGGCCAGATTCCGAGGCCATTAACCGCCTGCGCCAAGACGCGGGCAGAGGTCACCCCTGTTTTCCTCAGACCGTTCGTCAGAAAGAGATTCCAAACAGAGAAGGTGGTAATTGCCATTCTTATCAAAAACTGCTAGCGGGAATCGGCGATAATAGCAAAGCTACTCTGGGGAACCCGGGAACATTTTGCAACCTTTCTCCGGGTGAGTTTGACTCGTCCGTGGGCTAAAAATTGGTCGTCAAAGGGAATTGATGGTGACTTTAAAGCGAGGATTGGAGGAAATACGACTTTTCTACAGTGAATGGACTCTCACTGGCAAAAATACAAGACTAATTGAACGTGACTCAGCAGTACTCCATCTTTTTTGGGCTTTTAAACGGTGCAACCGGCTCCGAAAGTTCATTAGGCGAATTTTAGAAAAGAAATTCACGGTTATTCGGTTCAGGATTTAGCTTTTTTTTTTCAGACTACCGTAAGAAACCAATTTTGAGTTTCTAGTTTTCCCACTTGAGGCTTCATAGTTCAGACAATCAGAAAACATGTTTTGGGACCAACGGAATCATGGTTTTCACCGTTTGACGTCGACTCTTACGAAATAATAACGCGGCGCTCTGATTGGCGGCCGGCGCGACTTTGCCAAAGAGGGCAAGGGCACCAAACTCAAGTCGGGCGGCGACGGCATGAATCTTTAACGAGCAAATGTTTATTTTCGCTGGCGGCGTGGCAATTCTCCGCCCCACGTCGTTGATAACCTCATTTAGGCCAAACAATCCCAAGATGAAGGTTACCGCCGAGGTAGCGGCGTTGTAGCCATTCTAGCGGATAAATAAATAACTGCCTCCAAATAAGGCTGACAAATTGTCGGAGCTGGCCAAATTCAAAAGTCATCGCCGTCCGCGTCCTTGACGTCGCCCGGCCGATGGCGGCGGCGGTGGTGGGACGCCTGAAAAAGCGCATCCCCGGCGGAATGGTCGTCGCGCGGGGTTTTTAATTAGAGAAAACCCGCCCGAGCCCGAGGGATACTTTACGGCCGCGTTGTAAATATCGGCGCGGACATTAATAGAATCGAGATTAGGGGGCGGGGCGCGCCAATCGGCGGGGGGCCGGCAGAGGGACAGCTTGGCGCCGGACGCTATTTATAGCGGGGGAAAATGGCCGACTCCATTAATATAAAGCCGAGACTTTGTGGAAATGTAAATCACGGGGCACGCGGCGACGCTACATATGTCAGGGTTGACGGCGATGGCGCAAAAGGCGAAGCCGGCGTTCCCGGTTCGAACGCCACAGACGCCTACTCGCCAACCAAAGTCCATTTGAACGTCCATTAACCCGATCCCAAGTCTTCTTCCGACGGAAAAACGCTGCAAAAAAACCTGAATAAATCATTCATCGCCATGTGACAATCGCCTACATGCGCATTCTCGGCACGCCGCGTGCATTATTAAAGACGGAGGCGCCGCTTTACGGATTCAGTCATTCATTCAGTGCGGGACTTTTTGCTATGTTTGTTATTTTTTTATTATTCTTCTAGTACAAGCGTAAAGGAAAGATGCGCCTTGCTCCAAAAAGGTACTGTTGAATAATTACTGAATAAATAGTCAGGCGGCTTTCAAGATCCACACGCAAAAATACGTATTTTTGTCCGTCTTTTTCCGGCGTGGCGGGGCTACGGGGGAAGGTCGACCTTCTTGGTCTTGCTCAGCACCGAATTCAGCTCGCTCAGCAGACCGGGGGGCAGCTTACCGTCCCCGCCACCCGGCGGAAGGCTACTCTGCCGGGAAGCGGGCGGGGCCCGCAGGGACGGCTGCAGGGTGTCCACCGCGGAAGTCCGCCGCCGGCCCGTGGGCTCTGGGTTTGGGTCGGGGAGGGAAGCCGTCCGGTCTTGGGCCTGAGGGGAAAAGTCGTCCCTCTCAGTGCACCTGCACCACGGTCACAAGGGTAACCCCGCCCCCTCTGCTCACCTGTCTGCTTGGAGCGGCGTTCCGCCGCGAGCGCGCTCCCCCTTCGGAGGCCGGACAGAGGTCGGAGCCGAACTTTGCAAGGAGAAAATGAGCGGTGAGGCGAGCAAAAGATCCTTTCCGGTCATTTTTTTGTAATTTTTTTTTCTATTAGAGCCTTGCTCAAAGCCTTTTGACCTGTAAAAGCGACTTTCTTGTCCTTTTTTTTCCCACCAAAGAGCCGCCGGGACCTGTCCGCGCCAACCCACACGTCGCTATCAATTGCAACGGACTGCAAAGCCACGGTCGGTCGCTATGGAAACTGTCTCGCCGCAACGCTTTCCGACAGGTAAAAGGGAGACTCGCTCCACGCTTGCTCGATATTCACATCGATACAAAAATGACAAGAATGACGGCATTTTCTGGACTTAAACTGCACATTCTATTGGTATCGCTATCGTGCCAAATGTTTGTTCAAATCAGATTTCGGCCGCCATTTTTAGGCCAGCGCGACTTATAGTCCGCCGAAAACGGTAAAGAGCTTCGGTATCGGAAATATTCGGGAGTTTCCTTTCGTTTGAGGACGACAACATTTTCAAGTTGTACTCGTTCTCGGATAAAATCAAATTCGTTATTTACACTCGGATTTTCAGGGGGAAAACTCTTCCGAATCTGTAATGAAGCGTATTTCGCCTTTTGTGGGGGTTGAAATGTTCCAAATGTACTCATCAGCCAGGTGAGAGCTCCTCGGAAAAGCGTTTGAAACTGAGGAATTGGATTCCCCTTTAGATCCATCTCGGCCTGACAACGTTGGCCTTTTTGCTGGCGAGGGCGGTAAAAGGCTTTTACCCAAGTAAGCGCCTGTGATAAACAACGGCCAGTTCCCATAAAGGAAGGCGCGCGGGGGGTGGCTCCCGCTAATGAAATGTCCGCGGCGAGCCGTGAAAGCTTAGAGTCGTGGACCGCGGACCGCTTTGATTCTGAAGAATCGCGTTGAAAAAAAAACCTGCCAGACTTTCTTACGAGTTTTTGCGTCACAATTATCGTCTTTATGGCAGTACCCACGTTGGGAATACTCCAAGTGGCTTATTTGGAAGCCAATAGCGGGGATGGCGTCCACGTACCTTCATCCGGATGATGTGGGTGACCCAGCTGAGTTGCGCTTCCTTGTCCTGGCAGCACAAATGCCTGCGACGGACGGAATCGGGTCTTGAGATTGGCCGGATCGGACGCCGAGGTCACGCGACTCACCATTGTTGTTTGTCCGTGTAGATCGTAAAGCCCCAGCTGTGGAAGACAAACAGATTTCCCAAAGGGGAAGTTGCAAAAAATGAATCAATTGAAATTTATAGTAAAAGAATGATTGGACGCCTAAGACCATCTTGGATTGGGCATTGGAAGGTTGTAGTATAAGGGGTCTTTTTTGGATACCTGCTGGGGGGCTTGAGCTTCTTTTTCAGGCCCAGGTAACATTTGGCATTTTCCAGGTGGATCTCCTTCTCGGCTTTTGTGCTCTAAAGTCAACCCATAAAAAAAGTCATTTCAAAACGGGAAATCCACAAAAAAGTGGAGAAACGGAGATTCCAGGTATTTTCAACAGAGATCCATTTAGAATAGTAGACTCATTTAAACATATCTAAACGGAATTCGTTCCCGAGCTGAAATGCTTTCGCTTGGATGGCTTTTATTTGGGGTAGCTTGATTCAAATTGGGGGAGAAAAAAAAGATCTTGGATGTTTTCCCCAGGCGGAAGCCAAAACGAGGTGAACTCGGACCCGACCGGTGCGGAAAAATAGGCCTGGGGGACATCCCCGGTAATTAGCCGCCTTCTCCTACGGTGAGAAAACCCGGGGCGGAAGCGGCACCTTTTTCCCGCGGCCAGCCAGCCGGCACCACGCCACCTTCATCAATTATTAACCCTCGCTCACACGCCTTTACAAATCCCGCGTTTCAAGTGGAGCTGGGAAAAAGCCTCCGGGGAACAGACGCTAACCCGCGGGTCCTCTCTCGCGAAAACTCAGCGGGGAAAAACAAGACGCCAAAAGCGTATTCGTTGGGCCCCGAAAAGAAAGCTCGGGGATTTGAGCTGGTTACAAAAAGGGTGCTCACTTTGCTATCTCTGTAGATGGCGAGCTTGTGGCTACGCAGCGCCACAAATTTGTCCTGGAACTTGTGGGCGGAGGAGAGACGTTTGGAGAAGCCGTCGCTGAACTTCAGGTGCTGGCCTTTGAAAATCCCACCCTCCTTCTCCGCTATGGAGAAAAACAGCAAATGTGACTAACGCCAATCCACGAACTCGTTGTTAATACTCGAATCCATCTCTCAAATTCCCAGAGATGTCCCGCCCCCGTCTTCCCACTTTCAAGGGATTGGCCACTCCCCTTACCTCCGTCCTCCGTGTCGGCCCGGGCGAACTTCTTCAAAAGCAGAAAAGCCGAACGGGGGCAGTCCAAGGCGCTCCACTCCAACACCTGCTCCAGAATCTTCTCGCTGTGGTGCAACGGCCTCTCTGCCCAAAAAAGGAATAAACAATAGACCCGGCGCTAATTCCAATTAACCGCTGAAGAAAAGTAACATTTAACATGTAAAAGTAATAGTCAAACAACAAAAATTCAAGTTACTAACTTCCAAAAGAGCTGTGTCGATTTTCTCAAGCAAAGTACTTTGCGACATTTTTAGTAGTACTTTGTGACATTTTTAGTTGTACTTTGCGATATTTTTAGTCGTACTTTGTGACATTTTTAGTAGTACTTTGCGACATTTTTAGTAGTACTTTGCAACATTTTTAGTAGTACTTTGCAACATTTTTAGTAGTACTTTGTGATATTTTTAGTAGTACTTTGCGATATTTTAGTAGTACTTTGTGATATTTTAGTAGTACTTTGCGACAATTTTAGTAGTACTTTGCGACAATTTTAGTAGTACTTTGCGACATTTTTAGTCGTACTTTGCAACATTTTTAGTAGTACTTTGCAACCTTTTTTATAGTACTTTGCGACATTTTAGTAGTACTTTGCAACATTTCTAGTAGTACTTTACGACATTTTTAATAGTACTTTGCGACATTTTTAGTAGTACTTTGCGACATTTTTAGTAGTACTTTGTGACATTTGTAGTAGTACTTTGCAACATTCGTTTTTGGAAACAAATATGCATGTAACTTTAAGAATTGCAGGGTCAATAGGTGAATGAAAAAACCGCCAAACAAAACGATGCATATTTCATTTCAAGTTATCTTGAGCGGATCGAGATAGGATTGTAAAAACACACCGGTGTGCAAAATAGCCTCATTATCCGCTGCTAATTTGTGAACGGGGCGCTACATTATCAGCTCCCCGCTTTTTCATCACCCGGGGAGGTAAAAAAAAATATTCATGGCGCCCGTTTTATCGCCTGCGCCATCTCAGCAGACAAATATTAGCCGGCCGCTTATCTACCGCCGGCCTCCAAAAAAAGGTTTGAAATAATCCATGAATAGAAAAAGTCGACGGGGGAAAATTCAGGGTTAAAAAGGGTAAAAATAATGGGAATTTCTTTTGATATTTTTAAACCTAACTTTGCCGGTATTGTGTTTTTTTTCATGAGGGGCTATTTGGCTCAACATTTCTCATTTTCTTCTTTAATAATAGAAAATAGTCTCAAAAGTTTTTAGTTAAGAAAATGACTGGCATTATTTAGTTTTAAAGTCACATTTTAAATAAGCTTTTACATTGTACTATACATTTTTTCTTTACATGCGTTCCCTATGAAATTCTTTCCACGTGCTAATAATCCCGTTTTGATGGTGTCATGTAAAAAAAACTCGCCATTCCTCTGTAAAAATGTGATAACTATGAAATACGATGATAAGCATTGTGTAAAAAAAGTGACGACATAACAACATCCCATTTTATTTTACATTTTTAACAGGATAATTTGCAGGTTTTTTTTGACAAGAGCTTTTCACACATTCCGTTTTGTTTCCGTGACGGTTTTAAGTGATATTTGCAATGTTTCTTTTTAGCGAGACGCGCACACGTAGTTCCCGACAAAACGAGGGTGACGCTCTGGGTGATGATTTGGGGGGGTGTCGTTGCCGGCTCGGCGGCAACGGATAATAATGCGAGAGGAAGTGGGTCAACGCCTCTCGCAGGAGGAGAAAGGAAACCGACGGCCGTGACTAGGGAATTCATTAACACGTACGCCATGCGCGCTCTTATTCTGCAATTCGCCAAAGATTAATCTTCTCGCTGTCGTACGTAGCGAACGGTTGACGACGTGTGGGACGTGGGCTCCCTCTAGTGGTACGGCAAAACAAAAACACAAAGATATGAATAGCGAATCTTACCCAACTCTCCGTTCTCGATGACTTCAAACGTAGCCCAGGCGTCGGCGGCGTCAAAGGGGACGCGGCGCAGGCTCAAGGCGGTCTCGGCGAGCTCCGCCGAGCGCATGCTAGGCCAAACCTGCCGATGGCGACAACGTATAAGCCAGGGGTGGCCAAGCCATATGTGCGTATGGATCTCCGCTAACATGCGAGCTAAAATGTAACTCATTAGACTCTCTTTTGCATTCATACTCTCATTGATTAGCAGCAGGCTAACAATATTGTTAAAACAATTCGGAGACTTTTTGTACTTTATGTTTAAATGACCCAAAAACGCTAAGAAGAAACGTACTTTGACGAGACAGCAATTCTCAGGGCTTCGCTTTTCCAGGTAAACCTCGAAGATCAAGTCGCCGGCCGGCGAGAACTGCGGGAGGAAAAAAAAACCAAAAAATGAAGAGCAGATGAGATCTTTTGCCTTCTGCATACATATAGGTTAAGGGGAACAAAAGGCCGGTTCCCCATCATTTCCAGGAAAGCCGGTGCAATGAAAGGCTGATTTGGCAGATCCCTGCAAATCGATGGAACAAAACACAAGCGTGGGTGATTTCCATTTGCAGCGATTGACTTACCGCGGTGTCCTTTTTGTCATTCCAGCGGGTGATGAAACTATTCTCCATCTCCATCTGTTGCACCTGCTCTTCATTGACCTGTTGGAAGACAGCAAGTCGGGAATCAATTCGCCACGCAAAAGGAAGAAAACAGACAATTTCCATGCTTGCGCTCGAAAAACCACGAGTTTCTTTAACCCTTAATGGCCCTGATTTACAATATAATCGCCATTCTAAAAAAAATAGAACCCTAACTCTAAAACTAGTACCGTATTTTCACGACTATAAAGCACAGATAAAAGTCTTACATTTTCTCCAAAATAGACAGGGCGCCTTATAATCCAGTGCGCTTTATATATGGACCAATACTAAAAATGTTATCACGATAAAATCAAATAAATCAGTGGATAGGGTACACCATCCTCTACAGCTCTCACAACTACGGCAAGCAGCCCCCGACTCTACTATTTTCCCCGTAGAAAAAGTACTGTGCAGTGACTGCTGGGATATGTAGTTCTTTTGTCAATACACCCAATGGATTGTGGCCTGTATACATCGACATCAACACAGCTTTACGAAGCATGGAAGACAGCTACTAGCTAGCTACTATTTGCGAATGGATTGTGGCCGCCTGGACGAACGTATAAAACTCAGCGTTTTCGATGACTCATTTGGACAATTGTTCAATTCGGACACAGAAAATGAGGACTTTGATGGATTTGTGGGTGATGATGTGTCCGTATGTTTAAGCTGGTGTATGTTTTGCCATGCCTGGCTGCGTCTATAAAAACGGTGCGTCCTTTGTGTGTGTCAAATACAGAAATAGCACTCGTTATTGACACTGTGGCTAAAAATACGATGCGCTGTATAGTCGTGAAAATACAGTACTTAAGAAATTCAGTCCCCTCTCGTTCTCCCAGTTCAAATCAATTGGACATCAACTCATTGGAAACTAATAACTCATAAAACTGCATATAGCCAGGGGAGGATCACGTCCATAGACATCCAAAGCTGGTAGGGAATGAACCCTAATTCAACGTTGTCTTCAATCATCAAAGACACCAAGCGCTAACAATCCGTTTTTTTACGATACGATCCAAGATATTCGCTCAAGTAATGATTGCTAATTCGATTAAAACACCAGCATTCCAGGCCAGAAGTCGACTCACGCTGAAAAGGGTGACGTAGTTGCGGATGAGATCCCGGACCACATCGGTCTCCCTGGGCGCGGGGCCCCGTGTCTGGAAAAAGCAGGGGGAGAAGACCGAAGCCAGTTTGGCGCTGGTCATGCCGGTCAGGTGGCGACAGCGTTGAATCCTGGCCGACAGCGACACAATCGCTCAAGCGGGATTCGCCTCGAACGTACGCGGGCGCCCATTTCGAGGTTCCGATACCTGAACAAGTGTTGGAGCAGAGCGCCCAGCGTCGCCCGGTTGGTTTTCGGCAAGCTCTGGATAAAAGTGGAGTACTTTTCAACCCTGCGGCTCTCCTCCTCCTCGTCTACACCCAAACACAAGTATGAAGCGGCGTTACGCCCCTCGGGTGAGGTCACGGAGAAAGGAGACGTCCCGAAACCGTCGAATTGAGCCGACTTCACTTCAACACATTGACTTTCATAGGAACGTTGCCTCTACCAACATGGCCGCCCGGATCGGAATGGTCTTTTTAAGCCCCCGCGGCAAATTGAGACCGCTTTACCATCGGTGGATGTCCGATCCGTAGGAACTGGGAGGGTTCCTCATCTGCCACCCTCCCACTTCAAAAGGATTGGGGGTCCGGTGCCAACAACGGCAACCAGGATGGTGAAAAAATCCAATTTGCACCCTCCCACCAATGACTTTGATCACTTGTAGACGTCTACCGTATTTTCACGACTATAAGGCGCAAAGCATTATAAGGCACACTGCATTATAAGGCGCACCGCATTATAAGGCGCACCCTCAATGAATGACACATTTTATTTTTTGTTTCCATATATAAAGCACACTGGATTATAAGGCGCCCTGTCTATTTTGGAGAAAATTTAAGACTTTTAAGTGCGCCTTATAGTCGTGAAAATACGGTAATCCTTATCAGTTGTTAGCTTATCTTAAAAACTGAAAGACAAAAAAAAAAAAAACCACGGGATGGGATGGCCACGTACCCAAAGCCGACACCCAGTAGGGATAAAGCTCCTTGGTCAGCAGCGCATCCTCCGCTTGCGATAAGAAGCTCTTCAGCGTATCGGTCACATCCTCCAGGTGGCGCTCTTCGTTTCTCAGTTTGACGCCACGGGCGTCCAACGTGAACTCCTCCAGGAGTCGGGCCACCCCGTCTGGATCGCCAGCTCGCTGGTAGACGCCCTCTTGGCATAACCCTGTGACGAGCAGCTCGCTGGCGTCAACGTTTTATGGATTCGCATCGAGTGCCGAGTCGGCCCGAAGGACCGGACTGACCGTACTGCGTGACAAAGGCGATGCAACTCTCCACCACCACGGGGACGCCGTTTTTGGTGAGCTGCTGGTCGCCCAGCGCCTTGCCGTCGGTGGCGGCCGCCCGCACGATGGCCGATCGCCACAGCTCGAAGTCGGCCGCGTTGAAGCCGTGGACGTAGACGGTCCTACGGGGAAACCGCATGTTTTGGAAAGAAAAAGCCAGGACGGGCGAGGTTCCACCTACCTCCCGCTCTCCACCATCAGCAGCACCTGCATCTTCTCGTCGCCTTCGCTTTGAGTGGTGACGGCTGAGGAGGAGAAGAAAAACTCAAGAAAAAATCAGGGCCCGGGTTGATGTTTTTCTAGGCTGAGGATGAAGAGCGAGGAAACAAAAGGGTCAGACAAAGGTTCCTCCAGGAATGACTTCTTTAACGTGTTTGTGGTTGATATAAAAATGTCAAAGTCATCCGAGAGTTAGCCGTTAATCACAGGCACTCTTAAATCGTAAGCGGATTAGGTTGTTTCGGGGCTGCGGGGGTTCCGCCGATCTAATTTGCGGCCTATTAAAAGCTCCGCTTAAGCCGTCTAGCGAGGGACCATTTGCTGCCGGCAGTTTTCGGGGAACAGACACAACAGACCCCTGACGGACCCTTACTGAGTTCCTGCAGGCGTCTGAGACGAAGCACCCCACGGTCTCCGCCGCCGTCGCCGTCGACGGAGCCGAAGCGGAGTGCGGAGCCGGACAGGACAAACCAGCCCGTCCTCCAGTGGTAGAGGTCGTGGCCTTCCTTGTAGAACAGCCGGCCAATCAGCTCGCTGTCCATCTGGACCTGGGATTCCGCTTTGGCCGGGACCAAGCACTGGTGGGAAATACCAGAGACTTTCTTTATATGTTATTTATATATATATATATATTTTTATATATATATATATATATATATATATATATATATATATATATATACATACATATATATTTATATATATATATATACATATATACATACATATACATATATATACATATATATATACACACACACATATATATATGCACACATATATATATACACATATATACATATATATATACACACATATACGTATATATATACACACATATATATACACATATATACATACATATACATATATATATATACATATACACACACACATATATACACACATATTTACATATATACACATATATCATATATATACATATATATACACATATGTGTGTATATATGTATGTGTATATATATATATATATGTATATATACATATATATACATATATACATACATATATACATACATATACATATACATATATATATATACACACACACATATATACACATATATACACATATATCATATATATACACATATATATATATATATATATATATATGTATGTGTATATATATATATATATGTGTGTGTATACATATATATACATACATATATATACATATATACATATATATACATACATATATATACATATATACATATATATACATATATATACATACATATATATACATATATACATATATATACATACATATATATACATATATATATATATAAATATATATATATATATATATATATATATATATATATATATATATATATTTGTTACCAATGTATATTTGCTTTCCATATCCAAAAAATGTAAATCTCTCAATATTGTTAGTTTTGGTCACCAACAACAGTCGGTCACGGCTTTTCCCGACCGAAAAAAAATGGCGTCCGACCTTGGTCAGGGCCTTGATCCAGTCACGGCGCGTCTCCGGCGTTTCGGCCCCGACAACCAGCGCCCGCCCAGAGCGCAGGTAGACCTCGGCGGTGAACACGGCCCTGCGGGGGGAAAGTGCGCCTCTTTAACGAACTGAATTACATTTTTAGCGACTTCTTCGCTATTTCTGCGCACGCGTTTTCTTTCGGCGCCCAACGCCGAGGAGCAAAGGTCAGACTCTTGTTATCGTGACGGTTAACTGGCGAGCCGGAGCTCGTGGGAGTGCGCCGAGAAGGCCCGAGCGGCGCCGAGGGTCGGGGGAGCGGCTGTTTACGTGGCCCCGCTCTGACCCGACGCCGCCTCCTCAGCAGGTGCGGGAAGCGGCACGGTGCTTCGAGCGCCGCCGTCGGGAATCAAAGAGGCGAGAGTGCAAGACGAATATTCGTCGTGGCTTTTTTTTGCCTCTCGGTTGTGTCGTAAATTGCTACGTATGTAAAAATGGAATATTTTGCAGCCACAAAAGATCGTGTGTCTCATTTTGACCGTCAAAATTAGGAGTTGGAATTGGACGAAAAATGGACGTTTTGAAAAAGTGGTTTTTTTAAACAAGGCCCTCCGAATGGAGATCATTTCATGAAATAACTCCTTGGCTGCGTCCAGTCCCGTTTGTTACCAGGTTGTCTTTTTGAAGCCGTCCCCGTGCCGGTTTGTCGACGTAAACGGGAAATACGGCGCTCGTAAAGCGCTGATAGGTCGGCATTAAAGTGAATCATGCCCGACCGAAAGATATGCTAATGCGACAAGCGTCGTACGGAGGAAAAACCATGCGGGGGGGTGTTTACTCGTGTGTGCGGGTGCGGGCGCGGGTGGCGCCGGGGAGGGAATACGTGATTTACATGGGCACTCCATTCTGCCGCAGACCAATAAAGGAGAGGAAACGATTGCGAGTGCACGCTGGGGAAATTCCGCATTTCAATTGGGGACAATGGACATGGCTTTAAATATCATTGCTTCCAATTCAGGGCGGGCTCGTGAAATAAATGACACCTTTTAAAATGAATCATTAACAAAGCATAGTCAATGACAAAGAAAATGTCTACATTGAAAGGAAGGGAGACAAAAGACAAAGAAATATACATTTCTCAAGTCATTCTTTTGAAACTTTTGGATCGTGCAAAATCAAAAACCCAAAGCCTAACCCCAAAAAATCAAAAACCCGAAGCCTAACCCCAAAAAATCTGTGTGCGGTCGATTGGTCGCCGTCTTTTGGTCGCCGGTCTTTTGGTGGCGGTCTTTTGGTGGCGGTCTTTTGGTGGCGGTCTTTTGGTGGCGGTCTTTTGGTGGCGGTCTTTTGGTGGCGGTCTTTTGGTGGCGGTCTTTTGGTGGCGGTCTTTTGGTGGCGGTCTTTTGGTGGCGGTCTTTTGGTGGCGGTCTTTTGGTGGCGGTCTTTTGGTGGCGGTCTTTTGGTGGCGGTCTTTTGGTCACGGTCTTCTGGTCACAGTCTTTTGGTCACAGTCTTTTGGTCGCCCCGATCGCGACAACGGGCGACCAAAAGACCGACGACCAAAAGACCAGCGACCAAAAGACCGGCGACCAAAAGACCGATGACCAAAAGAACGGCGCCAAAACAAGGTAAAACAACATGGTCTACGTATCAATAAAAGCCAACAATGACCATGAGCAGTTTCACTGAGCCGACGTGTGAGTGTAGAAGAGTTTGTAGTACATGCGTTGTCCCTTTAAGAAGCGACGTCAGTCAGGGTCTTAACAAGTTCTCCAACAAAAAACTATAAAAGTCCGGGAAATTTGGAGCTTTTCTTTAGCCTAATAATGACTAGGGCATTAAGTATGACTAAATAGTCATTCGCAGTTTGTATTTAGGGAATTTGAGCAACGATTTAAATGGTAATTATCACTTACCTTCCGGGCGACCAAAAGACCGGCGACCAAAAGATCGGCAACCAAAAGACCGGCGACCAATCGACCGTGTACCAAAAAAATCCCAACCCGGACCCCTAACCCCAAAAGAAATGCAGCCCTCCCACTCCGATTTCAAATTCCCCATCAAGATCAAGACCTACCCCGCCACCGTCACGGTCTCGCCGACGGCCAGGCTGACCACGTCGGCGACGGCCACCCTGCCGACCGCCGCGGCGCTCTCGGCGCTCTCGTAGTACGTCAGGAATCCGCCCTCCAACGTGCACCAGCGCCGCACCGTATCTGCGGAGTCGTCCAAAAAAGACCACAATGACTTCTGATTGCCCAGCTCCACTTTGAAAACAGAGAAGACATTTTTTTAAAGAATCGTTGGACTCGACGCCCGTTCCAGCGCCTGACGGTGCGCCCAATGAGAATGAAGTTCACGCAAACATACCTAATTTTGGATTTTCAAAGTCACCGTGCCATCTGTTTCTTTCTTTCTTTGTGGCGCCGCAAACAAACACGCTCACGCGGAGAAAAACAAACCCGGCGCGCCACCCGTCGCCCCAAACTTTCCACTGTATTTGTCTCATGAATATGCTAATTCTTCTGCCAACTGCGCACCCGCCACGCTTGTGAAGAAGCGGATGGCGCGCCAATAAAAGTGCCTGCGAATGGCTTTTTCAAGGGAAAGGATGTGACAAACACAAGGACGCCGTTCACCCCGGCGCCGGCTCCCAGCGTGGCGCCCTTTCCCGAAATGGGACACGCTTTTGAACGGCAACGTGGCTACTCGCGGCGGGCTTTAAAACGGAAAAAAAACGTGTTCTGCAGAGAATCAAACGTGAATAGCAGCTGCAAAAAAAAAACATCCAAGATGGCGCCATTCACGCGGGAGCCAGTGGGAGTAGCTCGGTACACTCTTATGTTTTTCCCTTCTATCTTTTTTTTAAAATTACATTTTAATATTTCTTAATTCACTCCTTTTTACTTTAATGTTTTTACAACTTTCCTTGTTCTTTGTTAGTCTGGCTTCTTTCTGCGACTTCTTTTTTTGGAACCATTCAGCCTTGCCTATGCTGTCACACACATGACTAGCTGTTACAATACGCAGCAGAAGGCGCAACACCTCGGTGCCGCCGGAGTTACGGAGCTGGACAAAAGTGCCGGGAGGAGAGGCAACGCTTCCGACCAACCATTCCATCGTGGGATAAGATGGAAGAGCTGTCGGCGCTTACCAGCAACGGCGTCGAGGAGTTCTGCCCTGCTACTGTTGTCTTCAGCTCCAGACTACTGAGGAAGTGTGCGGATAAGCTTGGAAGAGTGACTCTGCATATTCTCTACCTCGGTCACAGTCTGCAGAAGTTCCCCCATCTCGTGGAAGACTTCCTGTGTGTGGTTCCAGTTTTTGTCCAACTTTACGTCTTTTTGAGTCCATCCGGTTTTGTTACCGAAACTCGTAGCTCGTTTTGTGTTTTTGCTGCTTTTCTGTCTTGATGATTTGGTGATTCTTAATGATCCCATTGACTTTAATTTGCTTTGTACTTTGTGCTTTTTGGTTTTGCTTTTTGGTTTTGCTTTGTTGTTCTGCGGCTTTTGACTGTACTGTCTAACTTATAACTATGCCTTTTCTTGCTACTGTCACAATAAAATTTCCCGAATACGGGATGAATAAAGTTATCCAATCCAATCCGAAAACGTCATCTCCTCCAGACGCAAAAGATTTCAGGTAGACCGACTAAAAAAACGGTCTAAAGCGTCGCCGCCTCAGGGCCTTTGGGTTGTTGCGCTTTGGCAAAATGTGGTGTCCGTCCCGTCTTTTTGCCCGGAAAGAAGACCCCCCAAGCGCTCGTTGCGCGCTCCCGCCGTCCCTCTTCTAATAACCAAATTTGTACTCATCACAAATCTCACGCCGCGCTCATCTTAAGCGCCGCGCTTGATTTCCCAACAGTTCGTCCCCATCTTATTAAGCGATTTCAAATATTGATGAAATACGTGCCATTTTCCTCGACGTATGGGGTCGCTCACGTTTTAACTATATCCACTTGGATGTTGAAGATCGGTAGGCGTTTAGCTCCGAAAACCCGACTCTAACCTAATCTCATATTCATGGGAGTATGTGTATTAACCCCTCAAAAAAGCGAAAGTACACTACACAAAAATAGTCTTATTCCCTCAGCAAGAGCAATTGTGGCAGATTTTTCCTCTTAACCAAGACGAAATCCTTCCACCCCCGAAGGCAGCATCCAAGACAGCTCTCTCTCCCAATTACCCGAAGACCGTGGGGACACTCCAGCTGTTTGGAGAAGTGGGACCAACGCGGAAAAGGAAGGGCGGCGGCTGAGGGAGCTCAGAGTCGGGAGTTTTTAACTAACTCGCAAAGAAAACTTTCAGGAGCATTGTTCCCTTCACTGAAGCTCCATTGTACATGTTTTTTTTTTCGTCGCCGGCTTCTCCACGGTTGCGACTCCCGTGTTCGGGGTAGGGTTTAAACCAAGGGTGTCAGACTCGGGTTGGTTCGCGGGCCGGTTTAACGTAACTCGATTTCATGTGGGCCGGACCATTTTAGATATAATATTTAGATTTTTTTTTTATAAATGGATTAAATGAACTGGATTAAAGGCCCTGAATATTCCGTTTTTTATAGATCTAAAACAATGTTTATTTTAGCTTTTTTTCAATATATATATTTTTAGATTTTACAAAATGATTTTTGAACTAAAAACACAGAAAAAATGGATTAAAAAATGACAATTATTGATTTAAAAGGGGGAAAATCAGGAAATTGAATATACATCTATACTCTTCATTTGAATTTGATCCTAAAACAGAAAGTCAGCACTCATGATTTACTTTCCCGGGCCACACAAAATGATGCAGCGGGCCAGATTTGGCCCGAACCGGAACGGATGGACGCCCAACTAGGTCGCCCCGCAGACTCACCGTCTACTTTGCGGCGATCCGGCGGCGTCCTGCCCGGGGAGATGTAGAGGAAACCGTCCATGAAGGGGGGCACTTCGGAGGGGGAAGCGCTCTCTGACTTTGGGAAATCTGAGAAGGGAGGAAGTAGATCGCCATCAATAATCAAGTCAAGTGACTAAATCTGTTCAAGTTACCGTGTGGTCAATCAATCCAGCCAGTGAGTTGAAAACCTATTTGGAACTTTTCAAAAAGACGACTCCTACGTGACTAGAATTAGCCTTGCAAAATAGCGGGGACTATTTACCAAGGGGGCGTAAAAGCGGTTTCAACTGGAGTAAAATAGTTGCATGTCAAACCAGTTCAAGTACAGAGATTGGGTTATTCTGGATACTATTATAGATGTATGCATTTTTAATTAATTTTGTACAAGTGTCTTTAATTTGAGACTGGGGCAAACTCGAGGTCACCCTCCAGGACAGCTGGCTCCAGCTTGTTGACATAACACCTCACCGTATCCTCGGCTCTAAGGACTGTTTACTGGGAGATACACCTCGACCCTTTACCCAGATGCAAGTTCGCAATGAAGATCTGCGAAGGACTCTTAAATTGCTTGGACTTCCGGAGCAGATGGCGATAATCGAATACCTGATATGCGATTATTGTTGCAGTTGTTTTGACCTCAATGGTGTTATTCGGTTAGCTTATGCAATTGTTTGAATCAGATTACCTTAGATGTTTTGAATTATGCGCTACTAAATGGACAGAGGAGGATGCCGCTCTTCAGAATCCTCTTGAACGAAGGCGAGTTGGGAGTGATTTTCCTTGCAAGTTGTAGCCAGTGTATGTTAAAGATGTCTCCCTGTTTGATTAAAGTATATTAATAATAAACCTATCAGAACCAAAGTGATCTGGTTCTGCATGTCATCAATGGAGGCCCAACTTCCCGAGCAGCCACGTTAAGGGAATGTAAATACGCCAGCGCATGTGGCGTAACAAGCTTCCAAACAGCCCCCGCGGTCTACTAAAGATGGCCTCGCTCAAGATGGGACTGCAGAGGCAAAGAAGGGGCGGTGCGGAGGCGGCGGTCAGAGGAAGAGATGGGCCGCGTCCCCCGGCCCGCGTGATGGAGCGCTCCATTAGCCATCTGGTCGCCTGTGGCAACCGCCGCCAAGTGCTAGCCCGCCGGCGGAGGACAGCGGGGCCGCGAAGACGTCGCGCAGGAATCGAGCCACGCATAATAAATGCCGCTATAATTGGCTACACGTGTAAGGCAGGAGGAGCCCTAATGATAAGGTACCGTAGAGGAACAAAGCCCCGGCCCGTCCACCTGTCTACGCGGTCCAATCAAAAACACTAAAAACTCCCCCGAGCGGGGACTTTGGCTCCCATTATTTTTGTCGCGGCGTGTGTTCGGGGGCACCGCCGGGCCCAAACAGATTCCAGGTGTGCTTAAAACAACATCTATTTCAGGGGATTCCGAGCCTATTCTCAGTCAATACCTGCGACATTTGGAAACGAATCGTAAAACAACGGCAACGTTCAAAGATGCGCCCCAGCGGCAGCCTCTCACCAAAAGGGATCGGCGCCATCATTGAAGCCGTCCGGGAGGTTTTCCCAAGCGCTACATCAGGCGGGCCCTATGCAAATGAGCCGGGAAAAATGTCCTAAGGTGCTTGGGTAACGGCGAGGCCCGCGGGGCGTGTTTGCAGGGGGTGGACTTCAAATGAGCCAAAACCCCGGGACAGGGAGCTAGCGGTTTCACATACGGCGAGGCGTCATGTACTGGAGGAGACTTTTCTTGTACTCGTTTAACTCATCGGCTGCCATTTTGACTGGCAGGGGCCAATGTCAAGACTAGAAGAATTTTTCAAGTCCAGACTCTTATAATCAGGTCTCGCGTATACTTCACTGACAACAAGACGGTTAAAAGTCCTTTTCAAAGCCAGTGGAAAATTAACGGCGCAAAAATAAGAATGTTTTCGCTTTGTCCGAGTTCTGGAGCTTGACCAAAACCAGACCTCTTGCGAAATCAAGAGGCCGAGACTAGTCCTGAGGGTAAGAATAGTACTCATTCCGGTCCAGTTAGGGTACTCACCCGACAGCCTATTTTGATGCAGAAACTCCATCTGCAGCCTTTGGCCAGCACGCTGGGCCAAGAGGTACGGCGTGGAGCAGGTCGGGTCCCCGGTGGCGCACATAACATCTGCACCGCTGAAGACCAGCTCCATGGTCCGAGGCACGTCGGGCGAGACCACGGCGGCGCACAGGGCCTGGACGCACATGAAAGGCACGGCAATTAATAACGGCCGCTGGAGACGAGGGCAAAAATAGCGACAAAGGTCTTCCTGGGACCATCTCGAGGTCGAAAACCCCGAGGGCAGAGCCTCCATAAAACGCCGCCGCGAGGCCGCGTAAAAGTTTAGGACAGAGTTCTGCTTGCTGATCTCAAAAGAGAAGTTAAAATAAGATCAGGTTTTATTGCTTCCTGAGCGAGTCATTAAATCCTTAATCCCTTTTCGGGGGGAAATACAGAGTGGAGGTTCAGTGTTAAATATAATGGAACTCTTTCAAACGGCGATGGGAGCGTTTCTTTCCAAGACAGAGAAAAATCTGGCGTTAAATCCGTCCTGGCTACAAGGAGGAAGGTCAGATAAAAGCCGGCATCTGTCATTTCCCATCAATCCGCTTCACTGATTGGGCGGTGGAGACGATGACCCGTGGCAAGGCAGCGCATGTTCCGAATCTCAACCAGCAACTTGACGGTAGCAAAAAAAATGGCCAAAAAAAAACACACCACAACGATACACTCCCTATGATTGGTCTTCATCTCAATTTTGTAACAACTAGCACGACTTATACCGCGACGTCACTTTGCGCCAAAGCGTGTTGACATCGCGAAACTCAAGCGAGCGTTTTCAGTCTCATCCCTGCCAAACGACCTTGCGTGTCAGAGCAATTACTGCAGTCGCTGGAGGATTTTGTGCGGGTGTGATGATATAAAGAGGTCCCCGGACACCTTCCTCTGGAGGTCACGCGGCCCGCCGGGACTCGCCGGGCGAGGAGTTTCTAACGGCAAAAGCAGAATGAAAAAAAACTTGATACGAAAATTTCCCTACAAAATTTACGAGGCGGATTTGAACGGCTTGTAGTGTACATCTTTCCATTCCCGTTCCAAAGTGATGCTTTAAACATTCGCCCGCTATACGAGCTGACCGGGCGGGCGCTGGAGTCTTTGCTGGAGTCTTTGTACTCGGCAAAACTCCCAGAGGAGTCGGCTCGGGCCAGCCGGCGCTAAGTAGATATGACGCTCAGCTAAGAAGAGACGTCTCGTTGAATCAGTTTAGCTGGCAACGCTGACGCCCGGATTCATCTTTTACATACATTGCTTGCGGTTTATCCGCAGAGGATGTTCTCGTGGCCTTTGCGGTGGGTTGATCCCGTCCCCATCTGCCGAGACCACTTATAGAGAGTTGGCGTCTGTTTTCCCAAACAATTTGCGGTCGAGTACGCCTGTCACGTGTTTCGTTTTGGTTTAGCATGTCTAAAAATGACGATTCGGAAGGCACTTTACTGTGTTGAGCTGATCCGCGTCGCCGAGGCCCTCCAGGAGGCGGCGATACTCCCTCTGGCGGTACTTCCTTCGGACGAAAGTGGCGCGGCGCTCCTCCGAAGCGCCGGCGTTGAGCTCTTCCTCCAAAGGGAGGCGGGCGCTCCAGAAAGCGTTGGCTTTCTGGTTCCCCACTTCCAAAAAGAGCTGCACGCTTAGGGAATGTTAGGGGTTGATCTTAGATCTTAGAACAAAAACCAAAGGGGCCATACCTCCACTAGCTCGTTGCTCCAGATGCCGCCGTCCATCTTCAAGCTGTGGACTTTGGAGATGCTCGGCCCGAGCGAGCCGTGCTGCCCTGGCGGCGAAGAAGGGTTAGGGTTAGGAGAAACACCCACGGTCAGCCGGGTCCGGGGAAGTTCATCGCTAACGGAGATTGGCGCCGTTTGCTCTTTCGTCTTTGTCGAAATATCGGCAGAACAAAGTCGGTCGTCGTAAGAAAGTCAGAAAACGAGATACTATTATTAGCGTCCTTCATTTTCGGCCTGCATACTGAGACCCTCTGGTTCGGTTCTCACACCAGTGTGCTTTATTGCAAGAAGGGACCCCGTGGTGTTATTTCGTTGCGAGTGGGTGTAACCTGAACATCCGTGTTTCAGTTTAGAACAGGGGTCGGGAACCTTTTTGATGGAAAGAGCCATAAACAATTCATATTTTTTAAATGTTAATCCTTGAGAGCCATGCTCCGAATTTAAAAGTCAACATACATGAACATGTCTGCCTTTTTTAGTCACTTCACCACTTTTAAAGTACAAAAAGTCTCTGAATTATTTTGACAACATTGTTACGTTGTTGCTAATCAATGAGTATCAATGAGAAAATCCATGCAAAAAAGTGTAATGGAAAAAAAAAAGATTATAAGGCGCTGGGGTAGTGTCAATGCCATAATACCAACGTAACGCTCCTATTCCTGCGCTTTCTCACCAGCAGTTTCCATAGTTTACCTCACAGGTTAGTGGAGAGCCATATGCACCCATCAAAAGAGCCATATGTGGCTCCCGAGCCATAGGTTCCCTACCCCTGGTTTAGAAGGACCATGCAAATTTGGGTTTCTCCTCCCGTGCCCTAGCCGGTCTGGTCGATCCAACCGTCCGACTCGCTTGAGGTCAAAGGAGGGGCCGGAGTTGAAGTTAAAAAACTTTTGGGGTTTTTTGTTTCGGCAAGCCGGCTAACGAAAACGCCACTGAATCAAAGTCGGGCGGTTAAAACGAGACGACGGAAAGCCAGCCAGGGATGATTTCGATCATTAGCTTTCTCATTACTTCTGGGCTCTTCCTCTTGTCGGCATTTCTCCTTATTGTCCGTGACATCAGAGCGCTAATTGGGAGTGCGCCCAGTCATGGCTATTCCAGATGGAGCGCCTAATTTCAAGGCGAGCGCCGCGCAAGGAGGGCTCCTCTCTCGCCCAGCGCGTCCAGCAAATGTAATATTAAACACCCCGGCAAATGAAATCATTTAAGGCTGTTTGAGAAGGGATGTCGGATATCTGATGGCTACCAATTACGCCGGCTTTGCCGAGGTGAGCTGAGGAATCGCATTACGAGCCGTGGCTCTCGGGCACGGGGAGATAAGGAGGGAGGAAGAGGACGAGGAGGAGGAGGAGGAGCCCGTGGAAAAACCGCCACTTAGCGGAGATGGAGAGAAGACATTTAATTAGGGACGCGGATCCACTGCCAAAATCAATGGGAACGTTCAAGGGCTGGCTTTTACAGGCTTGGGAAATGGGATTTTTTTGCTTTTTTACCCACGCCAACTCCTTCCAAGTTCACCTTGAAGCCAATTTGAAAAGGAGCTCTTTTTACTTCGTGCTCATCCGAGCAGTTATTCAATGTAAACCAATGAAGAGTTTGCAATGCTACTTCCGGCGAGGTAGCATATGCGGTTCGATTTGCTTAAAGCAGGGGTGTCCAAATTGGGCTGCCCAGTTTTTATTGAAAAGGCTCGTAGAATGTGGCCCGTGCAATAAGCTAAAATTCAGCCTACATTCTGTTGCGCTTCTCAGCTTCAACACTAGACTGCGCTAGTCCCTCTATTAAGAGACATTGTGGGTGGAATTAAGACGCAAAACTGTTTCAAGTGGGAACTGTTGAAATGGCTTTTTTGTGGGTCCTGTTTTGGGAGATTTGTGAATGGAAGCGGCATGACTTACTGGCACACTTCTTGCAGACGACCACTCCCAGGTTGAGCGACGCCCACTCGGGCTCCCCGGCGCGACAATCGGCGCAAGTGCGGTTGGCCTCGTTGAACCAGATCTTCTCGGCCACCTCGTAGTCGCACAGCGTCTCGGCGATGGATTCCCGAACCGCTTCCATCCACTCCAGCTTCTCCCGTTCCGACTCGGCCACGAAGCTGCAAACGGTGGACGGCGTGAGACCACGGCGCTATTTCCAAAGGTTAAAACGACGGCAAGTCCGTTCATAGTTTTTTTTCCTGGCAATAGGCGAGCCTGGAAATGGAGGGGGCGGAGCCGACGTCTGAAAATGATCATCCTTTGGAGCCGACAAGAGCTAAATTGCCACCTTCGGTCTGATTAGAAGTTAGAGCTGCAACTAAGCTTTTTGCGTTTGGCATTTGAGCCTCAATTACAGCAATTTAGACAATCTGCCGCATTGTGGAAAAGCCTCAATCACGGCCGCGACCTCCGTTTTCATTTGCCGAGTGCAATATCGCAATCACGCCACCCTTGGGTTTGTCGCGCTTCCCCGAGAGAAACGGGCAGGAATATAAAGTTAGATCCAGTAAAAAAGACAAAGGCTTTAACTTTAGCTTTTTAACTGATTGGCCGCCTGCGGTCCTCGGTAACGAATTTCCGAATTCAACTCTCCGCTCTGTCGGATTGGTCGTCAGTGAGTTCGTTTCAGTCGTGGAGGTTTTTCCTTCATTGCAGTGTTGAGGGGTAAAATGCTAAATTAGCGTGTGGTCTTTGTAAAAGAAGGAAGAGCTGATTTAAAGCAACTGGGGTCCGTCTGCGACCGCACACGGCACCCCGGCTGCTCACCGCAGAACCTTGGCGCTCCCTCGGGCCCGCCGATCAATAAGCACGCAGTTTGTTTGAGCCGTAATGGCCCATTTCGAATACAACCATCACAAAGCGCGCCTTGTTTGTTGGCGGGCGGACGCCCCCCCCCGCCCCCATTTCCCCCGTCGCCTTCTCTAGATTGACTTGATTTATGTAGGACTCTCTGCGGTTCTTCCGTCCGTCTTCCACGCGTCCAATCGATCGGTTGACGCGAGGCCGGCGTAATGGTCTCGTCGTTCGCCGCTTTTGTTAATAACCTGGACTTAATTGCCGTTTGGCGCCCACGAAAAACAGAGAGCGGAATTCAAATGAGCTCCTGAATTTGTTGGGATGAGGCGAACGCTGAAAGCGAATGGGATCGATTGGTCACCCCGGGAGTTTTCTGCTACCTGGTGGGGATTAGCCGCAAACTCGTCTAATCACTTTAGGCCGGGAGACTCACTTTGGCTTTTTCTATTGTTTCGCCGCCTCTGACTTTTTATCAGTGGCGCGAATGACAATTTGCGTCCCGGGACAAAGACGGCGGGGAAAACTTGACACCCAATTCGGGTTTGTTAGCCTCAGGGACACGTCGCGCGTGTCCACGGCGTTTGGAACTTGGACATTAGCGATTCATTTAACTGATGGTCTTCGGTTTGAGAGGATGCTTGGTCTTGTAAAATTGTAAACGATAGCAATCCGTGACCGGACGATTCGCCGAAAGACGTTTCGCCGACGGCTATTGGACACGCAATGTAATTTATCAAAGCTGGGGATTGATGTCTGACACTGAGAAAAAACAACACTAGAAGACTTATGTGAAATTCTAAGTGCCTTGGACAGACCAGAGGACTTAGAGAATAATACCTGAAAATGCCATGGAACACACTTTTACTTCTAGTTTAATTTCAAATAATTTCCCATTATTTTAGGAAATATATATTCAAAAAGATTTGCTGAGAACCTTAATTCAAAGATTAATCTCAACGTTTTCTATGCTGGTGTAAATTTTTTGGAGTAGGATTTCTGGATTCACAATTTCATTACAGTAGTACTTACTGTTACTACTACTTTATTTTCTCTATTTCTTCTGTCACGTACTGTTCTGCGTGATCTCCAAATGGCTACTACTTTAAACGCAAGGATAAAATAAAAAATATAAAAAATTGGCAGCTCATTGTAGTGTATGTACTTGTATTTAATCATATGTCCAGCGGGGGGCAGTACATGCTCTTGTTATTCCTAAATGAATGTTATCTGTATATGGCCCGCGGGCCGAGGTTGAAAAACATGTACACACACTTATCTGGGGGCGGGGCGAGCGTTTCGGCGAAACGTCCGTTCAGCGAACTGTCCGTCGGCCAAACGTCCGTCGGCGAAACGATTTTCGGCGAATCGTCCGAGTACCATAGCAATCATCACCTACCAAAAGTTCTTGAAGGGCGTGTTGAGTTCAAAGACCCGTCGGTCCACGTTTCGCACGCTGGCCGCCGTCAGCTCCACTTGACAGATGGCCAGACCCGCTACGTAGTCCTTGACCGAGACAAAGAAAGAGAAAAGTGAGGAGCTCCTCTCGTCGGAAATCCTGAAGCAGATGCCACGTTTTCATTAGCGCCGGCGTAAAAACCAAGAAAATCAGGCGTCGGTCTCGAGCAGACGGCGTGTGAGGCTCGTATTACCAGGCCAGATTTAGAAAGCCCTTCCAATAAGACGCCATCACCTGCCCCCCTCATTAAATTCGCGGCTGGGAATTTAATTCCGGCTCATCTCGGCTAACAAACACGGAAAGGGAGCTACATTTACATCCGCCGTATTGTCAGTCCCGCCGGCTTTTTGGCGCCGGGAACGAGTCACGCTGGAAATAGTTTGTGACAGGCAATCTTGCGCGTGTCCACGGAACCTATCGGGTCGCCTCCTGTGTCGTTGGACGCCGGCCTAGCTTCACATTTTAAACGCTAAACTGCATCCAAAGCCTGGCAATACGGTAAGAAATATTGAGGATGGAGTCGCTACTTTCTGGGAATCGGGAGCGAGCTGCTGTCCAATTTCTATGGGACATTTGGGTCGGCCTATCGTATTGGTCTACGTGATATGATTTGAGGGTTTTTTGGGGTCTTTTCAGAAGGATTTTTATGGTTTTATCTCAATCTCTGTGAGTCCTGTTCTTGGGTGACCGGGTACTTTTGGTACTATGCCGACAGAGAACCCTTCAAATGATGTTAAATAGATATCATAAAATCATAGAAAATGCATAAAAACAGTAATATGCTCAGGTTACGGCTCTTTCAATAACAATTGACTTTTACCTTGAGCGGAAACGTATTGGCTTTCGAACGCCCGTTTTTGTTTGTGTTCGAGATGAATGGAGATGGAAATAAAGGCATATTATCTAACTTGCAGTATGAAACCAAAGAAGGGTTTAAATCAAAGGGGTCAGGAGAAAAATGACCTTAGCAGATTAGACGACTCAAATTTTCATCGCAATTGATATGATAATAGACAGGGTCCAAAGTCACAGAGGTCGGACATCTTGAATTTGGCTGAACAGGTGAACATCTGCTCTGGCGGGGTGCTCATCTCATCATTTCTGTTTAATTGCCTCCCATTAATTCATTCCTATTAACGTCAAATCCGTTTGGATTGGGAAGACGGGCCTCTTTCAATGCCGTGGGCGGCGCCAGACCAAGGAACGTTGATTGGTCCGAATGGATGGTACGTCTACGTACCGAGGCAATCGCTCGTTTTATTCCGAGCGCTTTCAAAGCCTCTTCACCTCGACGCTGAAATGACCTCAAACGCAAGTCCATCACGGAGCTTACGACCCGTGAGAAATGTGTCCGGGGGCGACGGGGGCAACGGGGGCGACGGGGGCGATGGTGGCGCAGGAGCCGGCGCGGGAGCCGGAACCGCCGGCAGGCCCGTGTTTCCAAAAGCTCGTTCATCATGTTAGATTAAATACTCTACTCCGCTGAGCTCCGAAGGGGGCGCCGCTCTACTTCCCCTCGCGAGCAAATACAACACCCCGACCCCCCACGCCTCGCCGCCACCGCCGCCAGATTGATCTTCAGCCGAAATAATACAATTAATTTGGATTTTCTTCTCCAGCCGTTCGCAAAGGCGCTGACGCGGAGGGAAACCCGAAAGAGAAATCTAACGACCATGTTTGCTGGCGCTAATGAAGAAAATAATGAAAGGCAAACAGCAAACAGCAAAAGAGCGGACGCCCGCCCGTAGACTTCTCCAAATAGAGGCGAGGAACTTTAAGAAATGGCATCAAGGGAACTCGCTAGCTTCCCTTCTTTGGAAGCTCTTTTTTTGAGGACCTGATTGGAGCGAATTAAGCGAGAAGTGAGACGCTTTCAAGTGCGCACCGAGATCCAAATCGGGTACTTCGCGGTATCGGGAACTCCCGGAATATGGAGATGGTGACACATCTGGTTGTCAATGGCAGTGAAACCGTCGTGAAATGTTTGTATGGCGAATGGCAGGAACTTTTCAAATCTAATCAAATAGACGAAGCAGGAGAAAAGGCTTCCTTATTAGCTGGAGGTCATATTTCTCTTATAATGGGAAAATGACATTACAAATTGAATTCTAGGTCAGGTTTCACCCCAATCAACACCTTGCTTTCATTTGTTTTCTTTTACTCTTTTACTGAAAAAACCTTTTTATGGAAACATATTCATACTTGACTCAATTGTCATTTAATGGGAAAGTTCATTTTACATGAAAATTATGTCTGATTTGATTGAATACACAATCCTTGACTCCTAAATAAGCGCATTATATTATTTGAAGTGTCGTTTTTTTAATGTACTGTCAATTCTAGTCTTTTGTTCCATTGAGTTTTTTGTCCAAAAACGCAGCACAGTTGCGAGTAGATGAAATGCGATTGTTTCATCGTCAACAGCGACAGATTCAGGTTTTCCCAAACGGGGTCGAGGTGTGGAAACGTACCTGTTCTGTCTTGCACAGCCTGATGTTGCTCCCCGCCAAGGACACCACAAGCCTGCCTTTGTAGCCACGCACCTCCAGCAGTCCACGCTTGCCGTTGGTGGCCAGGCGGCGTAGGCGGCGCGTCCCGGAACCGCGGCCGGCCGGCCTCGCCGCCGACTGAAGGCACGCCATCCACTCGCCGCGCTCCCCTGCGGACGCCCCATCAAGAAAAGACATTCAGACAAAAGATTTTTTTTTTTTCATCTCTCCGCAGTTGCGTCGCTTTCGGTGAGTCGGAAGAAGTCGTCGGACGGGATGAAGCGCAACTGCTTGGAAAAATAATATCCTTGAAAGCTGCTTAAGCAAGATTTAAAAGCCCGCGGCTATATTTCGCAGCGCAAATGAGAGCCGGCACAACAGCTAATTGAAAGAACTGAAAAATCATTGCCATCCAGTCTGGGAGTCCGGCGCCCGTATTTTTTTCTTTTAATAAAACAGTAGCAAAGATAGCGAGCGGCTAAGATAATCGAATCAAGAAAACGCATTTGCATTCCAATTGGTAATGGACTTGAAAGACCTTTGTTACCCTTAGCTTGAAGCTACCAACGACGGAAACGGCCATCGAGGTGATGTTGCTAATTAAGACGGCGCCCCCCCCCCCAGGCTCGCCAAATAGTGGTAAATACTTTGTAAAGCTACTTATAGTAAGCAGCATGCAAATATTGTTACCGTTACCCTAAACGGCATCATACCGTACCGATACGCTTTTTAAAAAGTATACGTACTTTTTCCGTTTGTTTTAAGAGTAAATTCCACCGAACTGCATCGCCCCTGCGATTTTATCCAAACGGACAAACCGCTCATGTGGAGATGCCCGAGAAACTCAAATGGACTCCCAAAGTTAAGCACGCGAGACAACCTTCACCGCAACTCGCCTAAAATTTAAAGCCGGTCCCCGTTTGAACGTTTAAATATTTCACGTTAAGTAGCGGGCGCTTTCGAGTCCCCGTAAGGCCAACAAGCGCAAACGGACTGGCGCGCTCTCGGGGGCGGGGGGGCGGTAAACGCCAGTAAACACGTGCCCCGCGGGGACTCAGATAGACGCCGCCCGCTGTGGGAGCCATTTAACACCACACCGGAGAAAAGGCGGGCGGCTGTTTTCCGATTGGTTTTCCCTAACGCCGAGTGCCGCGCTCCGACATGGCCGATTTACAAAAGCGCCCTCTCGTACACGGATGATAAATAAGTTTCATGGGCGACCCCCCCTCGGCCGAGCCACTGGATGAGCCGTCAATCATCCGGCGGCGCTGCCGTGGTCTGGCGGTGACCTTAATTAGCGTGGGCACCCTTTGGTTTGACCTGGAGCGCGGTGCTTTTTCCGACGGCTTCCCCAAAGTCCTCTGAATTGGGGGGCATCCATAATGAATGGTCTCCTCCATTATTGACAGGACTGGGCTTGACTGTTCCTTTCCGACATCCGTTACCTGGCCCGGTCTCGCTTATTTTCCCGCCCCGGATCGAGGCGGCTTTTACGCCCCGCCAGATAATCGCCGTGGAGAAAAATGGTGGCGTGCTAACCTTCTCTCTCGGCCCGGAAGACGAAGGTCCGAAGCGAGGTGACCACCTCGAACTTGTTGTCGCCGAGAGCCCGCACCTGCCGGATGGCCGTGACCGGGATCATCCCTTTGGAGTACATTTCCTGCACGCAAAAAGAGGCGGGGCGCAATCAACAACTGGGAAATTGGGATAGCGTTATCCAGAATCAATTGTTCGAATGGATCGGACGTCTACGAGCGGCGAACTCGTTTAGAGAATCGGAATTTAGTTCAGGTGCCGAGCCGAGCGGTCGGGAATAGGCGGCCCGGAAATGAGGCCTTTTTTAGCTACTTTGCAAAGGTAACGACACGGTAAACATGAATAATGCAACGGCGCTCTTATTTTTGGTTTCACGAGCCGGCGCTCTCGGGAGAACATCGCCTGCTTTTCCCGCAATTTTAAGGGCGTTTCTTTGTCACATTAAGGCTGGGACGCCGATCGGAAACGACACCTTTTTCTAAAGCGGCGCATCCTCGCTTGTTCCGCCGCGCTCGCGGGGAGGAAAACACGCCAAAGTACGGCAAATCCCACTGGGCGAGTTTGTTTTTTCGGTGTGGAAGTTGGACGGTTTTTTCGGTGTGGAAGTTGGACACTTTTTCGTTGAAAAGGGGGGAGTGTCAACGTGGGGGGGCGGGCTTTCGTCTGGCTACGGTTGACCTATGACCTTCTGGGGACGACCTCCTGATCGGGGAGATTAGGGTTAGCGAAAGGGTCTAGGTTTGGGTCTGGGTCTGGGTCTAGGTCTAGGGTTAGGGTTATGTTAAGTTGGGTAGATGACCAACGAAAAAAAAAGTGCAAACGCGACTGGATAAAATAGCCGGCGGAACGATTTAACGCTAATTAAAAGGTCTTCATTCCAGTTTGGGCAAAGGGAGTCGTTTCATCTATAAATAGTCTGCGATGAAAAGACGAGGTCGGCCAAAAAAGCGCGCGGCCCTGAAGAAAGCAAGCGTCTTTTCCGCATTTTCCCATTTTACGCCGACCTCCAAGCCGGCCGGATCCCGACTGCAGTGGCTGCGGAGGGGCGGGGCCCCCTTTTCCCCGCGTATTTGCCCCTCCTCCTCCTCCTCCTCTTCCTCCTCCCCGAGCAAAAATAAAGTAAAAACAAGCCGGTAAACTTCATCGAACAATTAAGGCTGAGCGCTGGAGCTAAAGCACACAACAATGGAGGCACCGTGCGGAGAGGGGAGCGGGGTGGAGGGGCGGGCCTTAAAGAAAAGAAAAAAAAGAAGAAAGAAATAATCAAATAAAAGTTGGAGTAGATTTGCAACGGAGGCAGGAGGACACCCAATGGCGGTGGAGAAAAACACACCCGTGGTCTCGGAGGGAGCTTTCTGAGGGGAAAGCAGATACCCGCATTCCCTGCAATTAGTTGAACTTGTTACCAGATTCAATTGAGAATAAAAATAATCCATTTTTTTGTAAAATGAAACTTCTGGGGAGGTAGAAGCGTCAGGATTTCAGACTACTTCCTGTTCCTTTTAAGGCGCAAGGTGATCGTAGTGGTGTTTTGCTGTTGTTTGGAGGGCGAGGTTGGAATTGCAGCCCCCTTTCCATTGATTTTGGGACAATTCTGGACAGTTTTACCACATGTCGCAGGTAGCCAATGAGCGGAGGAGAATGGAAAAGTACCTCTGATGGGATCTCGGGAACTGTCGACGGGGGGATTTGCCGCATCAGGCTGACGCACTGCAAAGACTGATCCCCGATTCTAAAACCCTGCCCATCCTGCGCGCTTCATCCCCTTGAAGCCAGGCTTTGGACAAAAAAAACACAAACGTGCACACACACACCAACCAAGACCCCAAGGACTAAATCTAACAGGCCCCGAAGCCCCTCCCTCGACCAAAGCGGTCAAAAAGGAGCCGATGGATGAGATGGATTGGACGCGAGAATAAGTGAGACCGATGAATCGCCGTCTCTCCCACGCCACCTCCCCCCCCCCCCTTTCCCCGATGATGACATCGCCGGAGACCTTTCAAGCCGCGACGGTGATTAAGTGCGATTAGTTCTGTCTGGGGCGGACAACTCCCGCGGGAGTTCACACTACAAAGGGGGAATGTGTGGGTGTTAAAAGTTTCGGGGCGGCGTTGCGACGTTTTCCCGGGTCACCCCAGACGCCGCCACGCCACGCTACGCCCCTACCCGAAGCGACGGATGGGTGGTTTTTCGCACGAGTGGGCACGTAGGGCAGTCGTTAGCAAGTGATTAACGAGGCGCCGTGAGACAGGTCGCACTTGATTGATTGGGATGTGCCAAGGGGGTGAGGCGGTTGGGGCCAAAGACAACGGGAAATCCAATTTCTGTTGGGTGTGGGTTCACCTTACCTTGTCGCTGTGGAAGTATGCCAGACTTTCGCCGTTCAGGCGCACCCACCGCCGCTGAAAGACGCATTTCCTGCCAGGACAAAAGCAATCACCAGTCTGATCCGGTTGAATCTGGGAGGGCTGGCAGAAACCATTCTACTACAATCACTTTCTCTTGGTAAGGAAGCAATTCGGGTGTTTATGTTGGGGCACTTCAGTTTTAGGGCAATTCCAGGTCAGTCCTTCTGGTTTTAAGAGAATTTCATTTACTTGTGGGCGATTCTGGATCATGCCAACCCCCCCAGACATCAATCCATGTCCACTGGACGTTGACCCAACCTACCCTTGAGGCGAAAGCTTATCCAGCCAGCCCATCTTCCGCACCTGATGTTCCGCTGTGCCGTAAAAGCAAGCGTAGGGGGAAATATCGGCCAGGCGGTCCACCGGACTACGGGGTTCGCGGGAGTAGAGATCGCAGTCCACCATGATGGGCGAGTCGTCCGGCGGGCCCACCGTGTCGTACTCTACGAGGCCGCCGCAGTCTTCCACCGTGGCGTACTCGTCTTCGTGAGGGTCGCCGGGAAGGCCGGGGTCTGCGCGTCTGCGGGGGCACAATAGAATGAAAGACTGACTTGTGACCGACCCCAAAACACATGAACCTATGATTGGGCCCCATTTTAGGGTTTAAAGCTACGTTCCCGTTCGGATGTACGCCAAGACCGCCGGGGTGTTTGGACTTTCCAAACTAAGCGGCAGACTCTGCGGTTGTTTTGGCGGCTGGCGCGTTCCAACGCCGGGCCGTCTGCGGGGGTCCCTGCGGCTCGCGGAAAGGTACACGGCGTCTCGCGGCCGCCTTCGCTCGGCACGTGCTATGAATATTTCATCGGGCGGCGCTGTTGTTTGCCCGGATGAAAGCGCGGCGCTGCGCGGCGGCAACGCATCTCGGGGAATATCCACTCTTATATCGCGTCCCCCTCCGACGAGCGAGACCTGAGTTCCTGAATTCCTGTCAGGCGGCTTTGAAAAACTTTTGGGTTTTCTGTCTTCCTGCGCTACACTATTAAGCAACCTCCCCCCAAAAAAGTGACCCAAAATCACTCAGTAGCGACTTGGAAATCCCCCAAAACTGACGAAAAGTGACTAGGAGACCTAAAACCGACAGGAAATGACCCCAAATCAGCATGAAGCCACTTGGATCTTCGCCAAACAAAAACCAACAGAAAGTGACCTAAAATTCCCCAAACTTGTGGACCCGAATTAGGGTCAAGTCAAGAACCGCTGTATCTCTCCTTCTGGTCCGTGGGCGGGTTTGAGCATCTGAAGGTGTTTCCATCTTCCCAGACGCCGTTTTTTTTTCCGCTATTCTGCGTGTACGGCCTGGGGCGGCGTTTTGTGTCCTCGGGAAAAGCCGGTGTCATCTTTCACAGTGACAGGATGCGGCCCGTGGGGTTGCAGACTAATATTGTCTGGACGCTGTCTATTCTCCTTCCTCTTCTTCTCCGCCGCCCACAAAGCGTCTCGTCAGAATCTGGCGGAATGTTCGCCGTTAGATTTTCCAGCTTGCGACTAGCTTCGTCGTTTCGAGACCAAATCCCAAATTTGCGGATATTCTCTTACTCGTGACCAATGTTTCCTCTAATTTTTTGTTTGTCTGGGGAGAAAGACAACCTCCCTGAGCACACTGAGCACCCCTTGCGAGCCTTGTGAGGATAAGCGGTTCGGAAAAGGATTGAATAAAACAGTACTTTTTCAAACAGTGTGCCAAATCCAATCCAGAATGCTATTCATTTATTTTCCATGCGTACAAGGGTCGTGGGGGTGCTGGAGCTGGTCTCAGTAAGGCCCAAATGGAGTCATCGCAATTAGTCACGAGTAATATTCCCTCTGAGCTGCGCGCGTGCGCAATTGCGCACTACTCTCGTCTTCTCTGCGCACAGCAAATCATATGGAGCGCACAAAATAAAATCCATGTATGTATGTATGTATGTTGAATGATGTATGTTGAATGATGTATGTTGAATGATGTATGTTGAATGATGTATGTTGAATGATGTATGTTGAATGATGTATGTTGAATGATGTATGTTGAATGATGTATGATGTATGTTGAATGATGTATGATGTATGTTGAATGATGTATGATGTATGTTGAATGATGTATGATGTATGTTGAATGATGTATGATGTATGATGTATGTTGAATGATGTATGATGTATGATGTATGTTGAATGATGTATGATGTATGATGTATGATGTATGATGTATGATGTATGTTGAATGATGTATGATGTATGATGTATGTTGAATGATGTATGATGTATGATGTATGTTGAATGATGTATGATGTATGATGTATGTTGAATGATGTATGATGTATGTTGAATGATGTATGATGTATGTTGAATGATGTATGATGTATGTTGAATGATGTATGATGTATGTTGAATGATGTATGATGTATGTTGAATGATGTATGATGTATGTTGAATGATGTATGATGTATGTTGAATGATGTATGTTGAATGATGTATGTTGAATGATGTATGTTGAATGATGTATGTTGAATGATGTATGTTGAATGATGTATGTTGAATGATGTATGTTGAATGATGTATGTTGAATGATGTATGATGTATGTTGAATGATGTATGATGTATGTTGAATGATGTATGATGTATGTTGAATGATGTATGATGTATGTTGAATGATGTATGATGTATGATGTATGTTGAATGATGTATGATGTATGATGTATGTTGAATGATGTATGATGTATGATGTATGATGTATGATGTATGATGTATGTTGAATGATGTATGATGTATGATGTATGTTGAATGATGTATGATGTATGATGTATGTTGAATGATGTATGATGTATGATGTATGTTGAATGATGTATGATGTATGTTGAATGATGTATGATGTATGTTGAATGATGTATGATGTATGTTGAATGATGTATGATGTATGTTGAATGATGTATGATGTATGTTGAATGATGTATGATGTATGTTGAATGATGTATGATGTATGTTGAATGATGTATGATGTATGTTGAATGATGTATGATGTATGTTGAATGATGTATGATGTATGTTGAATGATGTATGATGTATGTTGAATGATGTATGATGTATGTTGAATGATGTATGATGTATGTTGAATGATGTATGATGTATGTTGAATGATGTATGATGTATGTTGAATGATGTATGATGTATGTTGAATGATGTATGATGTATGATGTATGATGTATGATGTATGATGTATGATGTATGATGTATGATGTATGATGTATGATGTATGATGTATGATGTATGATGTATGATGTATGATGTATGATGTATGATGTATGATGTATGATGTATGATGTATGATGTATGATGTATGATGTATGATGTATGATGTATGATGTATGATGTATGATGTATGATGTATGATGTATGATGTATGATGTATGATGTATGATGTATGATGTATGATGTATGATGTATGATGTATGATGTATGATGTATGATGTATGATGTATGATGTATGATGTATGATGTATGATGTATGATGTATGATGTATGATGTATGATGTATGATGTATGATGTATGATGTATGATGTATGATGTATGATGTATGATGTATGATGTATGATGTATGATGTATGATGTATGATGTATGATGTATGATGTATGATGTATGATGTATGATGTATGATGTATGATGTATGATGTATGATGTATGATGTATGATGTATGATGTATGATGTATGATGTATGATGTATGATGTATGATGTATGATGTATGATGTATGATGTATGATGTATGATGTATGATGTATGATGTATGATGTATGATGTATGATGTATGATGTATGATGTATGATGTATGATGTATGATGTATGATGTATGATGTATGATGTATGATGTATGATGTATGATGTATGATGTATGATGTATGATGTATGATGTATGATGTCTGATGCATGCATGTATGTATGTATGCATGCATGCATGCATGCATGTATGTATGTATGTATGTATACGTACGTACGTACGTACATACAAAAGATATAAAGTGGAAACGTCGGCGTGTTGAACACTTTTCAGACCTTGGATTGAAAAAAAAATAAAGCACTTGCGCTGCTCATTAAATCTTTGGAATGCGGCGCTTGCATGCTCGCATGCTCGCATACTCGTATGTATATACATACATGCATGTACGTACGTACAAGGCTCGCAAGGGGTGCTGGACCCTATCCCAGCTGACTTCGGGGATAACCTGAATTGGTAGCCAGCCAATCGCAGGGCACAAGGAGACATACAACTAATCCCGCTCACACATAAGGACAGTTTAGCCGACAGTTAGCCTAGCATGTACGTTTTTGGGATGTGGGAGGAAACCAAAGTACCCAGAGAAAAGCCACGCAGGCTCGGGGAGAACATGCAAGTTAGTCAAAGCAGGAAACTGACCTGTCTCCAGACGGGATATCGGGCACCGGTCGGTGCCTGAGCCGGTAAGAGCGAGTCGGTCGCGGTCCTTTCCTCGATTTCGGCTCCAATGTCCGGTAGATGGGATCGTCCGCCGTACCCGGAGGGGACCCCCGTTCCTCACCCGGAGAAGGTGCAGAGTTGGCCCTTTCGGGGAAAACCTCTATCTCCGGGAAGTCTTCCAGAGTTGAGGAGGACCAGCGGGAGCCCGGGATGTCCCTCGGGACACTTTGTTCCGGCGGCGCTCCGGGAGGCGAGGTCCGGTTCCCTTCCACGTGGGCCGGCCGGAGTTCTTTGGCATGCGGGCGCTGGAACCATCCCCCTGTGTTTTGGTCGCTCTGCTCTATTGTGGGCTCCTCGAGAGCCAGCGCCTCCAAAGCGCGAAGGATGCGGCGGCGGTGGCCCGTGGGGAGCACGCACAGCTCCCGGAGGCGCTCGTCGCTCAGGTGGGCGCAGTCTCCCAGGGAGCGGTAGCCCCCCCGTCGCAAGCGGGGCGCGTACTGGGACAGGCGGAGGCCGGAAAGCCACTCTTCCACCTCCCCGCTCGGCTCCGGGGATTCCAGCATGGTGTTCCGGCGGGGCGCTGGCGAGGAGACCAGAAGAAGCGGGGTCAGGACAAAAGACCGCGAACGGGATCGGAGGCTTTTTTGCGACACGACTCGGCAGGAAACGGCTGAGGCAACGCGTTTCCCCGTCGGGTTGCGCGCCGCTTCCCTTTTCGTCCTTCTCACTTTGAGTCGGTTTAGGGCAGCACTTGAAAATGTCATCACCATTTCCTTCAGCGGACCGAAAATTTAGCGCACAAATCCAATCTAACTAGTCATACCTCTACTTACGAATGCCTCTAGGTACAAAAGCCTTGCAAATGCAAATACGATCCAGCTTACAAAATCCCCCCAAAAGTATATTTTGATAGCACGAGAGATTTTTCTTGATTAATAAATTGATTTTAAAAAAAACAAGGGGGAGAAAGGCCATTTCCTCTTTTGTAATTACAAAAAAATCATTTGATTTATTTGTAATGCCGAAAACAGGTCCTAACAGGTATGAAGCTCCTCCTTATTATTAGTATTGATTAAGATGTTCTTGAAAATATCACTTTGCTATTTTGTATTTGGCAATAATTCAGTATACATTTGCAAAAACAAGCCCAAACTTGGATCCAGCACCCCAAAATGACCTGCGGACCAGCATTTGCAACAGTGCCTACAATTTGTGCATTTAATTATACTCCTAAATTCAGGTTTACAAATGAAAACTCAAAAACACAAAACCCTACCTACCTCTACTCTTTCCCTCCAGACAAAATACCTTGACCCCGAGCCGCCTCACTTTGGCCTGCAAGAAAAATCAAACCACTTGACCCTAGAGCTCCATTCCCGCATTTGCTAAGCATGCCAAAGTATTTGAAAACCTGGAGCCAGGAGTATCCAGGTGAGCTTCCCGGTTCGAAGCTCAAGGTGAGGCGGATCGCATGACGTTTGTTTGCATCGGCGTGTCCCGGCTTGAACCCCACCACGCCTCCTCCCACTCATACCACGCCGCCCACGGCCACATTTTTCACAACGCCTTCTGGAATGCTAATGTTTGCCTCGGGCTAATAATGGTTGGCTTTCCTGCAGCAGTTATACATTCGAGTACGAGTAACATAATACTGGGCCATAAATACACGGAAAAATACATACGTGTCATAAACAAAACAACATTGGACGACACGTGGAGGGAATACTTTGACATATCTCAAGAGTACTGCGTCTTTCGTACTTGTTCCTTCATGTTCCGGTAGATGACTCAAAAGATTATTATATTAATGAGTGTGCGTTTGTGAAAAAAATCCCAAACCACTTCCCTACTAATTTATGTTGTGGACCACTTGTTATGTGACTTCTGATTTATTGATCAAAAATGTATTTATTATTGTTAGTATTTATTTGATGTTTATTTACTCATCATTATGATTGATTGATTATTAATTTGTTTTGTTGTTCATTGTGCAGTTTGTGATGAAGCTTTAAATCTCATTATATACTATAATATGACAATAAAGGCATTCAATTCAATTCAATTTTCGCAGACGTGACAGGGCTGCCCTCTGGTGGCCGCTTTGAGGTTTTTATTTTATTGTTTTACGCTAAACTGTTTGTTTTTGTTTCAACTGCTAAACGGACTAATAACATTGTTGTATTGCATTTGAGAAAAATAACACACAGTCACCTCTAGAGCCAGCCAGACTTTGTTGATTGCGTTTTTGGGTCCAAAATTCGACTGCATTGACGCGCTTTATTAGGAGCGCAGGTGCGTCAAATGTCCTCTTGACACCCGTGAGGATCAAACTAAGTCAAAATAACCATGTTTGCAAGTATATAATACACATTGTGAGAAATACGGAGTGAAAAATGACATGTTTAACCTTGTTCGTGTCTTTTGGCGTTTGTGCTTGGGCAGATGGACGACTCTATTCAAATAAAAACGGCAAAATAAATCCTTCTTGGTGGACATCCGTTCTTGTAGGAGACCAAAGATGACCTTCTCGCCGCTGGTGTTGTACTTTGCCAAATGATTGAATGATGTGAGGAGCGCAAACCAAAAGAATAATAGACAAACAAAAAGAACGCCAAACAAATGCGGATTTGGTGTTACTAGTTCCGGTGTGTCTTTCAATTTCGTCCTCTTCATAGGTCAGGATAAAGCAGGGGTCGGGAACCTTTTTGACAGAGAGAGCCATAAACAATTCCTATTTTCTAATGTTATTTTTTGAGAGCCATTCTCAGAATTGAAAAGTAAAAATACATGTGTGATTTATTTTTGGGTCATTTCACCACTTTTGAAGTACAAAAAGTCTCCAAATTCTCTTGACAACATTGTTATGCTGCTAATAAATCAGTATCAATGATATCATGCATGCAGAAGAGTCATAAAAAACAAAATTATGATTAAAGTGGTGGTAGAGGTAGTGTCAACGCTACAGTGACGCTCTATTAGTGCGTTCGGGACTCAACTTTCTCACCAGTGATTTACCTATTTTACCTCACAGGTTAGTGGAGAGCCATATGCACCCATGGAAAGAGCCACATATGGCTCCCGAGCCATAGGTTCCCTATAAAATAATTAAAAAAAAAGGACGTCGTGGTTATTGACTGTCACTTTAGATCGCACATGAGATGTACCAGTGGTGTACCGTCAGGGCCTTCAAGGCCTTCTCTGCTGGCCTCAGAAATATCTGAATCATATATTATATATCAATGTGTTTGTAGTGAATATATGTGTGTATTATGTATATATATATATATATATATATATATATATATATATATATATATATATGTATGTATAAATGTATATGTATGTATGTATTATGTATATATATATATATATATATATATATATATATATATATATATATATATATATATATATATATATGTATATACGTCCATGTATAGCAAGAGGAATCTTCCTCCAATATAATATACTGCCATAAATAGACGAAAATTCCCTTCTTATATTGGAGGAAAACACAATGGTCGTATACATAGTCGTTTATGAGAAACAAGGCCGTCATTACACATCCAGTCCACACGAGGACACTGTATTGCCAACAGTTTTGCAAAGCGCCTTTTATTGAAAGAAGAAGATCCTCGAATGCGGAAGTCGTGGTAAACAAACAGACGCTGATCCAAACAATTCGTCTCCTGCGCATCATTTTAGATAAATGTAGTCTTTTTGAGCGTACTATTCGGTCAATAGAAACAAGATGAGATGAGTGGACTCATCCGCCTCAAATTATCGTCATTGTTAATGACACTTACAGTTGATGAACTGTTCCATCTAATGAACATGTTCTCTTTTCATTGTTTTTTTTTTATCCATTTATTCGCAGCCAGGTGCAGATGTAATGTGTTTGGTCCTCTCTTGGTGCATACTGGACTTGTTCCTAGGGGCAGACGGCTGACTTCCACTTGCCATCCTATGACAATCACCTTTATTTTGTGTTTATTTTATGACAAAAGTAGACAAGACACTTGTGTATTTGGTCGAACTTTATTTTCAATGTGTTCCCCAGCGTCACCCCCAACTTCCTCATACAAATGATGTGCAATATTCATCTTGAGCCCTCTCCAATAAAGTAATAAACCACAAAAAATCTTAGTTCCTTGATTTTGTGTTGTGACTCTGTAGGCGAGTATGAAGACACGCTATTTTATTCTCGACAAGACATGTTAAACTTGATGCCCTCTTGTGGCGGTTTTAAAGCGTTGCACTTTGCAATGGCTTTTCCAACCAACTACGTATTAATGTAGAATATACCTGGACTCCTCTCACATATTGTCCTGAGTGTGCCTGAATAGACATATTCTAACTTGCTGTCCTCTTGTGGTGCTTTTAAGGCATGGCACTTTGCAATGGCTTTTCCAACCAACTCCGTATACTGTTTTCTAGTACTACAATATACCTCCTCTCACATATTGTCCTATGAGTGTGCCTGTATAGACATATGGTGTGTTGCTGCCTTGTGGCAGTTTTAAGCATTACACTCTCCAATTGCTTTTCCAAACAACTCCTTGTTACCAGTGCATCACTGTAGTATATTCATAGACTTCGCTCGCATCATATTGTGCTAAGTATGCCTGATCAGACGTGAAATTTCGGCGGAAATTCAGCTAAGGTGACGAATGGCATAAGACATTGTCTGCGATGCAGGGGACCCGGGTTCGATTCTCACTCGCAGCTGAATTTACGAACATAAATGCCAAAAAGCTGCCAAGAGTGAGAATCGAACCCGAATCTACTGCATTCTCAATCAGTATCTTTAACCGTTCGACCACAAACGCTTTGCCGAAGAGAAATTGGAAGTCATATTTAACCTGTTTTTGACAGTCTTCCGAATGTGAGTGACTGAAAATTGGAGATGTACATTCTGAGACCAACTCTTAGCATCTGCTCGTTGGTCAGATGAATAGAGTAAGTGACTACGGTGTGGGAGGTCCGGGTACGATCCCTGGCTGGTCACTTTTCTGTTTGAAGGACGCGTCTAAATTATTTGTTAAATTTATTTTTTGTGCGCGATTACGTCACTTCCGAAAAACTATTTAAAGAGGAAGTAATTACGTCCATTTATGGCAGTATATTATATTGGAGAAAAATTCCTCTTGCTATACATGGACGTTTAGAGGAGGAAAATAAATTAATTTAACCTTTCACCTTCCTGCTCTCTCTTTTTATGACGTCACTGCAACGCACTTTCAAAACGCACGTCTGTCGTTAATTATTATTGTCCATGATTGACTGGGACCAAAAGATCCAAATGTAATAGACAAAATAACGCATTCGAGTTTAAAAAGGGTTGAGGTTAACGCAGGAGAAAAAAATATTCATTCATAGTCGTCTATGAGAAACAGGGCCGTCATTACACATCCAGTCCACACGAGGGCACTGTAGTCCCAAAGGTTGTTTGCAAAGCGCCTGTTATTGAAAGAAGAAGATCCTCGAATGCGGAAGTCGTGGTAAACAGCAGCCGATCAAAACAATTCGTCTCCTGCGCATAATTTTAGATAAATGTAGTCTTTTTAAGCGTACTATTCGATCAATAGAAACAAGATGAGGTGAGTGGACTCATCCGCCTCATATTATCGTCATTGTTAATGACACTTACAGTTGATGAACTGTTCCATCTAATGAACATGTTCTCTTTTCATTGTTTTTTTTTTAAATCCATTTATTCGCAGCCAGGTGCAGATTTAATGTGTTTGGTCCTCTCTTGGTGCATACTGGACTTGTTCCTACGGGCAGACGGCTGACTTCCACTTGCCATCCTATGACAATCAACTTTATTTTGTGTTTATTTCATGACAAAAGTAGACAAGACACTTGTGTATTTGGTCGAACTTTATTTTCAATGTGTTCCCCACCGTCACCCCGAACTTCCTCATACAAATGATGTGCAATATTCATCTTGAGACCTCTCCAATAAAGTAATAAACCACAAAAATTCTTAGTTCCTTGATTTTGTGTTGTGACTGTAGGCGAGTATGAAGACATGCTATTTTATTCTCGACAAGACATGTTAAACTTCATTCCCTCTTGTGGCGGTTTTAAGGCATTGCACTTTGCAATGGCTTTTCCAACCACCTACGTATTAATGTAGAATACCTGGACTCCTCTCACATATTGTCCTGAATAGACATATTGTCCCATGAGTGTGCCTGAAGACATATGGTGTTTTGCTGCCATCTTGTGGCAGTTTTAAGAAGTACACTCTGCAATTGCTTTTCCAACCATTCCTTGTTACCAGTGCATCACTGTAGTATATTCATAGACTTCGCTCACATCCTATTGTGCTAAGAATGCCTGATCAGATCAGACGTGTGTTTGCTGCCCTCTTGTGGCAATGTTGGACATTGCTTTCACAATGTTCTTGGCTGCTATTATGCATCACTTTTCTATGTGTGAAATTTCGGCGGAAATCCAGCCAAGGTGGCGATTGGCATAAGACATTGCCTGCGATGCAGGCGACCCGGGTTCGATTCTCACTCACAGCTGCATTTACGAACATAAATGCCAGAGTAGTAAAGAGTTGGCAAGAGTGAGAATCGAACCCGAGCCTAATGCATTCGCAAACAGTGTCTTTAACCATTCGACCACAAACGCTTTGCCTAAGAGAAATTGGAAGTCATATTTAACCTGTTTTTTGACAGTGTGCCGAATGTGAGTGACTGAAAATCGGAGATATACAGTCTGAGATAAAACTTCGCCATCTACTCAATGGTCTAATGAGTAGAGTAAGGGACTACGGTGTGGGAGGTCCGGGTACGATCCCTGGCCGGTCACTTTTCTGTTTGAAGGACACGTCTAAATTTTTTTTTTTTTTGTGCGCGATGACGTCACTTCCGAAAAACTATTTAAAGAGGAAGTAATTACGCAGTCGTCCTTTTTCATTTATTGGAAGCTTCGCGTCGCTCCACGCTGGAAAGCCAAAGTAAGTATTCCCAAGTCTGTTCACTTTTTATTTGAGACTAATTTACATTTCTGTTGTTTTAACAGCTCACATGTGGAAAAAGAAGTAAGTACTTTAAATACTTCAAATCAACCTCGAAAATACTTAATGGTCTACTTTCTTCCCACAGGCTGCATCGGTAAGTATTCTGCCAGCTGATCCACTTGGCACCCAAAATGGCTGTTAACCATACTTTTTGACTCTTTCTCCTTTTCTTTTGCAGGCCACTTCGAAGATGTCCGACCCTGCAGGTGAGCACAGGTGAAACGAGCAAACAATTGTTCCACGTGCAGATCTAACTTTCTATTATTCTATTCCAGAAGGCGAAAGTAGAGTAATAAAGATTAAGTTAAGATGACTTACCATGTCCAATTTTGACTCCGGTCTTTGATTCTTGCAGTTGGATTTCATCCACGACGACGTCCACTAGGTTGGTGCACACTGCAACACAAAATGGCGGACGTAAACATTGTCCAACTTTGACGTCTTTTTACGTGACGCTTCTGAACTGATTTACCTTCCACTTTCTTTTGCTGACTAGTTTCCTCGTGTCCACCGGAGGGCGCTGCAGCTCAAGGTGACTGAAGCAGAATTCTTCTGGCTTGATTGCACTGCAAAGGTGAGTGAATGTGCACCATTAAGACGGTAAACACGACTGAATGATATACTCACCCACTTTTTTTTTTCTTGTGTGCAGACTCCTTCCAGTGAAAACGCCATTTTGGAGACCCCCCCCCTTGACCTGCCCCAACTGCTGCACCTGTGAGACAACGAGTTGATTATCTTAATTGTTGCAATCTGCCAATAAAATACAAAGGACAATCAGTTTTGACTCCTTGTGGACTTAAACTTGTGACAATTGTTTTAAATGCAATGTTATTCTTTCACAGTTGCAGTCCAAATGATGCCCTCCTGCTAAATTCATTAAGTGACATGTCGCATCATGCTAAGGTAAGTCTTAACGCCGTTTGCACACTTATTTGAATGCACTTTTAACTTACTTTTTTTGTCTTTAAGTCTCCACACTCTGCTCCGGTGCGACTCCTACTGGTTGGAAGAAGAACTAAAAGACCTCTCACTTTGGACTTCACATCTGGACTTTTGCTCTGAAACAAATAAAAATAAAATGTTACACAAAAAAACAATTTATTTGTTATATATTTTATTTATTATAATTTTTATTCTATATTTTAAATTTAAAAAAAAACTTTTTAAGAATAGGTGGGGCTATGCAAATGACTAGCCAAGAGCAATTTGATTGGTGGAAAAATGGGTGTAAATTTGCTGATTGGTGTAGAATAAGGAAGTAGATGGTGTATGCTGCAACCTGATTGGTTCTCTGTGTATGGGTGTAAATTCGCTGATTGGTGTAGAATAAGGAAGTAGATGGTGTATGCTGCAACCTGATTGGTTCTCTGTGTATGGGTGTAAATTCGCTGATTGGTGTAGAATAAGGAAGTAGATGGTGCATGCTGCCACCTGATTGGTTCTCTGGGAGTGGGTGGGCCATATCGTTGCTGGGCAGGGCTTAAGTTGAGGGGGCTGGCTTTGTCAAAGGCGGCGGGGTTTAAGTCCCCAAAAGGCAGTTTTTAAGGCCAAAGGGGGCGTGGTCGACCAAATGCCGCGCTGTGATTGGCTGTCCGGGGTGGGCGGGGCCAGGGCGGAGCTAAATCCAAATTTGCATTGAGGGGAGGTGGCTAAGTCCAATTTCTAAGGCCCCCGATTGGATGGCGGAGCCGTGACACGTCTCGTTGCCGGGCAGATTTTCTGCTTTTCCGAGGCCACTTTTCCTGACCGTTCTGAGAGCTCTTTTTGGTGGCCGTTTTATGCCCCAAAAAGACACATTTTTAAGGAAAAAAACCTATTTTAAACGTAGTAAGGATGCATTTAGCAAAAAAAGACAAAGACTGATTAAATTTCAACAATATATTGTTAGCAAAAAATGGCTTTTTTGACATTCTGACAGCATCAGATGCCACTGTCGGTCACTGCAGAAGCTCAAGTGTGAGACGTCACATACCCAGTGAGGACACGCGAGTGTCCCGAAGCGATCGGCTGCAGCGCGGGCCCGTCCGGCGGCGCCGTGCACGTCCAAAACGTCCCCGATCCTGTCAAGAAAACGACAACGAGAGCAGTCAGTGACGATTCTAGCATGTATACGACATTACAATCACATCATCAGCCTACCGATATTTATATGTAACCTTACATAAGATGATGCAAGCGCAAAAATAGCATTAGCATCTTCAACTGTAAGACCAAAAATTACATTTATACGACATTACAGCTACATAATTAGCCTACTGATAATGAAAAGTAACCTTACATACGATGATGTGTGAAAATAGCATTAGCATCTTGAACTGTAAGAACTAGAATTACATTTAGACGACATTACAGTCACATAATTAGCCTACCGGTAATGATAAGTAACCTTACATAAGATGATGCGAGCGCGAAAATAGCATTAGCATCTTGAACACAATTAGCCTACCAATATTTACATGTAACTTTACATAAGATGATGCGAGCGCAAAAATAGCATTAGCATCTTGAACACATAATTAGCCTACCAATATTTACATGTAACTTTACATAAGATGATGCGAGCGCAAAAATAGCATTAGCATCTTGAACTGTAATGCATTTAACGAGAGCAGTCAGTGACAATTCTAGCATTTATATGACATTACAGTCACATAATTAGCCTACAGATATCTATATGTAACCTTACATACGATGATGTATGAAAATAGCATTAGCATCTTGAATTGTAAGACCTAGAATTACATTTATACGACATTACAGTCACATAATTAGCCTACCGTTAATTATAAGTAACCTTACATAAGATGATGCGAGCGCAAAAATAGCATTAGCATCTTGAACTTTAAGACCTACATTTACATTTATATGATAAACATACATTATTATTTTTAGCTCTACAAAAGAAGTTCTTGTTTTTCACAGGTGGTCAAATAAATGTGATTCTAATTCAAGCTATTAAATTACCAGCATGCTAAATAAATCTTAAAAACATTGTTTTCAATACAAATATACATTTAATGGAGCATTTCCTACCTTTGTTAGCGCAGGTTGATGGACGTGGAAGCAACTCCATCTTCCGGACCTCCGCTCATGTAAACAAAAAGACATTTTTTTGTGAGCACAAATGCAATTTGACTGAGATCGCACGTTTCAAACACAAAACATTTAGAAAAAAAGTCATTTTGTGCCAATGAGACACTTTGGAGGTCCCTAATATTTTGGCCGTTTGCACACTTGGCCTGGAATGGGAGTCTACTGACCAAAAATAGATTATGTGGGGGTCAATGGGGGGGATTCTGCTACACAATGACATTTTTCTAGCTACTATGAGAGACTATGACCAAATAAACTATAGCTTGAGGGTGTACCTAATATTTTGGCCATTTTGGACACTTCATTAGGTACACTTAGAGGTGCTGGGGGGCCGACTTGAGGTCTGCAATTCTGCTATGATACAGTAAGACCACATAAACTGGGTCGAGGGTGTACCTAATATTTTGACCAGCTAGGACATATCATTAGGTACCCTGCTTGGGGTGGGGGTCACCTTCAGGTCACTTGGGGGCTCTGCTACCCACTCATGACAATCATCTACAGACCAAAATAGAGCATAATACACTATTGGTACGATGCATCTAAGATGTTGGAAACATATCAGGTACTATTGGGGGTGTTGGGGGCCAAGGGTCTAAGGAGGTAACCACTCCACAGTCACAATCTATGAAATCTGTCTACTCAATCCAACTGACTATGAACACCACACTAAAATCTCACAAAATATTAACAACCATTGGAAAAAATATACAAGTGGGTCAATATGAGAAATATGGACACAAATCCATCAACATGGCACATCATTTCACATCCCAATCACTTATTTAAGCTTCGAAGGGCAAGAAAAGAGGAGAATATTACCCAGTGGGCGGAGCTAAAGAAGGTCATAAGCATATTGTCAGATTAAATTGTCCAATTTTCAGGCTTGAAATGCATGGCAAGTGAATACCAAGAGTGTTGGGAAGACATTTGGACTCTTATCCGAGCAATTTGGCTTCATTTCATGCACTTTTAAGTTGGCCACGCCCCTTCGGCATGAAATGGGCCAAAACGTCGACTCAAACCCTGGCAATCCCCTTGCCTTCCAAGCCTTCCAAGCCTTGCACCTTCGGCGCTGGAGTCAGTGGGCGGAGTCTGCGCCAGACCCGCCCACCGGTCCACCCCGAATGCATTTTTTTCCAAGCTCCGCGCACAAAAACACTCCCCTTCAAGTGTCAAAACACACCCTCGGCCGCACTGCGCATGCCCAATAAATTTAAATAAACCCCGCCCGCAAAATAATTTTATCGTTAAATAAAACCAGCCTATTTCATCAAATGTCAACATTGAGCCATGCATTCTTTTCTGTCAAGCTTTTCCTCAGGTGCAATCTTTAAAAACAATGAAAAAGTATTCATTTGGATTCATTTACTCATCACAAATATGATTTTAAATACTGTATAGCCATTATTGGGTTATGCCTTTCATGGAAAATTAATATTTGAGCCAATCTGTCATTGTGAAATATTTAAAAATAAACCAGTCTACATTTGCAGATTTTCAGTATCATTTGATATATATCTAGAATAGTTTTTTCCCACTTTGTGGCAGATAATCAAATAAATCATAAATTGGGGAAATGGTTCATTAAATTGTGGGGGTTGGCTAAATGTTTTGATCTGATCTGGGATATGAAGATCAAGCTGAACAGAATAAAGTGCACGTTTTACAAGTAGAAATATACATCAGAAGACGCTTGTAGTAGAAAATTGCAGCATTTCTTACCTTGTTCGTGACTTTCGTTGTGCAGCCTGCACCGAGTGCAAAAAATCAGCCAAAAAACCTCGAAAAAACTCCTTTCTTGCGGACTTCTGTTCATGTAATCCATCAAACGTCAATCAGTTGTTTTTACTGTAAATTCCCCCATTTAGATCATGCGTTAAAACGCCAAAAAACAGTTTAAAAACAAAAGAAAGCACGACAAACAAATTCGCCTCTCGCTTCTTGTTCCGCTTTCAGTTCCACTTCCGGGTCGCTGGTGCCAGTGTCAACCTGGGTTTCCCTCTGACGTCATTTAGGGGACGCCCACGTTAACGCGCCTGCGCAAACGACATATTACGTATAAACAGAGCGACAAAAGCAGACGTAAACAAATCCTGCTTGTACTTTGTTTCCCCGATTTCCCTTCCAAATAATTCGAACGGTTTATTGCTTTTCAAAAAAATTGAGCCACGTGAAATGACTTTCTTTCCAATCACCCTCTTCTTTTACGAGAGTTTCCCACTTTAATGAACACCTTATTGTTTAATGTGTACATATGTAGTTACTATCAGCTTTCTTATACTTTTGCGTGACTTAACCTATCTTCCAGACATCTCTGACAGGCTTTTTCTTGGCCAACAACATAACCATTTTCCATTTCATCTTCGTTTTTAAGACAAATTAAATCAAATCAAATTAAATTGACAGTGCAAGCAATAGGCAGGAAAGTTGAGGCATTGTTTTTGTTTGTTTCCGTATGAAGGGTGATTGGTTTGGAGCCTTTATTTTGGTATAATTGGACATCCGTTGTGATTTAAGAAATTAAGATGCGTAAATATGGTATACACCTTCCACTTCCTTATTTTATACCAATCAGCAAATTTACACTCATTTCTTCACCAATCAAATTGCTCTTGACTAGTCATTTGCATAACCCCGCCCTTCTTTAAAAAGTAATTGTTTGTGTATAACTTTATTTTTATTTGTTACAGAGCAAAAGTCCAGATGTGAAGTCTAAAGTAAGAGGTCTTGAAGTTCTTCTTCCAACCAGTAGGAGACGCACCGAAGCAGAGTGTAGAGACCTAAGACAAAAAAGTAAGTCAAGTGCATTCAAATAAGTGTGCAAACGGCGATAAGACTTACCTTAGCATTATGCGATGTGTCACTTGTTGTTGTATTGAGCAGGACGGCATCATTTGGACTGCAACTGTGGAAGAATAACAGTGCATTTAAGACAATTGTTACAAATTAGAGTTCACAATTGATTGTCATTTGTATTTTATTGGCAGATTGCAATAATGAAGATAATCAACTCGTTGTCTCACAGGTGCAGTAGTTGGGGCGGGTCAAGGCGGGTTTCCAAAATGGCGTTTTCACTGGAATGAGTCTGCACACAAGAAAGAAAGTGGGTGAGAATTACGTACATTCAGACGTGTTTACCGTCTCAATGGTGCACATTCACTCACCTTTGCAATACAATGAAGCCCTTAGAATTTTGCTTCAGTCACCTTGAGCTGCAGCGCCCTCCGGTAGACACAAAACTAGTCAGTAAAAGAAAGTGGAAGGTAAATCAGAGCTCAGAAGCGTCGCGTAAAAAGACGTCCAAGTTGGACAATATTCTCGTCCGCCAATTTGTCTTGCAGTGTGCACCAACCTTGTGGACGTCGTCGTGGATGAAATCCAACTGCAAGAATCAAAGTTGGACATGGTAAGTCATCTTAACTTAAACTTTGTTACTCTACTTTCGCCTTCTGGAATAGATTAATAGACAGTTAGATTTGCACGTGGATCAATTGTTTGCTCGTTTCACCTGTGCTTCCCTGCAGGGTCAGACATCTTGGAAGTGGCCTGCAAAAGAAAAGAAGAAAGAGTCAAGAGTATTTTTGGTGCCAAGTGGATCATCTGACAGAATACTTACCGATTGCAGCCTGTGGGAAGAAATTAGACCATTTAGTATTTTCGAGGTTGATTTAGAGTATTTAAAGTACTTACTTGCTTCTTTTTTCCACATGTGAGCTGTTAAAACAACGGAAATGTAAATTAGTCTCAAATAAAAAGTGAACAGACTTGGGAATACTTACTTTGGCTTTCCAGCGTGGAGCGACGCGGAGATTCCAATAAATGAAAGAGGACGACTGCGCAATTACTTCCTCTTTAAATAGTTTTTCGGAAGTGACGTAAACGCGCGCAAAAAAAAAAGTTTAAAAAAATAATAATTTAGACGCGCCCTTCAATTAAAAAAGTGACCGGCCAGGACTCGTACCCGGACGTCCCGCACCGTAGTCACTTACTCTATTCATCTGACCAACGAGCAGATGCTAAGAGTTGATCTCAGAATGTATATCTCCAATTTTCAGTCACTCACATTCGGAAGACTGTCAAAAACAGGTTAAATATGACTTCCAATTTCTCTCAGGCAAAGCGTTTGTGGTCGAACGGTTAAAGATACTGATTGAGAATGCAGTAGACTCGGGTTCGATTCTCACTCTTGGCAGCTCTTTGGCATTTATGTTCGTAAATTCAGCAGCGAGTGAGAATCGAACCCGGGTCCCCTGCATCGCAGGCAATGTCTTTTGCCATTCGCCACCTTAGCTGAATTTCCGCCGAAATTTCACACATAGATAAGTGATAAAAAAAAAAATAGCAGCAGGAGGGCAGCAAACACGTCTGATCAGGCATACTTAGCACAATATGATGCGAGCGAAGTCTATGAATATACTACAGTGATGCACTGGTAACAAGGAGTTGTTTGGAAAAGCAATTGGAGAGTGTAATGCTTAAAACTGCCACAAGGCAGCAACACACCATATGTCTATACAGGCACACTCATAGGACAATATGTGAGAGGAGGTATATTGTAGTACTAGAAAACAGTATACGGAGTTGGTTGGAAAAGCCATTGCAAAGTGCCATGCCTTAAAAGCACCACAAGAGGACAGCAAGTTAGAATATGTCTATTCAGGCACACTCAGGACAATATGTGAGAGGAGTCCAGGTATATTCTACATTAATACGTAGTTGGTTGGAAAAGCCATTGCAAAGTGCAACGCTTTAAAACCGCCACAAGAGGGCATCAAGTTTAACATGTCTTGTCGAGAATAAAATAGCGTGTCTTCATACTCGCCTACAGAGTCACAACACAAAATCAAGGAACTAAGATTTTTTGTGGTTTATTACTTTATTGGAGAGGGCTCAAGATGAATATTGCACATCATTTGTATGAGGAAGTTGGGGGTGACGCTGGGGAACACATTGAAAATAAAGTTCGACCAAATACACAAGTGTCTTGTCTACTTTTGTCATAAAATAAACACAAAATAAAGGTGATTGTCATAGGATGGCAAGTGGAAGTCAGCCGTCTGCCCCTAGGAACAAGTCCAGTATGCACCAAGAGAGGACCAAACACATTACATCTGCACCTGGCTGCGAATAAATGGATAAAAAAAAAACAATGAAAAGAGAACATGTTCATTAGATGGAACAGTTCATCAACTGTAAGTGTCATTAACAATGACGATAATTTGAGGCGGATGAGTCCACTCATCTCATCTTGTTTCTATTGACCGAATAGTACGCTCAAAAAGACTACATTTATCTAAAATGATGCGCAGGAGACGAATTGTTTGGATCAGCGTCTGTTTGTTTACCACGACTTCCGCATTCGAGGATCTTCTTCTTTCAATAAAAGGCGCTTTGCAAAACTGTTGGCAATACAGTGTCCTCGTGTGGACTGGATGTGTAATGACGGCCTTGTTTCTCATAAACGACTATGTGTATACGACCATTGTGTTTTCCTCCAATATAAGAAGGGAATTTTCGTCTATTTATGGCAGTATATTATATTGGAGGAAGATTCCTCTTGCTATACATGGACGTTTAGAGGAAAATAAATTTATATATATATATATATATATATATATATATATATATAAATATATATATATATATATATATATATATATATAAATATATATATATATATATATATATAAATATATATATATATATATATATATATATATATATATATATATATACATACATACATATATGTACACATATATACACATATACATACATATATATATACATACATATATGCACATATATATACATATATACACACATATATATATATATATACATAATACACACATATATTCACATATATATACATAATACATACATACATATATACATATATATATACATACATATATACACATATATACATACATATATACACATATATACATATATATGATGGTGTTTTTCCCCAGGTAAAAATGACCAAATATGCATTAAATAATAATAATAATAATAATAATCGGACAGAGGCCCTGTCGTCATCATCAACAACAAAAAGCCTACTTGTCATCACTATAACAAGATTTTTTTTTAAAGCAACCATGTATACATAGCCCAAAATTATAGCAGCCTGTTTATTTTTTTTATTGCCAAGACACTGATAAGTAAGTGATGTTATACAGATCGAGAAGCGATCCAGTCGACTCCAAATGTCCATGACCCAATTTTGCAACCCCGGCGCCGAGCCGTCTAGAGTTTGGGCCGCAGGGATCCGACGGCGGGTTTGTCGCAGCAGAACTCTTTCCACCAGGACGGGCGCTCCAGCGCCTGGCGTCCCTGCGTCACCGTGGACCACAGGTTCGCGTACAGCTGCCCGTCGGCGTTCCCGATGGGCGAGTTGAGGACGAAGTCCGGCGGGGCCATGGCGTCCACCAGCGCCACCGCGTCGTCTTTTAGCTGCAAACAAGGCCACTTGGTTTGACTCTCATTTATTCCCCCCCCGGCGGACGCTCGTCGGCGGGCGAGACGGACCTGGCCGCAGAGAGCCAAAATGGCGCTCCGGATCAAGTGGGCCGGCTCTTTTCCGCTCAGGAAGCCACCTGCGTGCAAAGGTTTGCGGGGAACGTTGATCTCTTTGACTCTTTGTTTTTTTTAGGGTACCTTGGTACAGCGTGGCCATGTGGCCGCTGAGACTCCAAAGTCCGTAGAGCGCGCACAGCTTCTCGAGGACCCCCCGGAGCCGGAGGGGCGTGTCCTCGTGCCGGACCTGGTCGCGGAACCTCTGAAGGCAGCAGTGCTCCACGTAGGCCAGGGCCAGGTCGCGACAGTAGTAGACCTGCGAGGGCGAAAGGCGTGGTCTAAGTAGTTGGACGTGAAGGCGACCCCGGTTACGGTCCTCATGCCTGGCTATCGTTGCGGGCTCGGAAGTCGTCCTGGCCCGAGGTTCGGAGCCGCTCCAGTCGTTGGTGACTTTCCTCCAGGAGGAAGCACACCAGCCACTTGTAGGCCGCCAGCGCCACTAAAACAAAGCGGCTGGAGTTTGTTCCTCAACTTTGCGCCCCGCCACAAAGTACCCGCCGAGTCGGCGCAGTCGTCCACGCCGCGCGCCGCGAAGCGACTCTCTCGGATCCGGGGGAAGTCGTCCAGGAAGTCGACCGTGCCCAGAGGCGATTGGATCCGGACGCCGCCTGACTCAAACACGAACGGAAACTGAGCGGGCGGAGGACGGCGGGAAAGGTCTGGAGGAAAGACGGGAGGGAGGCCTGACCTCGCCGCTTCGCGTCCATCCACGCCAGAAGGTAGTTGGCGGTCTGCTGGAGTAAGACGTTGTTGTCCCCCTCGTAGGTGCAGTTGGGGTCGTTGTCGTCGCGCAGGCTGCCCAGCCGGTTCACTGCCAAAAGGAGGACCGGATAGTCTCGAACGAACACGTTCGGGGGCGGGACCGAGGACCCGGACGCTCACTGGCCAAGTAACCGTGACCGCCGCAGGCCTCGCGGCACTCCTGGATTCCCCGCTGGGCCGTCCACGAAGACGAGGGCTTGGCCGAGCAGGCCAGCGCGTGGAGCTCCCGTCCTAGCTCCGCCTTCACAAAGAAAACCAATAAACACGGGCGCCGGCTCTCCGACTTGACATTGTGCAACTCTGTGCCTGTCGGTCCGCTTGGTCCTTCATCATCTGTCCGATCCGAAACTCCACGTAGTTGCTGAAGAGGGATTTGGAGAAACACTCCAGGGCGTACGCCGCCGCCAGATACGGGATCAGGCGCCATTGCTGACAACGCAGATAACATCAAGATAATAAGAACAAATATCCGTCCATCTGGGTCTGGACGGATCTTGAGTCCGCTGACCTGCAACTGGTACTCCAGCACGGGGAGCTCCTCGCCGTCCTTGGGTCCGAACTGTCTCCTGGTAGCGGAGAAACGAACCGCCACGATCAAGGCCAGCTTGAGGTTGACGAGGGCCATCCTGGCAATGGAGACCCTCCCGGCGGACAGCGCTCCCAGGGACGCCCCGAACCGCTTGTTGGGGTCCTCGGTGAGCCCAAAACTCCGCATCAAGGATCGTCAAAGTCACTTTCCGCAAGGACCCGGTCTTACCTGGAAGGGGGTGACGTAAGTGCCGTCGGGGGTCACGTCTCCCGTCTTGTTCAGGAGATTCTCCCGCGGGATCCTCACGTTGTGGAACAACGCAAACCTGGACCGGAGTCATTCATTGACCGATGCGCCATCCAAGGATGGAACATTGAGGCCTGTTCTTTTGTGGCGCCAGAGGGGAGGCGGAGTCTGCAGCTTTACTGTGAATTCCGACTTGAACGTACCCGTTATCCAGTCCGTTCTGGCCCAGTTTCTTGCCCATGTCTCCGACCAACACGCCAGGCAGAGCCAGCAACGTCCTGGGATCTCGCACCTGCGTGGGAGGTCTCGCTTACGTTGGCGCTCAAGCACCACCCGGCGATTGCGACCGGCGTACCGGGACCACAAAACTGTGCAGGCCGTGGCAGGCCCCGTCGGGCGTGTAGAGCTGCGCCAGGACCAGCGCGTGGGTGGCGGTCTTTCCCAGGTTGCCCACCCAAAACTTGGCGGCCTCGAAATCCGGGGAGTTGACGACGAACTCCTGCGTGGCGGCCTCGTAGGTTGCGGTGGTCCGCATGGCTCGGGTGTTGCTGCCGTGACTCAGCTCGGTCAGCGCGAAGCATCCGAACATCTACGAGAAAAAACGAGACAAACGCGGGTCACGGCCGGACGGCGTCCGTTCGTTCCCACGGACGTCGGACTTACCGTCATGTCGTCGGAAGAGTCCACGTATTTGCGGTGTCGCGCCGAGCCGCCGCTGGCCACCGTCGCCCCGAACATCTGAAATAGGCTTTTAAAATCCCGTCCCGCGACATGGAGACCGGCCAGGACGCACTCACGCCTTTGTTGAGGAAAAACTTGGCCGCTAAAGACCAGTCGTACATTCCCAAGCAGTCATTGAGGACCACCGTCTTCCACGGGTCCATCACGGCCTCCTCATTGGTCAGGAAGTCGTAGCGGAAGAGCTGCTTCACCCTGCGGGTTTCCAGACAAATTGATGGAGTCAGCAGAAGTCCGGCCAAAATGTGGTCCGGCGCCCCCGCACCTGAGGAAAGTGAGCTCCCGCATTTTCTCCATGGGAAGGTCTTCGCCCGGCGTCCTGGAGAAAAGCGGGTCGCTCTCCAACGCGGCGAAGATGCGTCGCTGTGACGAGAAAGCCCGCCTGAGAGGAACGAAGACGGCCAGAGAAGAGCAAGGCGGCGGTTTTACCTTCAAGGCCATAACTTCTTCTCCTTCCAAAAAGACAAGCATGTCCTTCCACGGGAAAGAAGCTTTTTGTCTGTAGATGTCCAACGGCCCGCCGGGAAGGTCGGCAACTTCATGCTTCATGGTCTTCTGAACTTCTGAACAAAGACTTGATTTTCACAAAAAATGGGACCTGCAACTTTGAACAAAGCACACATGGAGCAATTTGAATTCCAAAATTCTTGAAATGTATTGATTTAAATTCTCGAGTCAATGACTTTAGCGAATATTTCAGTAAATCGCTACAATTCCATTCCTTCGTCAGTTCAGAAATCGCGATTAATAATTGCCCTCGCTGAACCTCCTTCTAAAGTTATCGATGCAGGACGAAGGTCAAGTTCTTGTCAAACTATGACAAAGTTGATGACAAACAAAGATTGATCCATGGAAAAATCCAATTGTTTACTCACACATGCCTTCATATTTACAAAAAAAATCGCTGTTATAAAAGTCAGGAAATCGCAAGCGATATTCATCCAAGTTCCCTCTTACCTGTCAGCAGCGTTTGGTAACCATTGAACCCAAACGCCCGATTAAAAAAGAAGACATTTGGTGAACATTGGCCAGGACACGGGACACGCCCATTCCACTCTCAACTCGGAAGTCAACAGAGCAGCAGAAGCGAGGACAAGTGCGCCATCTTGAGGCGGTTTTGCAGCCGACTGAATTTCAATTTGTCACTTATAAACAATGCCAAAGTTCCTTTAAACCCACGGAACTCAAAACAGATCCATCTTTTCAAAGTGTTTATTCTTTGAGACCAATGGACATCAGCAACAAAACAAAGACCGTGAAATGAAAATTGAAATGATCCCTTGCAAAAACTCAAATAACGTGAGGAGGAGGAGCCATGTTGCCCCCCTAACTTTCATCCACATTTTTAAACTCGCCAGACCCCGAGGCCGTGACCTCTCTTTCGTCCGAGGGGCAGGGGACGAAGTCGGCCATCATGGAGGCGATGATGTCTTCGTCCATCTGGGGGAGGGAGACAAGAGTTCTGTTCAGTGTTTTCATTTAAATGAAAGAAGAGACCCGAATGGCGCCACGGCGAACCTTTTTCTTCTCCGTGCTGGGTCCCGCCTCATGGTCCGGGTTTTCGTCGTCTCTCTTGCGCTTGATCCCCTTGGCCTCCTCTCCGTCTCCCTCGTCCTTGCCTCCTTCCGTCCCCGAGGGTCGCCCATCGCCGTCGTCGTCCTCCTCCGGCCGCTCTTCCGGGCCCGATAGGGCGGCGGGCTCGGCGGGCGGTGGGGCGCCGGCGTCGGGAGGGGGTACCAGGAGTTCGTTTTGGAGGACGGGCGGCTGGTCGTCGGCCGCGCTCGCCTCCCGTGAGGGGTCCGGCTCGGCGTCCTGCGGGAACGGCAAATACATTTATGACCTCGATATTTTACGGCGGGTTCCGTCGGGGAGCGTACCTGCGGTTTCGCCTGGAGGTCGACGTCGGGCGGGTCTCGTCGGAGGGCGGGCCGGTCCGGCGACGGCGGCGGCGGCTCTTCCCGCTCCTCCAGCGCTCCCCCGGTCACGCACAGGATCTGCGGCATGGCGGGGTCATCCGGCCTTTCGGTCTCCTCCTGGTCCTCCTCCCTGGTGCCCTCCAGGACTCCGATGCACTCCACCTCCTGCACCTTGGCGCGCTCGTCGGCGACGTCTCCTCGGCCGAGCCGGACCTCCTGGACGCCTCCGACGGCGTCTTCGTCGGCGCCGGAAACGGCCGGCGGCGCGGGTTCCGCCCGGAGCACCTTCTCCTCCTCGATGCCGCCGACGTCGGCGTCGTCGTCCTCCGCCCCCTCCAAAGGCGGCATGTCCTCGTCCAGTTCGCCGTCTTCCTCCTCCTCCTCGTCCTCTTCCTCTTCCCCTTCTTCGTCAAACTCCTCGCCCTCGCAGGACTCCCCCTCGGGAAAATCGCTCCCTTCCTCCTCCTCCTCGTCTTCCTCGTCCTCCAGGTCTTCGTCATCTTCCAGGTCTTCCTCCTCCTCGTCCGTGCTGTTGATGTTGATGACGGCGGAGTCTTCGTGGTTGGCGGCCGAGGAGACCCTCCCCGGCGGCGCGGTTAGCTGATTCGGAAGCTGGTGCAACTGCAGCCCGAGACCCCCGGGGGCCGCCGGCTGCATCAGCATTTGCTGAAGCTGCGGTCTGGCGCCCGGCATCTCGCTCGCTCCCGCCGCTCCCATCGGGAAGGGGGCCACCCCCGAGGAAGGCGGCGGGGCGAAGGAGTTGATGGGGGCGCTGGGAAGGGGGGAGGGGGCGGCGGCCAGGTCGTTGGGGAGGGGTACCGCCTCCACGGTGACAGGCGGCGCCGGCTCGGTGGCTAGGCCGCCCGCCGCCGGGGGGACGACCGTGGGGTTCTGCGGGGGAGCCGCGGCGGAGACCTCCGCGGGTTCGCGAGTCGCCGTGGCGAGCATCCCCGGCGGAATGATGACCACGCTGTCGTCAGAGTCGCTGTCCAGCGAGATCTCGGCGTCCTCGTCCTCCTCTTTGTCGTAGCGGACAAAAACGGGTCTCTGGCCTTCCGGGAGGCCCAGGCCGGCCGGCTCCGGCTGCTGGTGCCCGTGAGGGGACAGGATCACGTCCGACGGGGCGTGGCCCGGAACCAGAGACAGGTGGTTCTCCAGGGAGCCCAGCAGACCCAGCGAGTGGCGGGCGGGGAAGGGGACCGTGGAGCCCGGGCCGCCCAGGATCGTCGGCAGCGGGAGCCCGGGCGTGGGGCCCTGGGAGGACGGGAGGACCGGGGCGGAGGGGGCGCCCTTCAAGTTGAGGGGTGGTAAGGCTAGGGCGATGGAGGGAGCGCGCGGGTGCACCAGCGAGTTACACACCGTCAACGCCTCGGCGCAGAACGAAGACACCTGAAAGGCAACCGGCGCCGTTGAGCACGCGTTTGGCGGCGACCCCTAGAACGCCTTCGACATCCACCTTAAGGTTGCGGTCCAGGCGCCCTCGGCTGAGAATGGACACGGCGCAGGTGAGAGGCGGCGGCCAGGAGGGGGACGGAACCAGGACCAGGGCCAGCAGCAACCTCAAAGTCCAAACACACGGGGGATAGAACACTCGCACCGGCGAACGAGAGTACGTTGACGGCGTACCTGTAGAGTTCCCGTCGCGCGAGGGCGCCGCCGTACTGCCCGCTGATGCTCCCGGCGGACTCCGAGGCCGCGGAGCAGTTGGACTGCTGCTGGTGCAAGCGCACGCACAGCGGCAGCAGAACCTCGTGGAGACGCTAGCGCGCCCAAAGAACAATTTGGCCAACCTGCGCCTTGAAGGTTCTCTCGCCAAGACGCACTTACCTTGTGCATGTCGTCCTTGAGGAGGGTCCCGCTGGTCAGGACGATTCGTCTCAAGGCTTAGAAAGGCAACAAAGTGACAGAAGTCATTCGGAAGACCGAGAGCGGGCCTTTGATGGGCTTACCTCTGAGAGCCGCGAGGCAGGTGTCCTGATTGGCCAAAGCGTCGCCCTTCCTCTGGAGCGACGGCCCGACCGCATCCGCCATGACCAACGGTTTGGTCCTGCGAGGCCCCGGTTTGCCACCAGGAACCGCCTCGGCCAACAAGCCGGCGCGGAGCTGCGGGGGACCACGAGACGGGAGAGACCTCGGTCACCCTGTGAGCTCTTTTGAGCTCGGCCGATTAAAAAAAGCCGCCAGACCTTGACCGACTCCGCCCCGGGAGTGACGTCGTCGAGGAGGTGGCTGAAAAGCAGCTCGCTGTGGGTGGGACTCCCTTGGAGGATGCCGGCGGAGGCACCTGCCACCTGCACCCACGCTTCAAGGCTCTTGTAGGCTGCGACGCGCACCATGCTTTAGAAAGAAAGACTAAGTGCTAACTTTAACTCTTTGAGGTCTGTCTGCTAGCCTTGACATACCAGTAAGCTCTTTGCTGCCCAGGGTTGGCTTCAGGTGGGGGTGTCCAGAGACTCAGGGTTTGGGCAAACAGTCTCTGGATCACCGCGGCGTACTGCACCACGCTGGTCCGCACGCTGCGGCCAAGAGGACCCGTCAACATCTCCCGGGTTTTTCTCGGCACGCACGCAACTTACGTGGTGAAGAGCGCGGTCAAGACCTCCAGCGTGCCGGTGTGCACGGCGGGCAGAAGCAGCACCCTCACGCTTCCGTCGCCTGTTAAATTCTGCCACAAGGCGCAAAGGGAACATGGATTACTCGGGGATAGGTGCCGGCGCGGGTGCGGCGCGGGCGGATCCTCACAATGCTCTTGGGACCGAGGGCGAGAGCTCGACACACCAGGTTGAGAACGGGCCTGACGGGCAATCGCACGGCCGACGACGGGTCCACGCTGCGGCACGGGGGGAGCACGTGGTGAGGGTGCGGTCGGGGAAAGGCAGACTGGGGTACTAGAGACCCAAAGCGGAGACATTGAGGCCTACCCGAGTGTGTGCTTGAGTGCGAGGCACACTGCCGTGTATCTCTGCTGCAACTGCAACGGGAGCAACGCATCCAACTGGTTGAGATGAGGGAAGCCGAGTTCCATGCCAGGACCTTCGTACTGCGCCGTTCTGTCTACGGAGGCGTACGGCGCAGGGTTAGCGGCTAACCCTCACCCTTCCACGGGCGATGGCCGCGACAACCGGGCGGAGAGCGTACCCGCTTCCGGGTCCTGGTAGAGGTGAGAGAGCACCACGTTGGCCGAGGCCAACAGACAGTGAACCTGATCGGTCCAGCGGTCGGCTCGACCGGCGCCCGCCCGGTCGTTGAGGCCTCCCAGGGACGGGAGGCGCCCGAAGCAGCGGCAGGCCATCTGCCGAGACCGCAAGGAACGCGGAATGTGACGGGTGGGCTCGTCGGGGGCGACGGCGCCCCGACGCCGGTACAGACCTCTTGGGTTTTCTTGTTAGTGCTGTCCATTTTGGAGAGGAAATACGCCCCCAGTTTGTCCTAAAACAACAACGCTCATCAGCATCAGACTAAGACCGCGCTGGAAACGGGACTCAGTGGGTTTTACCCGCAGGGATCCGCACGCTCGGGGGTAGTAGGTCATGCATGCCGTCATTCCCTCCATCGCCGCTAGCTCGCACTGACGTCGGAAAAGAACGGTGAGTGTCGTCGACGGGACGGGGGCGCCGTCGCGTGTGGCTCACCTCGGTCTTGAGGCCCAGCAGAGAGGTTAGAGTTCCCAGAATGCAGTTGAGGCCCACTTCCCGCGCCAGCTCTGGCAGTTGAGACGAGTACTGCAGCAAGTCTTGCAAGATGAACACGGCCAGTTGTACCGTCTGAACGGGGGCCTGCGACTGCGGAAGAAGTTTTAAGCTAACGCCGTGAGACACCAGGCCGTCGCGTTTTGAGACTCACCTGAATGACTTGCTGTAGCGAGCGCAGCCACGACAGGCAGTGTTGCTGGAAGAGCTCGGACGAACTGTCCTGGACCAGCATGGAGAGAAGACACAGGCCCTCGAATCTGCCAAGCGCCGACAGAAAACTTGGTAGGAAGGCGAGCAAAACGGCAACGTGTACCAACAATGGAGAAGATACTCACTTGGTTTTGCTGGAAGCCATTTTGGCGTTGCTGAAGCCAAGCAGACCACCAAGAGCGCTGGAGCCCTGTCAACATCATTAATGAACTTCTAGTGACTATTTCAGCAGTTGGTGTGGAATAAACTTGTTTCAAATGCTTATTTCAATCAATTTTGCAAAATATATCTATATTTGGGGTCTAATCATCACTATCATTTGAAACGTGGACGCCTTTTTCCGTTGTAAAAACTTTTTAGAACACCATTTTGTGAAGCTTGACCGTTTTTCCTTGCATACATTTGAGAATATGTACTTTAGACTTGCATTAGACCTACTTTTGCATACAGATGAAAGACTTGTAGCATCTGAAGCATGCATGAATAACAAAAGGGGGCAGTACGCTAGCTAGGGAGCAAGCACGCGAGCAGCATGTGTGCCTGCGTGTTTTGCGGCTGTACCTGCGAACTGAAGACGCCATGCTGGCGGTAGTTTTCCAACAAGCCGGGTAAAAACTCGGGACGCTGTTCTTTGAGAACCAACAGCAAACCTTCAGTTAAACGCCCCGCTATCGCGCCGTTTAGCCAGGACGCTGCCGACATCTTTCTTGTCTGCCAAGGTGGCGTCACACGAGATGCGACCAATGACGTCATTTTAACTGGACAGATAGTTCTGTCATTGAATTTTTTTCCCTTTAGTTTTCCCCGAGAAAGGCTTTATGTGTCATTATGTCAAAAGTTGTCGATTTAATTTTTCTAAATAAACTCTTTATTAACTCCTACAAATATTTTGTCGCTATGGGCGACCCGTAGCAAAACAACATGGCGGACGGTATACGCATGCGTAGTTCGGGCTATTGTTGACTTGTGTTTACGATGGCGAACGAGCGCCTGCGAGCCCTCGAGGAGGTCGAAAAAGAGATCGCAATGGTCTTGCAGTGTGCCGGTATGCATGCAAAAGCCACTTTTGTTGGTCTATTTTTTTAATTGAAGCGCTTTTAACTACGCGAAGTCATTTTTTATTCTTGCTTATTGTGACTATGTAGTGATGACCACTAGGGATGTCCTGGTGCTGATGCGAGTGCTCTTTGCTGGCACCTCCTTAAAAATATGATGTTGTCTTACTATCATTATTTTCTAAAGACAAGTCGTCCCACATAACGGACATCTTTGACTAGTCACTTTGCTTAAAATGCTCATTTTCACTCCTCACCAGGTTGCTATAATTTGAAAAATGTAGTACTTCTGTCATCTTGTGTGCAGGCAACATCGTGATGGAACTTTCCAAAGACAAACACAACGCCAGTCTGCTGGACAGACAGCTGGTCCAGTTCCAGAGCTCCGTCAACCGAGTGGAGAGCGAACTGAGCGGCCAGATTCGCTACCTGACCCAGGTATCATGCTAACGTCACATTTGGGTGCCTGAACGCGACTGGAATCGTCCGGCTCTTCTTCCAGGTCGCCACCGGCCAACCGCACGAGGGCTCCACCTACTCTTCCCGAAAGGACTGTCAAATGGCGCTCAACCGAGCCGAATACGCTAAAGTCAAACTGGGAGAACTGGGACGGACCTGCGAGGTCATGTTGGATCCTCCCCAGCCGCTGTAGCCAAAGAAATGGACTCTACATTTGTTTTTGTTTTTTCATCTTTATTGGGACATACTTTTGAACAAGAAAAAATACTTTTGGACCACAGTTTGTGTTGGAATTCAAATAAAAATATGTCATTTGTGTACAAATTGTCACTGCTATCCACCAGTTAGCGTCGCGACCGCTAGAAGAGGGGGTCCACGTCACCCTCGTCCCCCGTCAAACCGAGGCGGGTGAAGTCGTGGAACACCAGTTCGTCGGCTTGACACGAAACCCTGCGCACAAAAAGACGTTGACGGGCTGAAAAGCAAATCCAATCGGAGTTGGGTGAAGCCGGCTTACTCGCTGTCAAAAGCCACGAGGTCGGCAGACTCGGCCGCCTCCGCGGCCGCGGCGTCCGGCGAAGCCGCTGCAATCGACACAAATTGAATTGCGCTTTAATCCCGATGCAGATTAATCAAGTTGATTGGCGGCTGAGTCACCTGGTTGCGGGTCGCTGGGTTTGGGATGCATCAGGACGAAGGGAAGCTCCAACGAGATGTCGCTACGAACACAAAACACTCATTTTAAATTGACTCGGTTAAGATGGTTTGCATTTTGTGTTGACGTACCTCCCGCGAGAAACCACCAGTTTGACTTTGACCCTGTAGGACACCACGATGCCCAACGCCTCCTTGTTGCAATTCTCTTTCATTCTGAAACGCACAGATGCTAATCCCTCCGAGTCAAAAATAAACCTGTATGATCACCATCAATGGCCGCCAATGCTGATATAGAGAAACGTTAACATGAGCCGCTTAGGCTAATCAAATTGGGGTGAAAAATTGCGACTTGCAGTGCTCAGAATGTAAATACCGTACTTTACAGGTGGCTAGTACTGCTACATACATGGTGCTGGAAGCCAGATTGGTGTCTTGGTGCTTTAGCTTGCCATCCAGCGCCAGCCCTCTCTTCAAACGATTAGCACCCATGCTAGGAGTCAGGGTGTACACTTGGCAGAAGGTGGAGCTCGCGCACACCTGCTCACTAGATCGTCAAGGTCAAAATATAATGCTAGATTGCAACCGTGCATGTGTATTTCGTCCCGAAATGATTTGTGAGTAAACCCTCACCTCAGAAAGTTTCACCCGAGGAAAAGGCACTCACAAATAAGGTGAAGCAAAGTGTGTTCTACTCACTCGGCTTCCAGCTGGGCCACAGGACATTTGTACTGAGCCTTGGAGAACAGACAGATGTCGGCGTACTGGCGCACTGCGAGGCGGAGGGGGGCGGAGCTAAAACGGGTGCAAAAACGATGGGCGGAAGGTGTCCGCGTGTCAGATGCCCGCTCACCCGCAATCTTCACCTTCCTGACCGTCTTGCTGGAGTTGTTGGAAACGTGCACGTTGACGTTGATGGCTTCGCCGTGGTAGTACAGCTGGTGGGAGGGCGGAGTCGGAGATTGTCGCAAGTGTCGCCGGGCGGAAAACGGTCATCCGTCACCTCTTTGTCCAACGACGCCTCCAGTTGCAGCGGTCGCTCGGACAGGAGGAAGCCGCGGCTGCACTCCGCCACGGGTTGAGGTCCTTTCTTCTCCGGGGCGTACTGAACCTTCCGGATCACCAGTTGCACCGAGTTCCTGGGGAGACCAAGGTCGGCGGGAGATCTGGCCAGTCGTGGGTTACGCGGCGACAAACCTGGGGTGGAGCTTCTCGCCCGCAGCCCTGGCGCAGTAAGCCTTCAGCTCGTAGTCAACGCCACACGCCTTGCCCGTGTCCTCTGGCCCGGGTTGCAAGGTGACGGAGCACGGCAGGTTCTCTGGGATCTGAAGGCACCGGGAGGCGTGAGCCGGGACCCCGTGGCGGGACCCCCGGCAGACTTACGCCGAAGCGGAAGGGGTGCGCGTTGGCGCCTAGCTTGCGCAGCAGCTTCTCCTGCAGGGAACTCAAAGGCTTGGGTTCCAGGACGGGAGGGAAGGCCTGCAGGGTGCTGACGTGAAGATCCTTCCGAAAGGACAGGCCCAGCACGTCCACGTCCTCCCGACCGTAACGAAAGACGCACGCCAGACTCACGAAGACTGCCGACCAAAGATCGGTGAGAGACCGTCAGATCCGCGCCAGTCCGGAACCCGACCTCGTACCGTACCTTTGCGATCCTGTAGATACTCGGGATCCACGAGGATCACGCCGTCTGCACCGAGAACCGTCACGTCATTGCGGGGGTCGGCCCGGCTTTGCGCTCTACTCACCAACTGGGTCCACGTGGTCCAGGTGGTCCAGGTGGTCGACAAAGTCGCGCTTGCCCAGATAAACGCTAATCTGCGGAGCGGAACAAGTCATCGGCCGCCCCGTCACGAACAAAAACAACCAAAAACTGTTCCAACCGTACCTTGGCGTTGGGGCTGGTCTTCTTGAAGACTCTGGAAAAATAAAATTGTCCTTTTTTATTTCTTAATTCTGTCCTGGACAGTGCTAGAGGAACCAGTAAAAACAGATTGGGTGTCTGCTAAGGAGTCATTCTCCACAGAGGATAAAGAATAGATGACAGTGTTGCATTTTTTGCCTATTTTTGGCTGCTAACCAAATGTTATTCTACTTTTTTCCCCCGGCAACACAAAGCAGGAAAGACCTGAAGGAAGGAATCACCCCCACCCGATCCCCCCAAAAACTGCAAATGAGCAAAGTTTGGAGGACATCCGCGACTTAAACAGGAAGTCAGTGTTTTCACACGCGCAGGCCAAATGTCAAACGTCATCAAATCGCAGGAGCAATGACAGCAGCGGCGCATCACGTGATCGGTGACGTCGTTCGGTGTTTTTTGGTCATTCTTGGACTCGTGATGTCATTTCTTGCCAATCCCCAACTTGTCAATATATTTAATGAACTTCTACAAATGCAAACTCAGCAAAAAGTATAAACAGATCACGTGTTTGTTTGAGTGAATTTGATGTTTTGGTTGTTTTTGACAGTTTTTTCTACGCTACGAGAAAGCCTAATTGAGTTATTTGGTGTTTAGTTAAGAATGCAAACAAGGTTGTGTCAATTGACAGGAAGAGGAAAGAGAAAAATAGTCAGGGAAAAGACAAAAATAGAAGAAATAAAGAGACTTCTAAGTGTACTTACCTGGTGGTCGCTTTGTCGCCCATGTCGGCGCCGTCTGGTTTCGGTGAGCGTTTGGCATTCTGGGACCTCGGCCTCCTGCTTTTGGCCTCGTTTCCTCCACCGGCTTCTTCCAGAGGCCACGCCCACTCTCCGCGATGGACGCCCCCTGTCAGGTTTTCGAAAACGTCGCACCGGTGCCAGCTTTTGTTTTGGAAAGGCAGCGCCGGAAGCAAGTCTCGGACACGCCTCTAAAAGTTCTTACTTGACGTTAGCGGACGACTTGTCGAAGGTGTGGATCGGTGATTTGGGTCCCGTCATGTTGCCTGTTCGCGGAGGGTCACCGCTACGCTTATTGGCGATGATAATCGCGATTATCGCGATCGTGCTGGTCGTGCAAGGTGAGAAAAATCAAGGGGACGTGGGCTTCGGGACAAGGTGAGAGACGACGCGGGTTTTGTGCTGCTGCTGCTGCTGCACCGCTGGAGAATAACGGTCCGGGGGGAGGGCCTAAATTTGGACTCTTTGTCGCAGGACAGCTGTATTAAATAAAATAAAAAAGTGTGTCCTGACTGTAACGTCCAATCCTTTTGGACCGAGAAGGCAGGTCTTTTCAGTACAAATGGATTGGACACTTACTTAATATCAGTGAATGATATCACTGCAGAGTGTAAGCAAAAATAATAATTCAGGTCTGGCGCCCCCTGCGGGCCATCCAAACAAAGCAGGTAGGCAACAAAAGCCCTTTTATGAGAACCTCTGTTCTGGAATAGCATTGAAGTGATTTTGCCTCTGGAATAGTGGAATAGCATTGATTGACAGTGGGTTTTTTTGCTGTTGCAGTGCGACCTCAAGGTCTCGACCTGGCCGACGCGTTGGACGGCGCTCTACGTAGGTATCGTCGGGGTGAAGTGAAGCGCTTCAATGCTTCAAATGCTCAATTTGTGCTCTCTTGTCGTTTCCAGCCACGACAGCCCCGTTGCCAGGTAAAAATAAAAACGATGAGTTATAAAAATTCACGTCTCGAAATGCGAACGGTGTGACACGCCCCTCCCTCCCCCCGCAGGCACCAAGGGTCCAAGCAAGACCAAAGGGAAAGCCGGTAAAATGACGCCGTTGGCGAGCATGCTGCCGCTCGGGTTTAAGTTTTTTTGTTGTCTTTTTTGGGCTTTTCCCCCTTTGCATCTTTCTGTTGGCCGTTTTGAACCCCGACAGACACGGACGGGTTCGACCTAGCCGACGCCCTGGACCCCAAAAACGACCTGGACAAGGGCAAGGGGCGGCGGCCTGGAGGTGGGTCCTCCAGGCTTGAGTAATACAACGCAGTTTTTCGGTTTTTGGCTGCCTTTAGATATGGTTTTCTTCCAAGATTGGCTGCCATCTTGCATGGGTCTTTCACGCCGCGTGTGTGTGCGTAGGTGGCGAATTTTCCGACAGCGACTTGATTGACGTCGGCAACAACAACACCTACAAACCTGACAAAGGCAAAGGTGAAAAACATTTTTGGACACGTGGACCAGCCAAAATAATAATTAGAATTATTTTCCAGGCAAGCGACCATCCGGCAATAGCGACGATCACATCAACCAACGCGGTGACAACAACAACGTCGGTAAGACCGCGGACGACCCGGCGAGCGCGTTCCATTCCCGATTCTGCCACAAGACCACGTTATTTTGGGGGGGTTTTGCGCAGAGACCACCGCCGAGATCGGCACCATCGCGGGCATCGTAAGCGCGGTGGGCGTGGCGCTGGCGGGCGCGATCAGCAGCTACATTTCCTACCAGAAGAAGAAGCTGTGTTTCGGCATCCAGCGTACGTATACCGCACATGCATAACGCGGACTATAATCCGTCCCTTTTTTTCGACCGGTCGCACGTGGGAAAAATCCGTTTGACGTTTTTCCTCCCAAAGAGAGTCTAAACGCGGAGATGGTGAAGGCGGAGCCCCCGGACGCCGTGTTGGCAACGGAGCCGCAAGGTCAGCGGATTTACGCCGCCGTTTTGTTTGATTGTCTTTAAACAAGGTTGTCTTTTTTTGTTTTTTTGGCGACGCAGTCCAGCAGACGCTTCTGGAGAAGTCCGGCGCGGGCGTTGGCGTCGCCGACAACGCGGTGTAGCGGCTAACGACCCAACGTTGATTGACATTCAAACACGTTTACAAACCACGTTTTGCTTTTAGTGAAGGGAACCTTTACACTGACTGACAAAAAAAGCTTCCGAAACAAAAAACTGTGACATTTATTAATTTATTCCTTTGCTAATATGCCTGGAGTTTTTTTGTACTTGGTTGGAAAAGGGAACTTTCTTGTACATTTAAGTACAATTCTCAAATACTGGATAAATCTAACCGTTACGCTAGTGTGCGCGCTTTGGTTTCTTGCTAGCATATCACTCATATTTGCTGTGTTTTTTTGACAATGATGAAAACGTAGACAATTATTCTAACGGGAAAACCACTGGCGATTATATTTGAGTGTCTTAAATTGAAAAAAAAGAATGTTTTTAAGGCTTTTTTGCGCCGGCTGAATGTGCATTGTTGTTTTTATGCCACGCGAACGGTGAAATTAAACTTTTGCCCACAGTCAAAATGAGACTAGCTGTCGGTTAATTTGACACGTTCGCCATCACGGACGGCAATAGACGTCTAATTGGACGTTTCGACACTACGTTCATATTGCTAAAGGTGACTACATGGTGGAAACGTGATGTTTTTAAAGTGTGGTAGCCGAAGGGCGGTTCTCTGTCAGTCCACGTACGCCGGCGGAGGGAACGGTCAAACCGTGGCGGTCAGCGTGGCGGCGCAGTCGGGCGACGACGCCGGCGAGTTGGCCTCCACTTGCCCGCGCAGTTCGTCCACCCTGCGCTCCAGTTGGGCTCGCAAGAGCAGCAGGTCCTTCACCGTCCGATGCGGCGGCACCTGTGGGCGACGTTTGTACTCGTAAAACTGGGAACGAGTCCACGTGGGCGGGGCCGGGCTCACCTGCGGTCTCATGCGAGGGTTCCACCGCGCGTAGTAGGCGGTCCACAGCTCCAGGTGGCGGAGGGAGGCCAGCGGGTAGAGCACGCGGTGGCGCTCGTTCACGAAGAGCGGGTTGCGGAAGTCGTCGGGCCGGCTGAACAAAGTCGGCGAAGGGAGCGAGCGCTTTAGCGGTCGGTCGCCGGGGAGGATCCTGGTCTCTCACCTGTTGACGTAGGACCACAGGGACACCGTCCCGCCGGGGACTCGCCGGGCGACTCGCTCCTCTTCGCTGTTGCACAGGAAGGTTCCGAAGAGGTTGCTGTACAGGTGGTCCAGCAGCGTCAGCAGGAAAAGCTCGTTGAACTCGAAGGACGCCGGGAACTGGCGGGCGGGTCGTCGGCAGGTTAGGTCCAGGGGAGGGGCTAAGGACGGGCGATACGTACCTGCCGGGTCATCTGCCAGACGCAGTCCACGAATTGGACGAAGAGAGGAGAGCGCTCGGAGTTGCCGTGGTCGTCTTGGCCGTGGCCCACGCGCTAGCGATGGAAAGGCGACGCTACGTTAAATGCTCGACGGACCCCGCCGCTCGGGAAATAGTCTTACGGCGGCGAACTTGTGTCCGAAGCCGAGCCACTCCTTCTCCACCAGGACCTGTGAGAAGGACCAGGTGAGGGAAAGCCGAGGAATCGGCGCCGGGGCCGGCGTACCTGGAATCCTTCAAGCGTGCGGTAGTAAGAGTCCAGCATGAGCATGGCCAGAGACGCCAACTGAGTCGTCCTGTCCCAACCGTCGCTGCAGTGGATCACCACCGACGTCCTGGCACCCTCCAACTTGGACGCCACCTGGCACGCTCCGCACAGCAGGACCTGGCCGCCACGGAGTTGGTGAAAACGCTACGTACCCGGGGGAGGAAGGCGGGGCCGGCGTACCCGTAGATACTCCAGCCAATGGGTGTTGTCGATGTTGGAGTGCCAGCGCGCTTGGTCGATGGTGGGGTACAGCACGTCCTTCAACTTCCTGAGGGACTCGCGCATCACGTGGATGTTGGGGATCTCCAGGAAGTTGAGCTCCACGTTGGCGTAAAAGCTCTCGTTTTCGTAGCCGCCGTCCTTTTCCTGCAACGGCGGCGGACGCCGTGGAAAAGGGGGAAGTGCGAGTGCAGGTGCGGGAATGGGGCCGGAAACCGGAACGGGAATGAGGCCTACTTTGTTGCTACGCGCCACGCTGTAATGTCGGGCATCGAAGACGCACAGCTTGTGGGCCTGCGCGTTGGCGTCCATGATCAGTTGGAGGAAGCGCTCGTCTTCCTTGCAGCGGCGGTCCGCCGGGCCCACCAGGGGTTGGCTGCAGCGCACCAGGGCCGCCTGCGACTCGGGGTGGATCCACGACAGCGCCTAGCCACGAGCAGAGGCCGCCTCAGGTGCGTCCCGGTCTCTCGGTAGAGAAGGTTCTGCCTACCGGGAGGCGGCGCTTGGCCCGGAAGGCCGCCGCCCGCTTGACGTCCTCGTCGGAGATGCCGGCCGGAACCATCAGCAGGGAAGGGTACGTGTCGCACAGCTGGTAGGACGCGTTCAGGCGGCTGACAGACCAGGACTCGTTGGGGAGACCCTGGGAAGCGGGGGCGGGTCAGCCACGCCGCGCCGGTCACGCGCCGCCGCCGACGTTCCTCACCTGTCGTCGCCACTCGGCCAGCGGGTCGTAAACCTTCCAGCCGTCGGCGGCAAAGCGGGCTTCGTAGCGGAAGGCGAATAAGGTCTGCGCGTGGACATTGGCGAGAGTCAACGTACGGCGGTCGCCGCGATTTTCATGTCGTGCGGACTGACCCGGTCGTTGGACAGCGGGAACGCCCGCGAGGACAGCGTCCGTGCCGCCTCGGTGCCCGCCGGCCCCGTCTTGTAGGCGAACTTCAGAGTCCTCAGGTCCTGCGGGCGTGGACCGAGGTGACGTTTGCACCTGTGGCGCCACGGGGAGCTTCGTTACCTTGCAGACCAGCTCCAGTCCCTGGGTTTTCTCGCCCCGGTCCGGGATCCCCACGGTCTCCAGGCGGCTGATGACACCCAAGTTGGCCGCCAGAACAAACTGAGACTCCTGAGAGACGGGGAGACCGGGGACATTGTATTTTCTTCCCAACACCCTCGGGAAAAGCGGCCCTCACCGTGCTGCTGAAGTAGAGTTTATAGTCGGTGATGGTCAGCGTTCCGTTGAGCAAACCGCTATAGGGACAAACGTACGTCACGTCCTCCACTGGGCAGACAGTGGACAAAAAGGTCATAGTGGAAGAAAAACAGTTGGTCGCAGGCAATGTTCCCTCTATTATCATTGCTCGCTATGGCCACACACCAGTATCACACCTGCCATAAGCAGGTGCATGTCTACTACACATAAATGATTTAGTAATAATAAAATGTAATGATTATTATCTATGAATGGGCGGCCCGGCGGATGAGTGGTTCGCGCGTCGGCCTCACAGCAAAAAAAAAAAAAGGGATTTTATTTTGTGCGCTCCATATGATTTACTGTGTGCAGAGAAGAGTAGTGCGCAATTGCGCACACGCGCAGCTTAGAGGGAACATTGGTCGCAGGGAGTTCAAACCTACTGGTCATTTGGATGACTTCCCCCGGCAGGAGAGGAACACCGCCGGCCTTTTCGGTCATTTCCGGTCGCGGGACGCTCTGCGGACAAACACGGTAGCAATCGGCGAGCTTTTTCCAAGAGCGTACGATACGTTAGAGAACATAGCGTAGATGGGAAAGTGAGAAAAGCTAAAGTATACACTTGCCAAAGCTGAGGGAGGATGCTCGGAGTCGGCGTCTCCATGGCAACGGAGGCTCTCCTCCGCAGGTTCCTGCTGCGCGTGCGTAGCAACGAGAAGAAAGGGGAGGGGAGGCAGACTCGCATATTTTAAAGGCACGACGGCAAAAGACTGACGTCCAAAAAACATCCAGCGATCTTGGTACCTCACAGTTTGCAGAGATGTGACTGGATAAGGTGGCTGCAATCAGCTGTTGACACCACTCCACGTGACCACCCGTTAGACTACACACACGCACACGCACGATGTTTGTATTCAAACGCATCTTTTGGGCTGATTGCGTCACGCTGGAAGGAGCTAAGCTAAAGTTAGCTGAATATCCGTCATGACAAGAAGGTTTTCTAATTCATGTGGACTAGAAAGCAAGAAGAACGGTGGAATTCAGAAAAAAATGCGTCGGCTAGGCGTTTTTGTTTCTTCTTTTTTTTGCCGTTTCAAGCGGAAGGAAGAGAGAAATCACCTGTCGGGATCCGGACCACTTTCGACGTCCCCGGTTCCGTTCGGGTCGGCTTCTGTTCCGTCCGCCATCCCGAGCGACGATTTGATCGCTTTTGGGGTCAAGTGGGCGTGGCCTCAGCTTCCTTCGACACAAAAGACTGCCTGACTGGGCAGGATGAGGATGAAAACACACGCACGCGCACACCGAGAAATATGCATCTATTTATGAATTTCCAAAACAAGTCACAATTGCGCGTGCGTAGAAAATGCATGTGAAAATCAGGACGAGACAGAGGAAGGCGTCACCTTAAATTAATTTAATCAGTAATATTTACAGAACCGAGCAGAGGGGCTAGATGGCGCTCGTGCTTTCTTCCCTTTTGTGAAAAAACAAGCGAGAGCAGCAAAGGAAATAAACTACATAAAAGTGGAGGAGGAGGACATAAAAGGTCATTTAACGCTCGATAAAAATGATTGTATTAGAGCTTTAGAGCGCAAAATAGCTTTGGACTGAGGTAATCACATCCCGATCCTGACGCTGATAGAAAAGAAGCAAAGAAACAAAAATAGAGTTTCCGTCCAAAGTGGATTCCCAGGAGCGAGGCTGACCCTGTTTGCGCGGATTCGGAGTCCGCGTCGGACCGGATAAGAGCGAAGGGGAACGACAAGTACACTTTGGGGACATCCTGATTGACGCTGGCTCGTTAGCTGTACCCTGTCTAATTGACTTTGAGAGTCCGGCAATGCCGAAGGATACCGGGGTGGGGTGGGGGGGGGGGGGTCAAGGCACGGGTCCGGACCGCACGGGACGTAGTCCGGGTTGGCTTTCCGCCTCCGGGAAGGACTTATTGCACCCGAGTCGACGGCATTTGGCCCGCGGTCCGAAGACAAACTGGAATAGCCGCGAAGAAATGAGACAGAGTGGCAACCAAGCAGGACAAAACGGCGTCCGGCGGAACGGCGCCTTCCGATTTTTTGTCCCGGGCTCGGAAGCGTGTGTATGTTTGAAGCGCGTGTCCGTCGGCGCGCTGGCTTTGTGTCCTTGGTGTGTGGAGCCCTTGGAGGAAGGCCAGGAAACGTCTTTAAGGCTCGTGTGTGCCGTATTGCATAATGGCCTGGCTGTTGTGAAATGAAATGTTAGCGTTCTTTGTTAGCACTGCACACACACACATACACGCACGCACGCACGCAATAGCAGCCAAGAGTGTGCGCCCGTGTGTCCCTCAGAAAGGCGTGTGCAGTTGCGTGTACTGCTGCGGTGCGGGCGAGCCGGCGGGCGTGGACGAGGTGTTGGCGCCCGGGCCGCTGTTGGCCAGCCGCGAGGAGGGTGGCGCCGGCGAGTCGGACAGCTGCAGCTCCTCTAGCTTCTTGATGTACTCGTCGCGGAGCGCTAACAGCTCCACGTAGCGCTGCTCCACCGGACTCTGCTGCGTCCAGGAGGTCGGCGTGAAACCGGGGTTGGACCCGACGCCGAGGCCGCGAGCGTTCCTACCTGTTGCCGGATGCGCGGGTTCCAGCGGATGTAGTAAGTGACCCAAAGCTCCAGGTGGCGCATGCTAGCCACGGGGTAGAGGACCCTCCCCGACTCGGGGGTGTAGAAAGGGTTGAGATAAATGTCAGTCTTGCTGTTGACCAAGGACCACAGAGACACCGTCTTCTGTCGCAGAGCCTGCCGGCAGAAGGGCGCCATTTAAAATTTAAAAATAAAACGGGGCGGGGGCGGTGCGGCCCGGCACTCACGTTGTGCTCCCGCACACTCTCGCAGTTGTAGAGGAAGGTCCCGAAGCGGCAGCTGAACAGGTGGTCCAGGACGGTCACCAGGAGGTGCTCGTTGAACTCGAAAGCCGTAGGGAACTGCGGGAGGATCCGGCGGGCGGACGGGCGGGCATCGCGGTCAACCGCAAACGGGGGCCCTCGGGCAGAAAACGCCGATTCCTACCTGCTTGGTCATCTGCCACACGCAGTCGATGAATTGCACGAAGATGGGCGAGCGGTCTTGATCGGCGTGGTTCTTGTCGCCGTGACCTATCCTCTGCACGCAAGGAAACACGGTCATGTTACGGACACGGTCCGCGGGGAAAGATCATCCCTACCGAGGCGAACTTGTGCCCGAAGCTGATCCACTCCTTCTCGATGAGCACCTGCGCAGACCGAGAGGCAAAACGTGTGGTGGTCGGGGCGGGCGGGGGAGCTTTGTGACGCGGGGCGCCGCAGCTCACCTGCAGTCCTTTGAGCGTGCGGTAGTGGGAGTCCAGCATGATCATGGCCAGCGAGGTCAGCTGAGCCGTCCGGTCCCAGCCGTCGCTGCAGTGGATCACCACCGAGTTGCCGCTAGACACTTTGTCCGCCACTTGGATGGCTCCGGACAGCACGAGCTGCACGGACGGAAATGCGGTGGCGCCATCGGACAGGCAGAAACTCATGGGCTCACCTTGATGTGCTCCAGCCAGTGCGTGGACTCCAGACTAGAGAGCCAGTGCGATTCCTCCACGTTGGGGTACACGATGTCTTTGAGCTTCTTCAGGGACTCGCGCATGACGTGGATATTGTGGATGTCCAGGAAGACCAGCTCGGCGTTGTGGTACTCGTCCCCCTCGTAGCCGCCGCCCGTGGCCTGCCCGGGACGGAGGGTCGAATCGGGGAGGGGCACCTCGCGGCCGGCTGGCCCGACTCACCTTGTTGGCCACGGCGTTGACGTTGGGCCGGGCGTCGTAGATGGTCAGTTTGGCCGTGTCGTTGGCGTCCCTGATGAGGTCCAGGTAGCGTTCGTCGTCCTTGTTGCGTTTGCCCGACATGCCCACCAGCGGTTGGGAGCAGCGGGCGATCACTGCCTGGTTCTCCCGGTGGATCCAGGAGAGGACCTAGGATAGGTAGTCGAGTCAGGTCGAGTCAGGTCGAGTCAGGTCAAGTCAGGTCGAGTCATGTCGGCTCACCGGGATGCGACTTCTGGACCTGAAAGAAGCCACTCTCATCAGGTCCTCCTCTTTACATTTAAAGGGCACGGCCAGGACCGTGGGATACGTGTCGCACAGCTCGTAATTCTTGTTGATAAAAGTAATGCGCCACTTGTTGTTCGGCAAGCCCTGCGAAACAAACACACAGCCCAGTTGTTGCGCTTCCAGGTTGCGGGTATCACCACTCGTGGCTCACCTGCCGCCTGAGCTCCTCCACGGGCCGGTAGACGCCCCAGCCGTTCTCCTCGTACTTCTCCTGAGTGACGTACGCGAACAAAGGCTGCGCAAAGACGCGGCCAGGTTCTCATCGGCCGTGTCCGAAAAATGTCTCTGCTAAGGCCGGGTTCCTTACCAGGCCGTGCGAGACAGGGAAGGCGTATTTGAAAAGCAGGTCGAAGATGTCTCGTCGGCTGTGGCCCTCCTGTTTGAGAGCGAACCTCAAGTTCCTCATGTCCTGCTGGAAGAAGGAACCCATCAAGAAACTCTGCACGCCGGCGGAAATCCAAACGACCGGCTTTCGACGAGGACCTTGCAGGTAATGTCCAGCCCGTAGGAGTTTTCCCCTCGACTCGACGCCCCGCCCATTTTCTCCACCCGACTGATGGCGCCCAGAGGAACGTCCAGGGTCACCGCCACATCCTGAAGGAAAAAAAAACCTTGAGAAAAACATCCGCCCGGAGTCGACGTCACACGGACACGTTAGCTCGCTCACCGCGTCCGAGCTCTTGAAATACAGTCTGTAGTTGGTGATCAAGACCTTGCCCTTGACGGCGCCGCTGAACGGGCAGATGTAGATGATGTCTTTGTCTGCCGGGAAGGAGAAGGTCAAAGATTGCGGGCGTGGGCCGGCGACCGTTCCTCACCTATGATTCGCTCCTCTCCGGGCAGCAGGGTGACGTCGGCCAAAAACTCCATCTTCAGAGACTCCCTGGAGGTCTACGTGGACGAGACAAACGCAAGTTAATCGCCGGTCCTTCCTCACCGTTGTCCACTTTTGAGCACTCACGCTGGGGATGCGGGCATCCAAGACGTTGGAGTTGTAGACGGAGACCGGTGATGCCATTGCTCGCTTTTCCACAGGCTGGCGAGGACAGAAAGAGGGATCCGGAGTCACAGTGATACTTTAGCGTCCAATCCATTTGGACTGAAATGAGTTATCCAGTGATTACAGTACCCTTTTTTTGTGTGAGGGGTGATTAAAACAGGTTGATTTTTGTCTAGGATGGAGAACAGCTAGCAAAACTATGCTATGCTAAGAATGTAAACAGATCTGGTAAGTGACGAAAGAAGCGCAATTATACATTACTTGAAAGTGTAGTAGTAATAAACGGGCACATAAACAAGTGCGAGGCCCTGCACGGTGACACCTCGGAGGCTAAAATTGGCTCGCAGAGAAGATTGGGGGGTGAACTTGCGAACTTTGAAAAGACCGGAGGTTCGCCAGTGAAGCGTTTTGTCCGTCGGGCCCGTCGTCAACTTTTCCGAGTTGTCGGTCCCAGCAGGCAGAGCCGAGGACTTGGCAGCAGGAAATAGCCGAGGCCCAGGCGCCCCAGACGGCTGCAGCCCAGCAAAACGCTCGCTCGCTCGCCCTTCGTCGCACGGCCGCGATTCAAACGTCGGCCAAAGTTGTTCCGACGGGAGCCCGCACGTCTCGCGTCCCCGTTAAACGTCCCCACTCACCCGCAAAGCGCGATTCTCCCGTGGGGGAACGTCCAGCTTTACGCCTCCGGGAACTTACTTTAGCCCACCAACGTCATGTGCCGGCCTGTCATGGCGCCCATTGGCTGCTTGTCAAATCGGCGCTCGTGTGGGATCATGGGAAACTGAGTTTTCAGGCCTCTGGGCGTTATCACTTTGCTGGTGATAGCTTCTGCTCGAAAATGATAAATAAATAAGGTTGTAGCTCTTTAGCAATACATATTGTTTTGTTTTATTATATCATTTATTCCAAAATTCCAAAGAAATACAGTCTATTTATAAAAAAAGCAATCTCAATTCTCGAGATAACTGTTTTAGTGAGGTCAAGTTTTTAGTGTCGAACCTGATAGAAGTAAAATTATATATTTTTAAAAAATCCCCTTTAGTTTTGAGCAAGTACAAGCGTCATCGTGACCAATGTAGGAAAAACGCGGGTGAAAATAATGACTTTTCCAATCGATTAGTGCACAACAACCCGGTTGCACATTGTATTGACAATACGGTGTCACGCGCTATAGTTGAACACTTTGCTCTGCTACCTATATGATTTTATTTATATTTAATATGTATTTCCTAACTGCCGAGTTGGGACTCCTTGGAATTCCACGCACATGCAGTATCCGAGGAAAAGCAAGCGGGGAGGGGAGCGAGGGGGGGGGGTTCTGGCCCGTGCCAGTGAGTCCAGTAGGCTCCTCCAGTTGGCTCGACGCGGACAACTGGGAGGGGTGGGGCTAGAGCGCCTCGATCCCACAACCGCCTCGTCGCTGGTCTTTTCATCGCCAAAGCGTCCTCCATCCGTCACCCTCGCCATCCGCAGGCACCGCGTGTCATCTTTTGGTAAGTAGGCCGTTTTGCTTCATTGGCTCCGTGATGGGAGCTGCTGGGTGGTGGGCGGGGATGTGGAGGGGGGGTCGGATTCCTTGGAGCCCCCGCCACCGAAGCGGTGGCTTTTGTGCCGCTCCGCTCACTGGATTTGTGCGTGTGCGTGCTGTGGAATCCGGTCGTATCCGCACGCGAGCGGACATGTTTTTCCGCTCGGACGACGTATTTGCGAGGTGGATGTTAGTGGAGGAGTGACGCTGATGCTGCTGATGATGATGATGATGGTGATGGGGAGGAGGAGGATGATGAGGAGGATGCGTCGGTGGCTGCTTCACTAGCGCCTGGAAAAACAACAGGGTCACGCTTGCACGGTGACGGGTCGTATTGACGGGGAAGGGAGGCAAGCGTCGATGCCATCGAATGTGACGTCCGAGTGCTTCCGTCAACTTGACCGTCTTATTCTCTCATTGGCTGCCGTCGGGGGGGATGCTTGAAAAAAAGATTAGCTTTTTTTTTTTTTTACAGTGACCGCGACAACACCGCTTTGGTATAATACCACCGAAGTGAAGAAGACGCATCCGCAAGCTCGCGTGCTAACGCCGTTGGTGTTTTTACATAAGCTGAAGTCGCGCGATCGTCTGGTCTAACCTTGACCTGCGCCCGGTATCTCGTCAGTGGTCTGGCCATGAAGATTAACAGCACCCTGAGCGCGCCGCAGCTCCCCGAGGCCTTGTCCCGGGCCGGCCTTCAGTTCAGCGTGGCGACCGAGGAGGACTTTGAGGACATCATGGCCATAAGTCAGGACATCTACGGGGGTCTGGACTACCTGCCCACCAGGTACAGCAGCTGGCTGCAGGAAAGCAATCGCACGGTCATCCTGGCGCGTAAGCAGGGAAAAGTGGTGAGTGCGTTTGAATCCGTGGCGTCCCGGTTCGCCGCCGACGTCACACCCCTTTGGTTGGCCGTTTACTCTCTCAGATTGCTCTCGAGTCGGTGTGCCTGATCGACGAGGGCCAAACCATGCTGGTGGAGGGTCTCCGGGTGGCCCCCCAGGAAAGGGGCAAGGGCGTAGCGGGCGTCCTGCTGCGCTTTTGCGCCGAGCTAGTCAAGGCCAAGCACCCCGAAGTGAAAGTCAGCCGCCTGACCCGCGACGATCAGCTGGGGTCCAAGGACTTCCTGAAGTATCGCGTGATCACCAAGCAGGTACGGCGGTCGCGGCCCGAAGGGCGTCCGTCCGGAGCGGTCGCCAGCGCGGCTTTCCTCCCCGCAGGGCATCCTACTGGTTCGATTCCGATCGGAGGACCTGAAGCGCCGGCTTTCCGACCTGGGCGGCGGGGAACCCCGGCCGGAGTCGGCCCCGTTCCCCGTGCGCCTGGACCACGCCGCCGTCCGCCGGCTCTTCCTGACCGGCGACCTGATGCGAGGGGTGCTCCCCAACGGTACCATCATTCAAGACTGGCAGCCCTTTAAGCCCGTGCCGGGAAACTTGGACATTCTAATGAAGAAAGACATCGACTGGATGGTGGACGACGCCTCCAAGCCCAGCGTGGGGAGCCTGTGTACCTTCCCCTTCAGGGTCCCCATCGGAGAAGACTGGTACGGAGCTTTTCCGCCCCGCCGCCGTCCGAGACCCGCCTCCGAAACCCACGACGGGCGCTTGTTTCCCCCCAACAGGTACTACTTGAACATCGACATGTTCGGTAAGGACCTGGATCTGGTCCGGCAGCAGTTCCTGAGCCACCTGCGGCGCCACACGGCCACCTTGAAGGGTCACGTCATGTGCCAGATGTTCCTGGACCCGCCCCTCTGGAAGCCCATGGCCGACTTTTGTCGCCACGCCCTTTGCGTGGAGCTGGTCAAGGAGTACACGGAGCAATGCGTGGTGGAATCTGACCTCATGTAGTCCAAGGACCCAGTGGCGTCCCGCCAATGGACGCCACGCCCACCAGAAAAACAACAACACCAGTCTACGCCACTCTGATACCGAGGATAAGCAGTATTTCATGTTTTTTTTCTTTTCTTAGTGAGTAGATGACCGAGCGGGTGATTGTTTCTTTGTCATATTCCACAACAAAACCTTCGTATGTGCGCTAAGCTATCAGCGGCGGGCAGCTAATACAAATAGGCGCAAATCTTTTAAGGCACTTTAAATTCAATTTCACTTTTTGGACTATAAATCTTAAATTGATTATAAATCCCAGACAAATTACGGATTAAAGTGCGATTGAGGGTCGGGAATATTTATATGTTACTATGACAACCAAGAGACAGTCATGCTAAAAACGGTTACTAATTGACTATTTTTTGCCCGTTTTTAAACGCTGTTTGTCAAATGTTTTAGAAACCTGCGAGAATAATGACAAGTAGGACCATGTAAGTGATACTAATACCTCACGCGGGTTGTGTTTTTGAAACACCCAAACAACGATGACGTAAAGGAAAGGTTTGGTCGGAAGCAATAGTTCTAGTAGAGTCTTTCCATTTTCAAAGTGACCAAAACGTAAAGTATTTGGGACTAGCTCGCTTCGAAATGCTCCGGTTGGCTAATTGCAAGTCAGAACCAATCCCCAATCAGGGAGTCTGCCGAGTGGAAGTTGGGTTCGAACCAAAGACGCTCACGAAGGATCCGATGAAGGCCACGACCGCCGTGAAAAGCTTTTATGCAAGTGCCGTCCCCAAAAGTGTCCCGTCAATCTGATAATTGTAAAGCCGAAGCAAGCCATCGCGTCGTCATGCACTTTAGTAGTCAGCGGCAATAACGTCAGAGAGTAGCGTTCAACTTGTCCTCAACTTGAATCCTGAAGAAACAATTTATCGTGAGCGATACGTTCAATACATTGTATTTTTGGAAACTACAACTTGTAAACATAATTGTCTTGTGAGTACATTTGAGTATTTGTAAAAAGAATAACGAACAAAAGATCGTCTGGGTTTTCGTGGAAACGTTCCGTCCTAGCCACCAGCATTCAACGTGTTCGAGGTTCGATGCCGCTCAAGTCAAGTTAGTTTGATAGAGTGATGTATTTTTCATAGCCTAACGGACCGACCGACCTACGTGATCCTATTTCCTTCTTGAAATAAAACCACTTTGATCCTTTTCGGGGTGCCGTCGTTCTCCTGCCAACGGAAACCAGATCACATTGGGGTCAATCGGCGTCCGTTCTTCCCGGCCGAGCGCCGACCTCCCGCGGGAGATGTTCCGTCGGAGGGGGGGGGGGCATCAGCTGGTCTCCGCCGACGAGAGTTCGTCCTGCTCGGCGGCGCCCGCCGCCGGTCGGTTGCCCTTCTTCCAAATTCCCGAGACTCTTCTCAGGAGGGTCTTGAGTGCCGGTTCCGGGGGTTTCTCGTCCGAGGGGGAGTCTCCCGAAAGCACCCCCCCGGGAGTACAGCAGCCGCCGTCCGAATGCCGCGGCAGGATCTTCCTGGCCCGTTTCATCCGCCAGCGCTTCCACAGGGACTTCTTCTTGGCGTCCAGTCCTTCGGGCGGGACCCCCTTGAGGGCCGACTCGGTCAAATGCTTCCTGCTTATCCCGGCTTCTAAAAACTGGTTGCTGGTGAGGGACGTGATGGAGGAGCAGGCGCTCCCCGGCGAGTCCGTCTCCGGTTTGGCCGGCTTTGCGGTCGGCTCGCCCTCCAGAGACTCGGCGGGGCTCCTTTCGGGGACGTAGATGCGGACGGCTTCGCAGAGGCCCTGCCTGAGGGAGCTTTCCAGTTTTTTGGAAAACTCCTCCCGGAAAATGTTCTCAAAGATGCTGTAGATGCTGTGCCGCGCGGCGGCGTCGTCCGACTGAAGCGGGTTCAGCTGCTCTTCGCCCGGCTCCGACGCCCCCGCTTTACTGCCGGGGAGCGACGGCAAGAGGCCGGAGCGGCGGGACAGGGCGGCGGCTCGGTTTTCAGACTTGACCAGCTCCGTGGCGGCCGAGGCCACCGAGGAGGGATCGGCGGAACGGGCGGATCTGGCGGATCTGGCGCTCCTGGGCTCCGCCGAGGCCGGATCGCCCGATCTGGCCGTCCTCGGCTCCACCGAAGCGGAGAAGGAGGCGGTGCCGGACCTGGACGTCCTCTGCTCCGTGGGGTCGCCGGATCTGGCCGACCCGGGCTCCCTGGCCTCCGAAGATCGGGGCTCCAGGAAGCCGAAGTCCCGGGCCGCCACGTCGCCCGGGACATCGGCGGGCTCCGCCGCTTTGCCGTCCCCGAAGCCGCGGGGAGGGGCCTCCAGCGAGGCGCTGACCGTGGTGTCGCCTATGATGCCGGAGACGACGGAGATGGTGTCCATCTCCGCCGTGGTGGTGTCCTCGGTCTCGTCTTCGCCGGCCCCCTCCTCCTTCTTTTTCTCCAAACGATGCGCTCGTTTGTCAGCTTTTTCGTCCTTCTTTCCTCGGCACCGCTTGCCCTTCTTCCTGCCCGAGCGGCGCCGCCACAGGGAGCGGACCTTCTTGGCGATGCTTTTGCCGGCTATTTTGGTGACTTTGCTGGCCGAGTCGATGGTCTTGACGACGGGCTGGATGACGTGGCTCATGATGATTTTGGCCTTCTCGATAATGGGAGAAGAGCGAGCGGGAGAAGGAACCGGGGACACTTGGTCCAACTTGCGCAAGAGCCTGGAGGTGGACCAGGATTCCACGTTGGCGGGCTCCTCTTCGGAAGACTCCCCGCCGCTTTTCCCGTCCGTGGCGTCGCCCATCGCCTTGGGCGTCTTGGAGGGGGAACCCCCTGGGCTGGGCTCACGGTACGATTCCACCATCATCTCGTTGAGGTTGGCCTTGGCGGACCTGGCGGACGAGCCCGCCGTGGAGCAGGCCTCGAACAGGCCCATTCTGTCCAGGATGGCGGACGAGGACGTGGAAGAATTGGTCTCGCCGGCTTCCTCCAATATGGGGGAGAGCCTGGGGGTGGATTGCATGTCATACTGCATATTACAGAGCTCCTCCATCATGGCCTCGCTGAAGGCCGCCTGGGGAAGGCAGGCGTCGTCCTTCCGGCCGCTCCTGGTCTTGCCGGCGGGCGAAGAGGAGGCGGACGAACTGTCGTCCGGGGCGTCCTCGCCCGCCGGCGACAGCCGGGACTTGGCGTCCTCGGCCGAGGACAGCGATCGGAGCGGTTGATCCTTGGCGCTCTTCTGGGACCTGGGTGAACCTCTAGCGTCCTCCTTCTGGCCCGAGCCGTCCGGCGTCTTGCTGTCTCGGTCCTCGCGATCGTTCCACGACAACATCTTGGCCACGCTTTTGGTGACCTTGGCGGCCGTGTCGATGCTGTCCACCACCGGCTGCATCACGTGGCTGATCATGCTGATGGCCTTCCCGATGATGGGAGAAGACACGGACGAGGCCGAGTCGTCGTCTTCCTCCCTGGCCGCCAGCAGGGAGCCGTCCACGAAGAGCCGGTTCAGCTCCCTGGGGTTCTCGGCCGTGGTGAGGCGCTCGGAGAAGAAATCCTTCAGGTACTGCTTGATCTTCTGCTGCGTGACCGCGCCGTAGGACGACTCGTCGATGTAGGAGTGGGTGGCCGAGCGTTCCTCCGCGTCCCACAGGGCGATGAGCTGCCTCATCTTGGCGATGTCCGCGATGCTCTTCTCCACGATGCTCTTGATGATGCAGTTGATCTTCTCGTCCCTCTCTTTGGCCTTCAGGCTTTGCGTGGCGTTCTAGACGAAAGAACGGACTTGAGAGAAGGCTAGCGAGACGGCGGCGAGGGCGGCGGCGGCATGCGGGTCGGCCCGTTACCTGATCCGTGTCGGAAAGGCTGGAATAGTCGCCGAACAAGCCGCGCTGGGCGAAGAAGTCTTTGAGGCATTTCTGAGTGTTGAGAAGGTCGATGATGCCGAACGGAGACGTGTGGATGGCCCCGTCGCACAGTTGGTTCTTCTCCGTGACTTTTCTCAGGTGAGCTTTGTTGAAACTCGCCATCTTTGGAAAGCCAGGGACGTCGTTGTCGGCGGTTTTGGCCGCCCGCTCAACAAACCTTTCCTTTGGCCTCTTTGATCCAGCCTTCGTAAAGGACATCAGAAGCGTGACATCGGCGGAGTTGCTCGCAGAAGCGTGACATCGCGCGTTTGTCATCAGAGCGTGACCACACGTGGCATTGCTTGGGGTTTTTGTGCAAGCGCTGGCCCCTTTTACAACCAAGAACTTCCCAGAAACCTGTTTTGGGTGGAAGAACCGCCGTCCCGGATGAGGGAATTCCGTTCGACTTTGGGATCTCACGATCCATTAAAACCACCATTTTACTTTGCGCCGTTCTGTTTGCTTTCAAATAAATAAAAAGCCAACACAATGACAATAAAATGTGACTTGTTATTTGACTCTCGGTAGCTTTGACAAAACAAAACAGCACTTTTTGTCTACCGTCAATCCTACTCGACGGCGGCGGGGTCTTCCAGCCACACCCAAGATGGCGGCACGTTAAGACTCACGCGGCCAGCGCCTCCAGAAACCGGACGGTTCGGGCCAGCCTGCTCAGGCCGTCGTCGTCCTTGGCCAGCTGGGGTGAGCACAAGGCATCCTGGGAAAAAAAAATCACATAGTCAGCTGCTACTTTTCGCATTGACACAACAAAGGTAAACATCCCTCACCCGCATAATACTCACACGAATGGTCGCAGGTCCCGTAAAAGTACGTGTAGCTCGCGATGGGTATTTAAAAGCACCAAAAAAAAGCGCCATCCCTTCAAAATCCATTTTTTAATAAACTCTTTGCCACAGGAGGGGGAAAAAAATCTAACAAATATATTCATATAAACTTGAAAAAGGAATCGATAGCGTGTATAAATATATCCCGAAAAAACAGGACATTTCGGAGAACGCCGTCGGAAAGCGTGATCGTAAAATAGACATTTGGAGTTCAACAGTGCATGTCAAAATGCGGGTGTAGGCCAGTAGAAAGAGTAGAAAACAGCAGCAGACAGGACAAATAAAGCAAAAAACGGGGACCAATCGACGCACAGCGGTTGGACGAACCCAAAGTTTTTAGCCAATCGCGTCCAATTAAAGTCCACCTTTGTCGGCGTGGCGGCTTTCCTTTCGCAAAAGCACAAAACTCTTTAAAAAAAAGATATAATTTAACAACCTGTTTACATTTTTACAAAATCCGCCAGTTGAAAACCCCCCCAAAAATGTAGTGTGTACCTTTTCTTAGTCGTAAAGGGGAGGGGCTTGTCAGTTCAGAGGCACTGGAGTCGCGCTTGGGACACGTGACAAAGTAGACATTCACAGTTGGCCCTTTTTCGGAGGCCACAAAGATTCAAGCAGTGCAAAAAAGTCAAAGAAAAGTGGAGAAAAACAAACACAAAAAACGCGCCGTGGCCGTAAAGAAGTCAAAGGGGGGGCCTGCGTAGTGGTTTTGGAAGCCGTGGCGTCGTCGGCTTTGCTCTTTAGGCCAGCAGGCAGCGGTAGAGGACGTAGAGCAGCGCCATGGCCGCGCAGTAGAAGAGCAGGAAATCGGGGGCCAGCAGCGGGGACCTCGCCGCTCCGACGTCCAGGGCTAGCAAGGCCTCGGCGCAGCGCAGCACGCGGGACGGCTTACGCAAAAGCACATCGGAGCGCACACAAATGTCCGTCTGGACCGGGTGGAACACACAAACGGCAGACAGGTTAGAACAAAAAAGCCGACTCCGGACCGGCCACCCGCCCCGTCTTTTTTTGAGGAGGGCGAGTCGCCGGTGCGGCGTGATTGGGCAGGAGAACGAAGACAAACAAGAATCTGGACGCGGGTTAAAGATAGCACGAGATTAGCCGAATGGGAACCTCGAAGCCGTGCTAGACCTCCTTTGTCTTACAGCATGGGTCTCAAAGCGATTCCGCAGTGGGTCCTGGTCTTTGTTCCAACCGATCCAGAGCCGACATTTTAACCAATCAGGTGTCTTCCAGAATAAGTAGCACCTGACTTTAATGAACTGATTACACTTGCAAAAGGTATCCTCTTGTTGAGTTGGAATGAAAACCTGCACCCACTGCAGCCCTTTGAGGACCGGTTTGACAATAACGTGTCGCGATTGGCCGGTTACGCCTTTACAAAGCCCTACAGACTCCCGCGACCACGGTCACGGTCACTGTACCTCGGGGACGCCGAGCTTTCGGCAAGCGGCGATGAAGTTCTCCACGTTGAGTCGACATTTGGCCGAGCTCAGTTTGGGCTGAAAGACAAAGACGGGGACGTCAAAGCGGCCGGTTTTTCCGTATGCCGCTTGGCCGGGGGGCGAGGAGACGCACCGCCGCGGGGGACGGAATGTGGATGATGGAGACGGCGCGCGGCCGCACGCTGTTGACCAGGTGGCAGAGGACGGTGCCGTCGGACAGCGCCCCCTCCAGGTCCTCGCCCAGGGCGACGTTCAGACGGTCTTCCAGAGTCTGCCGGAAGACGCTCCGTGAGCGAAGGGAGGCCTCGGAACGCCGTCCGGGCGTGGGACCCACCTTGCGGAGCCGCGTGGCGTCTGCGGTCTCCTCTTTCGGCGAGCGCGCGGCGACGGCGGCGGCGCGGGACTCGCCCGGGGAGATCCCTGCGGGCGACACGATTGCTGCCCAACGGCGCCGTGGCGAGGTTGTTCGCGGGGTGGCTTTAACACTCACCCGTGGGTCGGACGTTGCCGCGGGACGTGGCGCGGAACAGGAAGCTGTTGGGTTTGTGGTTGGCAAAGGGGGGAGGAGACGTCTTGGAGGATGGCGAGCCTTCTGGAAGAGTCCGAGGTTTAAGGTCGGACCTTGGGGGGGGTTGGTACCCGCCCTGACTTTGTACCTGTTCTGCTTCTGGAGCGCTGAAGAAGAAGCGCCCCCGAAGAGCCGCGGGAAGGGCTGTTTTCTGGTGACAGGCCACTAGAGGGAGGCAGAGCGGCACCCGTGAGCGCACAAAGTCGGAACGGTGCGGAAACTTTGTTTCAACTCACTCGGGGCTGCTACTTCCCGTCCTCGCCGCGGAGGCCGCAAGACTTCCTGTTTTGCTGAACGGCTTCAGCGAGCTGCCAAAATGTCAAAGCGGGTCGGATGGGAGGGATTGGACGAGAAGCGGGACGGAGGTGTCCTTCTACCTGGACTTCTCCCCCAGCTGCTGCTGCTGCTGCTGTTGAAGTCGCTCCCGTTCCTGCCAGATGAGCAGCGTGCACGGCCGCCGGCGCTCTTCCGAAGTGGGGCTGCTGGTCGGGGACGGGGACGGGTTCGGGGGCGCAGTCGCCGGCACGCTAACGATGTCCACGTGAAGACGAGGTCTTCACCAGAGAGAAGAGATTTTTAAACAAAGCTAGCGTGAGAGGGGGTAAGCTTTCAGGGCACGTGGGAAATCTTCAACCCGGATGACTTTATCGACAAATATTTCACAAATGTGAGACAATGTTTGACTGGAGGGAGTCAGGAATGCTGACTTTGACCCAGCTCTTCAAATAGAGAGCACGTACCGGCAGATCGAGGAGATCTTATCGTGGGACGGCGCGGGTTTCTCCTTGGCTTCCTGGAAGCGAGTCAGTGGAACGGTCACGCCGGGAATAGCGCTGTCCTGAAAAGAGCCACTTTCGCATCGTACCGGCGCGGAGGGTTCCGTCTTCGGTCCCGTCCTCGGTTCTTCCTCTTCCTCCGTCACGCCGCCGTCCACGAAGTCCACCCGCTCGGCTTTCCCGTTGACTGCCCACGCGGCGGAAACGAGGCTTTACGTTTGGCTAGCGCTACGGATCGACCGTAGTAGCGCCAATGCTATTCGTTGCGCGTCACCTTTGTTGACTTGGAGAGGCAACTCCTCCTCCTCCTCCTCTTCTTCTTCCTCTTCCAGGTTTCGCCGATCTCTGCCGACTTCGGAAACGCGGAGGGAACGTTCCGAGAAGTCATCTGCGGACTACAAACAGACAGTCAAGCATTTGTAACGGGAGCAGCCGGGCCGAGATGCCGACTTGCCTCGTTGCCGGACCATCTCTTGCTGCCGCTATCCACGCTGTTGAAACCGGAGTCCAGTCCTCCGAACTGACTGGGGAAGAACTCCTGGTCGGATAGGCTGCAAGGCGAGAACTGGTCACGGAGCTGAAAAACGGGAAGGTCTCGGCGGGGTTAGGGTCACCGACCAGCCGTTGAAGCCGGTGGGCCTCAGGTGTCTCTCCAGCTCTTCCTGGCTCCGCTTGCAGGCCTCCATGTTGAGATACTTGAAGATGTGGTATTTGCCCTTGGAGCAGATCTGCGCCGGGGGCATCTGCAAGGGGTTGTTGTCCAGGGAGATGCTCTGAAGGTGCCGCAGGTGGCGGTAGCACAGGGGGACCCGAGTGATCCGGTTGCAGGACACGTCCAGGCGAACCAGCGGGAGCTCGGAGATTTCTACCCGGGGGAGCGGAACGGGACCGGTCGGTCGGGGGCCCGTACGCCGGGGAAAAGTCGGCGTACCTTCGGGCAAGCTGCGGAGCTGGTTCCTCCTCAGGTTCAGGTCCCGCAGACACTCCAGCCGGCCGAGCTCCGCGGGTAAACACTGCAAATCGTTGCAGCTCACGTCCTGACCGAGAGAGTCGGAAACGGTCAGGCCCCAAGACCACGCCCCGGTAGCGACCGCTACGGTCTCGAGTCTTTCCTACCAGCTGGCGCAGGTGCGCCAGGGCCAGGACCGAGGCGGGCAGGGAAGATAGCTTGTTGTTGCTGACGATGAGCACTCGCAGGAGGGGGAGCTCGAACACGGACGGGGATAAAGAGGACAACAGGTTCCGGCTGCCGGCGGAGAAGGGAGAAGGGTCAAGGGAAGAACTTCTCAGGCTGGGACAGAGAGCGTCTCTGGCCCAGAGGAAGCCCCCGGCGTGAGGGGAGCACCTGAGGTTGAGGTAGGTCAGGGCCTGGAGGTTCCCCAGGCAGGGGGACAGCAAACGCATGCCATTGTGGTAAAGACTCAGCGTCTCCAAGGAGATGAAGTGACCCAGCTCCTCCGGGAGTTCGCAGAGACGGTTCTTTGACAGATCTGGACAAGAGCGCAAGGCACTTTTTTGGAAACGGCGATGGGCACCGACCATTCAAAAAAAACATCCCTCGCCGCTTGGGGATTTCAAGGATTCCGTCCCTGGCCCTGTCCCAGGGACGGACACGTACAGTAGCGGTGGATCTTTGCGCTTTGGTTTGAACAAAAGGCGGGGGTGGGGGGGGCGTAATAGCCTTCTCCGCTGGGGGGATGGAACCGAGGGGCCGTCTGTTCTCCGCACGCATTGTCCAAAAAGACAGGCAAAGATGCGGAAACCCGAGGGGTCCAAAACTACAGACGAGGACGGATCTCAAAAGTGCATTTTTTTTTAGTGTGTTTTCATATTTCCTACACGAGGATTTTGAAAGTGTCATGGCGACCGCATCTACACAAACAATGTTCTTCAACGTCAACATCCAGCGAGCTGGCCTTTGTTTGTCCTCCGTTTCCTTTTATTTCTATGTGGGTCAGTGGACAAGAGCTCAAATGTAAAAGTAGGACAACATTCCACATCAAGACACGTTCAAACAGAGAGTGGGGGCGTCCAATCCATTGGGAAAGGAGTGGCGATTGGACGTCTAGCGTCGTCCAGGTCAGCGAGAGTTTGGTACTAAACGCACTAAATTAAAATGTGTCATTCTGGCTGTTCTACGCGACTCAAAACTCTACTTTTTCAGGTTTAATCAAGTGGTAAGCCCGTATTTGTTTTTGTTTTGGTTTTAAACCCCAACAAAAAAAGTTCCTGTGTTTTGTTGACACATTCTTAACAAGTTGAAGCGGCCCTACAAGCAAGTAACGTAGCCAAGCTCAATTCTGGACTCCATTACGGCTCTTCATATCGTAGCGAAGCTCAATTCTGGACTCCATTACGGCTCTTCGTACGCTTGTTTTGCGAGCCGATGCAAACAGATGGCCGCCACGCCGACACGGTCGCCGTCGCCGCGGCAACGCGGCTGCGAAATCGCGGCAACCGTGAGAAGAAGAAAAAAAACACACATCTCGGCCGCCCTCGCAAGGCCCCGAACGCCGCGTTTCATCCACTTCCCGATTGCGCCGCTTCGTGAATCAGCGAGGTTACGTAAGACGGAGGCCCGGCCGGTCGGCCTTTCTTTTTTTTCTTTTCGCCGTCCGGTTGTTGACACGCTCGCCGGCTCCCGGGAAACTCGGAAAAGTAGTGGAGTGTGTACTTGGGCCTTGGTTTTGGTGACCTCCCACGAGGGGGTGCGGAAGGGAGGGACCGCCCCCTTTTCGAGCAGCTGCCGTGAAGGCCTTGAAATACTTTCAGAGCGCGAGTTGTGATCTGAATCGGAAGAAGAGAGCTGGACTGTGTGGGGAGGGGGGGCTTGCTAGCTCAACCGCAAACGCTAAAACGAGACAAATCTCCAAAAGGCGGCCAACTTAAGTCGGTCAGGAGTTGCAAGACAAAGCAGAAGTGAACGCAACGGCGAGCCCACATCCGCAATTCGAAGGAAATCAAGCAAGCGAGCGCATCTCGCTACACGTTAGCACTCTCTGTCACACTTGCAACATCAAAACTCAGATTTCTGCGTGGATTCAAAATGCGGGGGTGCCGTGCCGTGACAACTTGGAACATTATGGACTGGATGGTTCTATTGAACAAATAAGTTGTGCTGCAACCGACATGAACATTTTCTGAATTTGATTTTTTAAAAATCGTTTGGAGTGGGAGGAGCTATGGGGAGTTGAAATACATTTCATTTCATTTGATTTTTTAAAAATCCTTTGGAGTGGGAGGAGCTATGGGGAGTTGAAATACATTTCAACTCCTCATAGCTCCTCCCACTCCAAACAATGTTTTAAAAATCAAATTCAGAAAATGTTCACAAACGTATTTGTTCAATAGAACCATCCGTAGGGAAGTCATTAGAACCCAAACTTCGCCGGGTCCATAAAACCCCACCCAAAACAACACTGTACTCTTGTTATTTGAAAGATTCCAATCCCTTTGTGAGCAAACGGCGCACCTGAGCATCAGCATCAAAGTGCATCCAGGAGCCAAGATATTCAATTTCAGCCCGAGGACGGTAGGCGTGTCCGCTCTTCAAAAAAGGACGACAACAAAAGCTCGCCGTCTCGGGAAAGCCTCTCGCTGGCGGCTCATCCTAATGACCTTTGACCTGGGCGCGAGTTGCGAAAGGTTTTGCTACCGTTAGCTTCCGGCAAGCAGATGATCGAAGACGGATCTGGCCCAACCTGGGCGCCGTAATCCTCTTTTTGCGCACGGTCACGAAAAGGTAGCCTTAATCCGAGCGCGGGGCGATAAAGCGGGGTGCGAAAACGCCACGTTTCGGAATTCGAAAGCAATAATGCGTTGAGGTGATGATAATAAAATCAAATGTTTTTAGATCATAACTATAGCTTTAACAACACAACAAATACAGATCGCACCCGAGTATAAGTCGCAGACGATTAATTTAAAAAAGGGTAAATGCAGGGGTGATGAAATAAAATTCCCTGAGCAAAATAGACATGGGCCTCACTTATTGACACTCAAGTGTTCTTTTTAAGGTTCTTATAGTGATGATTTCATTCTAAATATATATTTTTAATGAGTTTAAAAATCATTTCTCACTTTTATTGCAATTTTCTCCCAATTTAACCCTGTGAAAATGCATAATTTGGAGTATTGAGTTGTGTTTTGAATGGATTTACCGTAATGCTTGGACTAATCGGGCGGGCTATTTTTGAGCGTCTGCTCATTTGAGGACGAAAACGCCGCTGGCTTGACCGCAGTGATTGATTCGGGGTGTAAAGTGATGAATTATGATAGAAATGAGCCCAAAAAAAGTGCAAGTAAACAATAGTTGCTGCGCCTGCGCCCGGAGACGGGCGCAAGGAAAACAAAAGACGGCCGAACTTGCCTGCGTGGGTGATGTCGGACAGATCGTAGTTGATGGCGTTACGGGGGAATTCTTTGAGTTTTCGGTTGGTCAAGTGGAGCGATCCGCTGGCGGCGGCGTCCTCCAGGGCTTTCTCCACGCTCCGACTGGCCGCCGCGACGGTGGCCGGCAGCTGGGCTCCATCCCCAGCCGCCATCGATCACTCACACGGTAAGGGGCGTCGATCCTCCACGGAGTCGCTCGATCTGTCGCTCCCTCGCACGATCGCTCGGTCGGTCGGTCGATCGTCGAAAACCTGGCCCCGAAGTGCCGGAGGAACGCCGGAGATTCGCGTCATTCGCAACAACGACTCATCGCCCCATCGCCCGTACGAGCGAGCGAGCAAGCGCGGGGGCGGAGCTGTCAATCTTCCCGGAATAGGGCGTCCGGCAACAATAAGAACACGGAGCTGTCCGTAGTCAGAGAACAATGACAACCGGCAGGCGTTTGTCGGACCCACGCGAGTTTTAGAAACAGGTCTGCTTTGGGGCGTTTTGAGGGGGTGGGGTTGTGCGCAAAAATGTTGCTCCTTGGACAGACGCTCTTGGGTTAGCTTTTATTTTGACGGGTCTGAAGCGGAAACACTTCGGGCGGGCCCCTTTGTTGCTACGGTGGCCTAGAAGTGCAAAATAATAATGATCATAACAAAAAAATTCAAAGTACCTTCCAAATATAAGTCAAAAAAATATTTTATTAAATCTTAGGAGTAGCTTTTGGGAAAAATTCATACATTTTTCATGATTTTTTTAAAGATCAGCCTTCAGTCCAATTTTCCTCCCATCCTCCCAAGCTGCATCCCATTTTGGACCATCTGTCAAAGGGCTACTTTGGACCCCCGCCTGCAACTGGGACATGTGCATAAAAGTCAGAAGGGGGGCAAATGCACGTGAAAAATCCCCCCCAAGAGTCACGGATCATCTCCAATCTGTCCGAAATAATGCCACGACCAATCCATCCGACGCATTTGGACTGGGAAAGTTGGCGGCGAATGTGGACGTCGGTCGCCGTCGGTGACAGGCCACAGCGCTGACCTTTGCAGAAAAGGTCAGACGTTCTCACGCTCTTCTTCCTCTGGCCTCTCAGTGTCATTTCCTTTTGCATTTCCCCTGCGGACTGTCAAAAAAAAGTGTGAAAAAAAGTCATCATAAGTCTACTCAAACGAAAAAGTGACAAAAATGAAGTGAAATGACAGAAGAGGGGATTCCGAGAGAGTTGACAAGGTCAAGGGAGAAAGTAATGACTGCAAGAATGAATGGCATGTGTTGACCATCCATGACCCACCCTAACAACAGCTGGCATGGAGACACATACTTTGACATCATAACACTCTGAATGGCTAAAATCTATTTTTTTAGTGTCATCTTTTCAATACAAATCATTCGTAACCGAGCCGTAATTCTAATTAGAAAGAATCCACTGATATCGACTAATTCATATTCTCGCTATAACGGTTGCTCGACATTATACCACGCGCTTTGACTGCCCCCTGTGGCCATTTTACAAATTGCAAAATCTAACCATGCGCTTTGACTGCCCTCCTGTGGCCATATGACACATTGGAAAAGCTACACCAGCAGTTTAAACTTGCTTGAAATATTCTTTATGTTATATTTTAGTAGGAATCAATTTGGAAATTGTTTAATTAAAACAAACAACAATTATTGAATGAATAAACACATGCACTTTTTTATTACAAAAAACAACACGTTTGAGTGTTTTTTTTAAACTAACAGTCATTACGCTGCCTTTTCGAATTTCTATCAATTTTGATAACATCTCATAAAAATGTGGTTAAATAAAAAACGGTGATGGGTTTATCGTCATCAACAAGAACCGAACGGTTGCCTTATTATTGTTTGGAACAACACAAAGGCTTGCTTTACCGCGACTACGTTACCCATGATCACTTGCGGATGGATTCAAGCGTATATTTTCCCGCAAAAGTCCATCTTTGCCCCTGGATTGGTCGGCAGGCAGGCAAGATCCAACGCGATTGGCTGAGCTCTCTCCTCGAACCGAACCCGGATGTCACTCGGTTATATATATTCATGGCAGTTGGAGGCGGGGATTGTAGTTCAAACCGTCCGTCGATGCACTGCGGCTTGCCTTTTTTTTAGTTAGCTTTTGTGCTCCAACGGCCCGTAACTATTCGAAGAATCAATCATGGTAAGCCGGTTTTGTGCTCCGAGCGGTCGAACGGACGCCTTTTTCACGCGTAATTTGAACGCGCGATGCTTTTCATCCCCGCACCAATGCTTTATTTTTAGCGAGCGTTGTTCATCTTAGCTTAGCATCGTTAGCTTAGCTTTTATACGCTGCGAGTCAGCTACGGTAAATATGGCGGTAAAAGCGAACCCTAGCGTTTGTCTTGAATTATCTCAACGTGCGCGACTTCCGACACGCGAATACAGTTTTTTATGCTTTGTTTCTGCGTCCAGGCTGGGGGAAAGGCGGGTAAAGACTCCGGGAAGACCAAGACGAAGGCGATTTCGCGCTCTCAGCGAGCCGGATTGCAGGTTGGCTCCCATTCATTATTGTGTTGGGCTTCCATGGACGTTGACAAAGTGCTTCTGCGTCCTCCTAGTTCCCCGTGGGACGTATCCACAGACACCTCAAGTCCAGGACCACCAGTCACGGCAGGGTCGGGGCAACCGCCGCCGTCTACAGCGCGGCTATCCTTGAATACCTCACCGCCGAGGTACCGTACCCACCTCGGGGTTGTTGTTTTTGGAGGGAGAAGTTGTGGAATGGGCCCCCTGAACGCAGGGGTCTTTTGAGGAAAATGCTTGGATTTTGAGGTAGACCCTATAGTTTAAATGTCCCCGATTATTTTTTTGGGGGGGTGCAGGTCCTGGAGCTGGCTGGGAACGCCTCCAAAGACCTGAAAGTGAAGCGTATCACCCCGCGCCACTTGCAGTTGGCCATCCGAGGGGACGAGGAGCTGGATTCCCTGATCAAGGCGACCATCGCTGGCGGAGGTGAGTCCTTTTTTGGGGGGGGTTGTTCAGTTTTATGTCCGCCGATGGTGACCCCTGTGGCTTTTGTTTGGTCCCAGGTGTAATCCCGCACATTCACAAATCCCTGATCGGAAAGAAGGGCCAGCAGAAGACCGTATAACGGGGAGCCGCTGGAAGTTGCGCCATCTCAGGACGACGTCTGCATCGCCGGTTTTTTTTTCTCCATCGTTTTAGCGTAGAACAGCCGTAGGAGTTCGTTTGGGTCGAGCTTGCATCTACTCACCTGGGGGTATTTTTTTCAAAAGTGGCTTCAAAGAAGCTCTTTTTTGTTGTTTGTTTTTTTTCCTGGTGCTGCAGTTCTTATGAATTTGCTTTATGTGGCATTCCCTTGTTCAAATGGTGGTTTAATAAAGCTCTTATGGGCACGCATGTCTGGCTCCCATTTGTCAAAAATCAGCTCTCGTGTTGCTTTGTAGATGTTACAACAATGACAAATGTCAAATCAATTATTCAATAGGCACTGCCAAAATACATAAACCCCTAACAATTTTTTTTTTTTAATTATGAAAAATGTCAGTTAAAAGTCAATCTCATTTTTTTTCAAGTAGTGTTAAAACTAAATAGCATTCAACAATTCCAAATGTATGTTTTCCTGTTCTCTTCAAATAAAAATGCTACATTTTATTTCTTAAAGTTTTAGTATCGTCAGTTGCACTAAAACATCTATTCATTTATAATTGACTCAAATTATTCAAAGGATTAACGTAACCAGTACAAACTAGTTGCAATATGAAACCTATCCACAGGGCGGCGCCATTTCCCCATTGTCACCCTGAAAATATGATAATGTAGTAGTTAAATTGACGTAGATAACCCTGCGTAATATATCCTATTTACATATCAGGCCTTAAATGGAGATCAAATACAATTTTCCAACGGTGCTGATTGACCAAAACAACAAAATGGATGCATTTTTAGCATGTAACCCAAGCCTCTGCCATTAAGGTCAATTAGGAGGAAATGTGGTCTGCGTATGTTTGCTTGGGGGGGGGGCAGGGGGCTTTTCATTTGCTTCTAATTCAGGCAAAGGAAGTCAAGCGCTTACCTCCAGCTCAGACTTTTCTCGCCACTCTCTGGAAGCCATTAACCACCGAGATGTACAAAAAAAACAGGACTTACTTGGGCTAAATTTCAAGGACTGGACGTCCAATCCATTTGAATACGGAGGATGGCAAAAAACAAACTTAATTTTAATACTATTATTTTTATTAACAGTAAATTTTTTCATTGATTTGTTCTTAAAACAAATTACTTAATCTACATTTTTTTTGAAAATTTTAACAAGATATAGCAGTAAATATTCCATTTCAAATTTCAGCCCTTTCACAAAAAAATGGTCAAAAATGCATTTGTGCGAGACATGTGAATTTTGAATACCCACAACAATGCAGCGGGCTGGGTTTGGCCCCCGGCCCCCATTTTTTTTTTTATTCCTATGCTCTCATTTGTCAACACCCTCCATACACAATTAACACGGCGACCAATCCTGTAATCATTTTCGGGGGAACGCAACCCCGCACTTTGTCTGCATCAAAGTGTGTGTGTGTGTGTGTGTGTGTGTGTGTACTCACAGTCGGGGTGGGCTGGCAGGATCACGGTTGGCCGGGCCCCTCGGATCTGTCCGGGGGAACAAAGCAGAGAAGGGGGGGGGGGACGATGCCAAACCCCCTTGAAATCAAAGCCCACGTTCAAGATTGGGATCCCCTCCAGAAAGCTGGACTCTATTTAGGCATGGTTGGGGGGAGGGGGGGGGTATTTGGGGGTAAAAAAAACAAAAACAAAACAAAAAAATAAACCAATCACTAGCAGCCATTCATCTGAGCAGTACGGTTATTTACTTCTAAACGAATTAACTACATGACAATTCAATTAATTCTATAATACATAGTATTTACTGTTGTTGGACACCCATGGAAAAGCCAAAGGAGTGCCACCTGATTTCAAGGAGGAAGGCCAGACTTCTCCTCATCCTCAATTTGCTCTTAATGACTTCCTTGAGGTGCTTTTGGGCACTCAGCGGGAAAGAGGGGGCGGGGCTTTCTCTTTCAACTTGGCCTTGCGCCAGAGTGACAATCAAAGTCTCTTCTGTGAGAGATTAGTTCCAAGGTCCCCCTCCTTGTTTTTTTTATTGGAGGAAAACAGGATGTCCTGCTGGCCAGACGAGATCCCCCGCCCCCCCAAAGAGCAGTTCTCGAAAAATGGGTGCAAGCGACTCCAGAAAAAAAAAACAGCTTCCAAGTTCCATTTCCCAAAGTTTTCACAGCTGGGATGGCGCGTCAGTCCCTGCGCTAACTTGCGAGGTTTACTATTTCAAAGACGAAAACCCCCTCCCCACCCCGTCCAGCGTCGCCCGGCCTGACCCCGACGCCGTCACTCCTGTGATTGGATCGGAAGTTTTAAAGGCAACCGCCACAGGAACTCTAGCACAGAAGGCGCAATGAAACATTTTGTGACAAAGTAACCAAACAATCCACAACCTTGTGCTGTCATCTGCATATCATACAGATGATATTTATTATCCGTCTTGAAAATACACAAGAAAGGCCCCGTCAGTGTTCCGTCCACTTTTTCCCTCCCAAACGAAAAAGACAAAAGAAAAATAAATAACAGTTTCATCCCAGCACACCCGTAACAGTACTTTGTTTTCAGTCGAGTTTGGACAGCGGGGAGGAAGGCTAACGTTAGCTGGCTTAGCCGACCGGCCGGCACTTATTTGATTGCTCGTGGCCTGCCGTCAAGTGCTTCCGTATCCTTTCCTTTGTTTGGCTCGTTGCAACACACGCGCACGCACAAGCAAATTCAATAAATAAGACTTTACAGCATGATAAGGCAATGTGGACCACACGTTTGTCCAGTTCGCCAAAACTCCGGAGCCACGTACCAGCTCCCCGAGAGCAAAACGGTGGGTTCAAGGCTTCACGGCTGATTGGATGACCCCCCCCGACCTCCCACTTGATATAGTCCAAAGTAAGCAAAGGAGCCAAAATCAGGGGGAAAAAAAAAATAAAAAAATCAAGCTGCCAGGTGCTCAGAAGAGTCCAGAATTTTCCAGGTAACTCTGCAGTTTTCTTACTGTACTTCTGTCCAAGGAGCAAAGGTCAAAGTCAAAAGTGGTGTTTGTGATGTGAAAGTGGCCCGTCTCTTCAATCAGGTTCACGATCTGAAGAAGCCAAAAGGAAGACTGGAATGACTTTGAAATGATATTTAAGAAAGAAAAAACTGGTCTTGAAAGCACTTAGACTTCACCTGTTGCAGAATGTGACCTTCTCTTAATGTCATCAGTCTTTTGTGCAGTTCCACTAGCTCATCGAGGTAAGCCTGGGAAGTGGACAGAAATGGCAAAAACGGGGTCACCATCGGGAGAACCGGGTGGGAGTCTATCCTGTTCCGTTGAGGTTACTACGTTTGGATTTTCTTGAAATAATGGCCATCGATAGAAACATTGGAGTCAATTTCTTCACAGTAAATACCAACGCACTTCCACAATAATCAGAACAATCCCCCCCCCCAAAAAAGGACTTACCTTGTCGCAATCGAGGTTTTTGTTCCTGTCCTGCTTGTTGTTGGGGGTCTTGATTGGGGGAACACCAAAGAAACATCAATCCAAGCACCGGTAATAGAAGTTTCTTAGTTCCAAACGTGGAAAGCGTCTCACCTGATTGTTGGTCGTCTTTAACAATCCCGGGAGCTCGCCGCGTGGTGGCGGCGTGGGGGCGGAGCCATCACTCTCACTGCCCTCGCTCAAACTGATCCTGCGTCGATTCGCCAAGGTCGATTATTTCAACGCCGCTTCGAGCGGAAACGCGGCTTTGGCGAGCGGCAGACCTGCGCTGGGGGTGCGGCGGCCGATCGGCGTCGGAATCCAAGTCCTGGTCGTCGTCGTCCCCGGAATCGTCGTCGTTGTCGTCCGAGTGGAAATCCCGCATGACCGACTGCAGCGGGCCCAGCACTGTGCGGGAGCAAAGGTCTATTTGAACCGGCCGTGGTTTGACGAATGCTCAGGGATCGGGTTCGAGTGTTCCTTACCTTGGCGTCTGTGGTGTGTGGGGGCGAAGCCCGAACTGGAGCTGGTACTGACTGGACTGGGCTGTTCCGACTGGCGGCGGGGGAAAACAGAGACAGAGTCAACTCCAAAATAACTTTTCAAGTAACCAGCTAGCTTGTTTGCTAGCTTGCTTGGCAAAGCAGGGACATTAACATCCCCCCACCCACCCTGCCAAGCTGCGCTTGAAGCGCATCAAAACAGGTCCCCGTATACGAAAGAGCAGCGCGCACAAAAGGCGCGAGGGGATTTGAATAGGCGTCGCCTCCCGCCGACCAACAACACACAGTTGGCCCGTGGGTTTATGGGAGGGTGCGGACAGAGTGCCGCAAATCTTCCCCGGGCTCCTTTGTTTGGTGTTACTCAAAGACACAAAGGAGCACTCTTCAAAGACAATAAATTGACTTTTAGTAGCCGTTTGAGGACACTTTAAAAACGGGGTTGCCCAAGCGCCGGGCCGCGTGCCGGGACGCGGTCACGATACGGCGGGGTGGGATCGCCCCCCGTTTTGTGTTCCCTGGACTCTCCAGTGCTCACCAATGGCGCCGGGAACTCCCTAATCCACATTTCCACTCTGTCTCGGCCGTTTCTGGTCCACTGAGCAGCGGGAACACAAAGATCAAACGGGCGGTCACATGACAAGGGGCAACTCTTTGCGGCCACCGGGGTTGCGAGGGAGTCTGAAAAGAATCAAACACCTGGCAGTTGTCACCCCCCCCCTATGAGCCACATCCCTTTTTATAAGCGGTCCCCCACTAATGGCACTTCCAACCAGCCGAGACGCTAAAAACAAAGACACCGGAAGTCGAGGAATGGAACCACTGGTGAGGAACTGGCTGCTATTCTATTGCTAATCACGTCTGTGATTCTCAGGTGTCGTAAAACCATAAACGCCCCGGTCGGTCTAAGACTATCTGGTTTTAGCACACTCCTCCATTCCCGGAGGACTGGAAATTGCTTCTCGGAGAGGACAAAAAAACCTCCAAAAACCAGAACGAAGCAAAGTTCCTTCTCGAACGTGGATCGTCTTCCGTCCTACTTACGTCCGATTTGGCAGACTCCATGTCGGAGTCGTTGGGATCCGCCACTTCCTGGAAAGGCGGGAGCGGGGGACCCTTCCGGTGGGCCGCGTCGTCGCCCTCCGCGTGCACTTTGCCGCTCCGCATCTTGAGGAGCTTCTTATCGGAATGTTGAATCTCCGAGCCGGACGCGGGCTTCCCCGACAAGTCCCCGAATGCCCTTTTGCGTTTTTTGGTCTGGTGGTTGTCCCCGTCGGGGGCGGGTGGGCGCTTGGCGGACCCCTGGTTCCGGTGAGACAAGAACTTGGGTTCCTTGAAACCCATTTTAGGATTGCTATTTCGAAGTGGCTGGTTCTCTTTGGGTTTTCTGGGAGGTTCTTTTGCGGATTTGCTGGACTCCCAGCATGAGTCTCTGAAGGCACTTTTGGTCTCTTTCAAGTCTTTTGGTGGCTTTTCTTTGTGGTCCTTGGAGGGCTTGTGCGCTTTGGAGAAGCTGCTGCTGTTGGAGCTGGTGGCCGTGGTGAGGAGCGTCGGATCGCCCACTTTGGAGCCGTCCTGGAACGACAGCGAGCTTTCGTTAGCGGGGAAAAAGAGGAAACGGATCGACTGGAACGACCACGCTCGATGTTTCATCAATGCAGTAAAGCTGTTAAAGCGGTCTAGACGACGGGGGGTGTTCCAACTCCCAAACGCTTCCCTTTTATTTTGTCTATCGGCTCGTTACCCGCGGACCCGGAGGACGGACGTAAAGCTGCCAACTCATTCTAAACTCCGGCGCGCTCCGTAACAGCGGGAGAGTCCGTGCCCTCCTACGGCAAGACCTTAATAATGTCTTTGGCGCGTTGCGAGAGACCCGAGAACTGAGCGCAAGCTAGCCCGGAGAAACCTGAGAAGACTAGTATTCCTCCGAGAGACACAAACGCCCACGTTACGAGTGATTCACCTTGATCCCGTGGGAGCTTTTGGTCTTCCTCGGCTCGGAGAAAGTCGCCCCCAAGGAGTTGTCAGGAAGCGTGGGGAGCTTCATGTGCGGCCCGAACAGCGATGCCGACCCCTCCTGCATGACCATCACCTGCCGGGAGACGATCAACAATGATTTCCCTGTTTGCGACCGTCGCCGCCATCTGGCAAATCTTACTTTTGAGTCCTCCGAGGTGCGTTTGTGCGGATCCCGTTGCTGTAGGAACAAAAGAAGACGCGGTCATCGTAGAGGTCTCTTCAGGTCTCAAACTGGCGTCGAGTTAAAAACAAAATGGCAACTCTTAACCAGTTCTGCCCTGCTGGACAGACAATCTGTAAACATCTATACCAGTGGTCCCCAAACTATTCCAGAAAGGGCCGCAGTGGGTGCAGGTTTTCGTTCCAACCGGTAAGAGGAAACCTTTCCACCAATCTGGTATCCTAGAAGTGCAATCAGGTGCTTCTTTTTTCAGCAGAAACGTCATTGGTTAAACGGTTTGTGTTGGATCGGTTGGAACAAAAACCTGCACCTACAGCGGCCCTCCAGGGCCGGTTTGGAGACCTCTGATCTATACAAACAATAATCTCAGTCTCAGTCTGCAGAAGGTCCCCACCTTGTGGACTTCCTGTGTGTGGCTCCAGTTTTTTTTACCTAGGTCTACAATGTCTTGTGTGTCTTGTCTGTCTTGCTACCGCAACCAAGAAATTTCCCAAATACGGGACGAAATAAAGTTCTAATCTAAATCATTCTGAATTGGGAGGGGGCCGCCAACGGGAACCAAAGACCAGTTCCTGAATTTCAGGGTTGTACGGGCTAATATTCGGTAGTGGGCTTTGACGGCGAGGTCGAGTTCGACACCCCGACACGAGTGGCACCGAGCGGGAATGCGGCTTTGTCTTTGAAGGCAAAGTAAACACAGAGCACTTAGCTCGGCTCGTAAAACCCACCACGGACCAGAGGGGTCTCCCGAGGACCAGCGGCGGAGAGAGAGAGAGAGAGACCCACCCCTCCGGCTCGCAGCAGCTTGCGTCGAAACTCGTCAGTGGGGTTGTTGAAGGTGAGTTTCTCGCAGCGGAGATGATTGACGGGCGGGTGGCCCTCCAGGTGAAGGAAAAGGTCGTAGTCGAAGCGGACTTTCTTGGGCTCTTCCTGCGGCGAAGCCACCAAGTTTTACCGCGGGAAATCCCATCCAAGAAAAAAATCAAATCTGGTTTGACGGACGTACCTTGTTCCTGAAGTAAACTTCGATGGGCAAGATGAAGCCGGCGTAGCCAGACTCCTCCACTTTGTACGGCGGGTCCTTGCACACTAAAAAGCAAAGCGTTGGTGAACGACGCTAATCTCATTTTGCTATCGCGAACGGCAGTCGCGCCAGCGGGTGTCGAGACCCCTCCCCCTAACCCCCAAGGACCTTTAGGACAAACAAACTCGGCTTGAGCTCAGGTGTTTTTTGGCGCCCAGGCGCAAGTTTGGCAATCTGTCCTCCCGGCGGACGCGAACGCCGCCACCGAGCCCCTCCCTCTTTTCGGAATCGACGGCTACATCGACCTCGCCGCCGAAGCCCGACGTGGCTGAGCAGATATTATGGGTCGGACGGAGTTAATTGTGCGAGGGGGGTCGTGTTTTACGAGTTGAAGAAGCCACGGGTTCGCCGACACGCTAACTGACCAAAAACAAGGGCGGCCAATCCATTTGGGAGGGCTGCCGACTCTCCCACTTGAAATGGATCGGGCGTGGACTCGCTCTTTGATTGGCAAGCATATCCCGACACCGAAAACCGAAGACCCGGACTCGGCCTAAGTTGTGTATCCGTTATCTTGACGGTGCAGCGGTAAAGCCAATAAACACGTTGAGCTTTCACAAAGTACCCGCTGACCCAGAAGAGAAAATTAGCGCCCGTGCCGCTTCTAGCCTCTCTTTCTTCCCGTCCGAGTCCCGGATTCAGACGGGGGACGTCAATCACAGAACAATGCCAGTCACTCCGTATTTGGCCTTTCTCCGCAGACTGCCTTGTAATGAGGCCGGGTCGGACACTGAGCTTAAGAAGGAAAACAAAAAGGCTGGAAGCAAAAACAAAGGAAAAAGAAAAGAGAAAATCCCTCCGCTTGCCCACCCTTAATGCGGTCTAATCCCGACTGAGCCATTCATCTCAACAGCGGCCGTCCAATAAATGTCACCAATTGTACGCCAAGTGTCCTGGGATTTTCAATTGGGCGTGTTGATGGCTAGCTAAGGTACGCCGCGCTAGCCAAGGTTTAGGGCTTTGCAAAACTGGCCCGTTTTCTCAGATTCGGTTCGACGCTGCGGCCCAGACAATAGGGGGGGGGGGGTGGCTTGTGGCGCGGCACGGTTGAACGGGCCCACTCCTTAAGACACGACCCAGGGAGTCTGTTTTCTTAACATCCCGCCTGACCCAAACGACCCGGCGATAATCAGCTAACGGCGAGACCGGCCGAGGCAAACGGGGTGGGGATTAAATCGGGTAAGATTTTAAAGGCCGGCTCGCCCAGAAAACCCGAGTTTGCGTCGTCAGCCAGGTCACTGGGAAGACCCGCGCCGCAGGTGGTTTGTCTGGGGGGAGTTTGCGGCGACCCCGGTTGAAGGTTTGGCCACTTGAAACGGGTTAGGCCTCTGGCAATGGGGGTGACCTTTGACACACAGAGTCAATAGCCGGCGTTTGACTCTGCCGGACTTTGAACTTGAATCCGCCGACTTGACAAAGGATTCAACTTCCCTCGAACGCAACGGAAACAGATTGTCACGACGTATACATCGTTCTCAGATGGTGGTGGCGGTCTTCGGATATTGGTATCCGACGGAAACGGACCATCGTCCCTGTTCCTAGACCCCCGGCCATGTAAGTGCTCAAATATCGCCACCCCAGACAAAAGAGTCTGGTTCCGAGCAGGTTCAAATTTCGACACCCCTGAATTGATGTCCAATCCAGTTGAACCGAGAGGACCTGGCAGCGATGGCTTGGCTGTCCGTGTCGCTAAAACAATTTGGCGGACTGCTAGCGCTCGGCAGAAGCCAAAAGGACAGCCAGGGGGCGAACACGTTGGACCAATCAGTACCCCATCAGATTGTATGCGTCTGTACCGTGGCCAAGTTGGCCAACAGTGAGCTCTTTCTTCCAGGAACGGAGATACCTCGCCTCATCGTGTTCAAGACTCGCAGCTTTCAACACGCTGGTCTTTCCCTTTTGAACAGAGGACATTAGGTCCAATCAGTGGCACCGGGGGGGGCAATAGAAAGGGAAAAAAACCCACACTGGGTCTTCCTCGGCTCCATGTGTCGTGGAAGCATTGCCGCTGGCTGTTCCCATGGTAACGCCGGAACTGTTCGAGGTAGCCACGAAGCGGTAGAATTTTTTTTTTCATAAAAAGTCACCGTCAAGGGGGGGGAAGCATCCGTTTAGACGACAGTACTCGGGAACAAAAGACAGAAGAAGGGGGTTTGCGAGTTAGAAGGGGGGGGGGGGGGACTGAGATTCCATTGCACCTCTAAATCTCTTCAGGATGGGATTAGCGCTAGCTAGCTACACTTGAAGCTCATAAAATGCAATTGCCGCTACCAGGGCAACATTATTTTGTCTGACAGCTGCTTTGAGTTCAAAAAAATACCCTTCGTTTTGTTGACTATACGAATATAAATAGTCCGTTTTGGTTCTGCAACCCAGTAAAAAATCCTCAAAACATCTGTCAGACCTAAAAAATAAAACAAACTTTTGGAGAATTACCACACTTCTCTAGATACCCAAATGGGTTTCTTCCCTTTTTTTTTTTACCAAAAGAAGGGTTTCAAGTACCGAAAAATACACATGTAGTACGAAAAAAACAGCGCTACTCACCTCGTTTGGGTTTGGGGAAACTCTCGTGCAGGTGAAAGACGACTTTTTCCACAAAGTGTTGAATGTTGCTGTGCTCCGGTCCTCGCACAAACACCATCCAGTCGTGAGTGAAACCTTCCACCGTGGGTTTTTTTCGGAACTGGGCGCGGTGGCCGAGTTCGAGTTTCACCTGAACGGGACCCTGTTCGGGAAAGACCTTGACTTTAAAGAAGGATATTCAAAATGACAATAATAATACATTCCAATTGAGCCTGGGAGCGGCGATCCTAGAGCCGAATTTGGCTCGTGAGCCATATTTTGCATCTTTCTAAAACCTTCTGCTGTGAATGGGTGAGGAAAACATTTATTTTTCCATTTTCTGTTGCATGAAATTTTTATTTGAACTTATTCTACACCATTTTTGGTCATCAATTTTTGCCTTGTTTGCTGTAAACTTTCATTTTCATGCATTGGAAATGCTTATCTGGCGCAGATATTTCATCTAAATTTACACAATAGCAGTTTTTTTTTAATATTTTGGAATGGTTATCAACATTCGCTTGATTCTTCACATTTTGCAACAATTTAAAGCACGTGTAACGTCGTCTTTATTACCTGCAGTTGTCGAAACATTTTGCTACTTTGTGTTTAATATCACTTTGCAATGATTTGGGGTGAAGGTTAAAAAAAATGCAACTATGATTTGCAAAATAAAAGATCAAAAATGGGAAACAACAAAGGCCAGGTTTGGTCATTTTTTGCATAAGTGCAACCAATTTTTGTTAACCGTCTTTGGTTAGTGATATTGTTCAATTTCCCAGACGTGCTAATCACTACTAAGCAAGATTTCTTCAACTTTTACATAACAAAGAGTATTTTATTGGCAGTGGACAGAGGAATTTATGGATGCCCCTGCAAACAACATACTGGTCTCCGAACCAGCAAGACCAGTACCTAAACAGCAGGGCAACTCTGAAACCAAGACTTGTATTGCACACCCAAATCGGTGGAAAAACAAACAGCATAAACCAAATACTATATAATAACAACAATAAAGGCACGTAAGAAGTAGTAGTACTCTCCATTGTAGTTATTGTAAACTTGAATTAGGATCAGGGTTTTGTGCAAACAACATCAATGCAATTGAGCAAGTCCTTTTGATTTAGAAGTCATTTATTTGAAGGCGTTTAGAAAAGAATATAGAATATATAAAGAGCGTCTCCGTCAAATCCTGACGGAGTGAAAAGCAGCGACTCCTCGGGTGTGACACAAGCAAACATTGGCCTGATAAAGGCGGGCGGGCGGGCGGACGGGTGGCCGGGCGAGCCGGCAACGACCCCCTCGGATGGCTACTCACCGAGTTGGCCATCCCTGAGGCCCCGCGTTAACGACAGCTCATGGAGACCAAGTGGAAAGTGGAGCTAAATCCAGTTTGCGTGCGATGGAAGGCATGATCTCCACTCACTGCGCTCCAAGCCACATTCAAGACTTTCCAAGACTCGCCGGCAGTCAAGCCGGCAGGTATCGGAAAACAATGTCCGGTGTAAACTTTCAAAATAAGGGCAACTCGCGTGTCCTTCACTCGCTTGTATTGACATCCCTTCCTGTTATCTTGGGGGTAAATAGAGTTAAAATACTCATTCTTTTAAGATTACCTTTTTTAAATTGGTATTTCGTTGATAAACATTCATCCAAACATGCCCCCAAATTTTGTTTTTATTCATTTAGCTTCCACCTATGACTCAATTCCTCTACTTTGACGAAAGCGCATGCGCGAATGAATCCTCACGCTGCCTTTAAGTTACCCTGCGATTACGCAGACACGTTCGACTTTTTCTTTTCTAAATGATTTTAAATCGATAATTTAGGAGGATCTGGTGACTAAAAGCTCACCCGAGACCATACTTTTTTCATATTTATGATAACTTTGGCTTCTCTTGCTTCCCGTACTCACACCCCTATTCTGAATACGCTAAACGTGGCTAAGGTAAAGTGAATGAATGTTAGTGTACGCATTAATTTCTAGTGCACTTAAACGCAGCACCCCTAACCATTTACTGTTCCACATTGTTTTCCATGCATGTTGTGCATTTCGGTCATAATCATGATTTGAGTGATCCATTTCACGTTGGCAAAAGTATAGCAAACTCAGCCTCACTATCAGGCAAATATAAGATGATCATAATTCGCCCATTTTGATATGAAAACGTATAAACAATCGTACTGTTGCCCCAGTTGATTTCTTGTATAAAGCGAAGTGACACCACATGAAATTTATCGGAAAATATGTATTTTAATTTCCGTTTCGTTTATAAACATTCTAACGGTGTTTTCCCCCCATATTTATTCATACCACATTCGTAATACGCTTTGTCTTTTGACTCAATTCCTCTACTTTGACGAAAGCGCATGCGCGAATGAATGCTCACGCTGCCTTCAAGTTACCCTGCGATACGCAGACACGTTCGACTTTTTCTTTTCGAAATGATTGTAAATCGATAATTAACGAGGATCTAGTGATTCAAACTTCATCTCAGACCATATTTCTTTTCATATTTATAGTTTAATTTGGCTTGCGTCGCTTCCCGTTCTCCCAATGCTGTTCTGAATACGGTGAAAGAGGCTAAGGTAAAAGTTAATGAATCGTTAAAGTACGTATTAATTTGTAGTGCACTTTAAAGCAGCACCCCTAACCCTAACCCTAACCATTTACTGTTCCTCATTGCTTTCTATGCATGTCGTGCATTGCGGTCATAATCATGATTTAAGTGATCATATCACGTTGGCAAAAGTATAGCTATCTTAGCCTCACTGTTAAACAAATTTTAAATGATCATAATTCGCACATTTTGATCTGAAAAATGTATGATTTGTTGATTTTTCTATAAAGTCAAGTGCCAGCACAAGAAATTGATTGGAAAATAAGTCTACTTTAAAAAACATATGCTTGTCATCTTTATTTTTCAGTTAAATTTGCTCCTTTCAATGTGTTTCTCTCCCAGTGTGCCTTTTTAAATCATTCATAATGGATAGATGTACGGAATTGGGAGATTTGCAGTGAGTGATCATGTTTCAGTGCCATTGACAGCAATTGACGTCCAAATTCTGGCAGATTTTGTGACGCATTCCCCAATTTAAATAGTTGTGTAATGTCCAATTTGCTGCGGGGGAAAGTAAAAACAGCTCATTTTTTAAAGAACTCTGGTCTGTCTATCACCGTCAATGGCAGCCAACGCGCAAAAAAGAATCCCATTTTGTTCAAAGAATCGGAATTGTCGAATATTTCATGTTTTAGCTTGGAAAAAAACACTGGTTGTGCCGTCCCGTTGTGTCACCTGAAAGGAAAGCCTGGTTTTGGTCCTTTCTAAAGCTCTGTTGGCTCAACAAGTACCACGGCATTGTCCTCCCTTCTGTGGCTATTGCAGACCTTTGCAGTTGCGGGTCCATATTGTTCAGCAGTACGGGTGGAAATGCACCAAAACAAAGCACCCAAACAAACATTTGGAGTTTTCACGGAGCAAAATTGAACCTCGAGAGCAGATTTGCCAAAAAATAAATCATTTGAAAGCTGCTCCCTTGGGGGCGAAATGTAGTTTTGAGGAAGCGGACCAACTTACCTGCTGGTGTGGCTTGTCAAAAAAGCCCGGCGGCGAATGCGGGTGGCTGACGCGCTGCTGCCGGCAGGCCGAGCGCGAGGGCTTATCACATAGATAACGGTTGAAAGGGTGGGTTGGGTGTTGTGGCTTCTGGGTGGGTGCTGGACTCAGGCCTGTCGCCTGTTCCTGGTAAGGTTAAACCCTTGGATCAGCTTACGCGCAGATCAAACGGCAGAATTCTACTTACATGGCGATGCCTTTCGATTGCTCATTTGGAAAAATGTCACGGGTTGGGCCTGTTCGCTTGACTATGTGATCCGGGAATCAACTTTTTCAACGTGTTCACAGTTGTTCTTGAGGCAACAGGTGGCCGCATGGCCTGCATTTCACAGGTCGACACCTGATAGCCCTCTTTTAAACGGGGGGGCGGGACCAAACCCCATGTGACCATGCTGAGAAATAGACTTTTCTGATGGTTTCTACTGCTTGGCTAGGCACCATGGAGGCCTTAAAGCTACGGCTCGCCTTTCCCAACCCTGTCATGCAAGCCCAGGTAAATCGAGAAAAACTAGACTTACACGCCAGGTAGTAATTGGTAGCCTACTGAAATTATCGTGACCGCAGGCGGTGAGAAGACTCGTTGCTGCCGTGCTTAAAGAGAAAGGCCAGACTGGAAAAATCAACCCGTTTTCCACAAAGGTGAAATTCCGCCGAGTCAGCACCATAGCGGTTTTGTTTTTCAATGTTTAAAACAGTCACAGAAAATTGAGTTTTTTTCTGGGTTTTCCGCCGCCAGGGTTCCGCACTCGAGACTCTGTGGGAACAGTGTTGCGGCGGCTGCGATCCGGTGCGTTCGGCCTGCTGCGACAGCGTGGTCTTGCTGGTGGATCAAGGCCACGCCGACCTTCAAGACGTCCTCAATAACGTTCTCAACCTGCTGCCTTCCGCGGGGTACGGAAACTCGGTGGCTCCTAAGGGTTTTCTTTCCCTTTTCTATGGTTCTGACACAAGCCGTCCTCAGGAACGTCCAGGGGCTGCTTCAAGTCACGGGGCAGCTGCTTCGGATGCAGGCGGATCGCCGAGACCGGAACGCTAACTTCGCCTGTCCTTACGGCATTAGGTCAGTCGATCGGCAACCGGCCGCCGATGGATGTCAGGAACGCACTTTGGTTGCGTTTTCCGTAGGAGTTGTCCCCACCCGTACATAACAGCCCTGGAAAACCGTCCAGACTGCTGGACTGCCCTCCTCTCAGCCATCGATGACTTTGTTAGGCAGGCTGTTGAAAGGCAAGCGCTGGAAGAAGCCATCTGACATTGCTTGCTATCCCAGCCATGATGTTTTCTTTGACGAACCAGAAATGAACCCGGCTACATCGCCATGCTGGTCCCCTTCCTCTGCTACCTCTACTGCGACCCCGAAAGGCAGACCGAGCACGGCCTCCTCCGCCAGGGTCTCCTCCGGACGCTGCTGCCCGCCGATCGGCGGCGGCCCGACGGGAACTCGTCGGCATCCGAGAGCCTGATCCGATGCCTCTGCCAACTGGTACCGCGCATGCCGGTAATTGTCGGGACTCGTTCTAAGATCCGGAATACCCGTGTCCAAATTCGTCAGGGATAACCCTGAGCCTAATCCTGAACGTATTTGTCATGGCAGGTGGACAAGGTAGAAGATGCGTTGGAGCTAGACTGGTTCATCGGCGCCCTGCTTCCCCATCTGGCCGGGGAGGGTCGAGAACCCCGTAAGGGCGAGAAAATTCGTCTCCTGCTCCAATTGCTCTGCGCCTGTCAGCGCTGCCTCAGCTTCAGCGGAGACTGTCGCCCTCTTGTCGGCTTGATGACGGAACTCTTGCCCACGTGCCGAGAGGTCGGCTCGCCTGTCTTGTGGGTCCATCCGGTGTGCTACGTCTGCTGATGCCGTAGACCTGTTTGCAGGAGCTGCCCTTGAATGAGCTGTTGATGGGTGTCGCCTTGCTTCTTTTCGAGGCCCCTGCAGCACAGCAGAGTAGCTTGCTGAGTCTGGGTAAGAACAAAAACCTGTATACATGTAGACGTAGAGTAGTATAAAGATAAACACACATCCAGTGGTCCGTTTTCACATTTCTTCCTCCCTCTTTCCACTTTCAAGTCTCGATTTTACTGCCAGAAGACAGCGAGCTGTCCCCGTGGTTGAGTCCGGTCCTGGTTCTACCTGTGCTGCAACTCATGTACTGTTCAGATCTAACCGAGCCGCTGGCGGAGCGCCGCACGCACGACCTCAACCAGAAGCTGGCACAGAGCGTGCTCCGCGGCGTCAGCAGGCCCACTGCCAAACTCCAGCAGGTGTAGCGGCGTTTGCCGTCCGGAACGGACCGGCCCAAAAAGTGATCGGCTCTGAAATGAAAGCTAACCTCTCCTTGTGAACAGTCTCATCTACCAGAGGCACTTCTTCTCACTCCCTGGTTCAGTGAACTGAGGGCTGCCGTGTCCATTCTCAGTCAGGCGGCGGATCCGCCCTCGGCCGTCGACTGGCTTCTCTCGCTAACCTCGGCGCTGTGCTCAAACCAGCGCCTGCCCAACTCCCTGGTCTTTGTCGTCAGCCACCTCCTCCTCACGGGCCAGGACGTCGTCTGCCGCTTGGCTTTAGACGCCTTACGAGCAGTCGCGGCAGTCGACCCCCATCAGGTGGGTGGCGACGGGCCGGGCTCGATTCAGAGATTTTGCAATTGGCGAATCTCAATTTTTCAGTTCCTGGGACGCCAAATAAATGCTAGGTGGGTAACATTCATGCGCATAGATTTTTCAATGGATACATTCAGGTGAAAAAGCTTGCAGCATTTGGCTCTGGGCTTCCTACCGCCCTCGGGGCCTGCGGGACTGCAATGAGAGTCACTCCAGCTCCAGACAATGATGTGAAGTAGCATGCGGTGCCAAGGCTGCTCGTTAAGAGGATTCCCCTGCTGTTCTAATTGCTCCCACAGTGCCACTTGCACCGAGCATTTATGGAGTGGAAGAGGGCTGTTGACAAATTGAGTTGTTTTCCACAAGCTAGCACAAAGCTCAATGTCTGCTTTTACAGAAAATTGTCGGTACATTTCGACACCGGGCATTGCTTGATTTGTTCGATGGTGCTAATCGATAGTGGACGCCGCAACGTACTACAAATAAAATCTCCATCCTGGTTAGGTCGAGACCTGAAGGTCTTGAGATGTCAAGGCTAGCAAGAAATTCTGGACGGACCATTCCATTCAACTCTGAAGCTTTTGCATTGCAGGTCCCGTCCCTTCTTCCACTGCTGCTATTCAAGCTGAGGAAAGAAAAGAACCCACATCTTTCTCACGCTGTGCTGGAGTGCCTCCCGGGCCTCGGGACTGACAAGGTTCCAAACGACCGACCCGGCTCCAGTCGCTAGCACGGGTACTCCAACGCGCTTTCGCTTTGCAGCTATGCATACCCACGGTGCTGCAGACTCTCAGCCTCCTCGCCAGCGACCCCAAACTCAAAGCAGTGGCCATGCGACTGACGACCAGCCTTTGGAAGAAACAGGTCGGTGATCTTGAGAACTGTCCACCCTTCGCCGTTATGCGACGGTTTCATTTATTTTCCTGCAGGACCGCGTTTACCCGGAGCTTCAGCGACTGTTGACCCAGCCGGACAACCGGGTGGTGACGGGAAGGGACGCCCAGTGGGAGCAGGTTCTGTCCAGGGCGGCCTGTCTTCGGGACATTTGCCGAGAGAGGTCAGATTCTTTGACCCGCGCCCGTTGGGTACGCTGTTAACTTGATTGTTGATGCGGGCGTGACCAGGCCGTACCAGCATGGGAGTGACATGTTGGCTGCCCTGGTGTCAACTCTGAAGCAATGCACCAGACCAGACCAGGTGACCCCGGCGGTCCTCGCCCTGCAGGGACTGCAGGAGCTGTGCCGCGCAGAGGTTGGCTGCCAAATACTTCACAATCCCTCAACCGAAAGCAGGGAATGTGATTCCAAAAGTGTAAAAATAACTCGTGACTTTCCTGCCTGAAGCTCCCACGTATAAGAAAGTCAGCTTTTCACAAAGGTGAAGCGCTCATGGTTTTTCTTTGCAGGTTGTCGACATCGTGTCGACGTGGAGAAGTCTCGGACCAGACCTGAGGTGCGAGTCTCGTCCACCGATGGTCAAAGCGGTCTCTCAGCTTTTGGCTATGGTTCCTCAGCTCGTCGTCAAGTCTGAGGAGTATGAAGTGCGTGCAGAGACAAAATTCTGCAAAATATAACAACAAAACAACTTGATGCTGTTTGTATTTTTTCCCACATGTCTTCTTTTATAGCTCCTCAAGGAAGAAGCGGTCAGCTTTCTGTGGGATTACGTTGCGGACAAGGTCCGTGTAGATGACACGCTGGCCAGATGGGATCTTGTGACTGGTGCGTCTGAGACTCTAATTATTTTGCTCTTTGGCCAAAGGATCCAGAGGTGGTCAGTTGTGGTTTTCGAGCCTTGGCGGACTTCCCAGAAGCGGTTCACACAGTAAATCATCTCCCTGAGGCAGTGAGTGAAGCCTTTTAGGATTTTTTTAAAGAGGGCAAACACAAATTCTCTCAAGGCAGGGTTAGGTATGAGGCTCAAGGCCTTGTCTCCTTTTGCCCTTGACATTTGTAGGCCAGGCCTGCAGTCCAGGAGCCTGAACCCGAGGACGGCGAGCAGGCGGGAACGGGAGAAGAGAAAGACCTGTCTGTCGTGGGTCCCTCCTATGTAAAGTTGCTGACCCTCACCCCCCCGGCTGCTCTACCAGGTGAACACCATGGTCTTTTTTGCCATTAGTGAGTGGTCTCGGTTGAACACTTGGACTACTCTCAATCCGTGCAGCCTTGGAGCTCTTCCTGACCTCGCTAGTCAAGCAGGAGATGAGCCGGATGCCAAGGGGCGTGTACTTTTCTGCCCTGAGGGGTGGCGAGCTCCGTTCGGACCAGGGCAAATCGTTGGCGGGGATTCCGGCCTTTGTGCTCAAGACCTACGAGAAGAACAAGCAGCCGGGCCTCAAACCGGGATTGGCAGGTGATGAAGTTGGGAACGTGGTGGGCATGTACCGACCGGTCTGTCAATCCATTCACTGAATGTGCACTCGTTTTGCGGTGACAGCTGGCCTCTTGCTTTGCTACGAGCTACCTCAGCAGACGGATCGTGACGGCCGACCCGTGCACCGGCACCTTCTCGGTCGCAGTCGCAGCTACCAGCATACCTTGACGGCTCTCATCCATGAAGTCATTTTTCTTTCTTTTTCTGTCGCTTCTTGTTGCATTTGACAAGTCATAAACCTTGTGTTTACCTTCCTTCGGCAGGTGAACATCCAGCTGTCCGAATGGCACCACGCTCTGCTCCTGCCTCAGGCGTGGCGGGATTTCATGCATCGGACTTTCCACGCAGTCCTCGAGGTGGCTTCCTTGCGTATCTCTAGATCCGTCGACGGGGCAGGCCCGAGCGACTTTTGCGCTGTGTTCAGGGCCGCCGTGCGGATCTGGAAATGCAGAGGCAAAAAGAGCAAGAGGCTTCGGAAGAACTACAGTACAAAAAACACTGTGCCTGGCTGTGGTGAGTGTCCCATTGAAGCCGCTCCCATCCCAAATCCTTTGCCGTTCATCTCTCGTGCTCATTCCCAGGACCAGAGATCACCTGACCGATGTCATCAGAGGCGCAACAAAGTGAGAGAAAGCACAACTGTCGAGGAGTCTTGGTTCTGAGGATAAAATATAAAATGCGTTTGTGCTGCGTTCAGGGACAGTCCAATGGTTCAGGGAAACTCCGTCCTGGCTCTCAGCGCCCTGGCTGCCATCCTGGCTAAATACGAGCGCAACCTCCCTGCCGACAACGACGGGGGCTTGCGAGTAAGAAACCCGTCACCTTAAGGCGGGATTGTGTGTGAAATGCTTTCAAGAGGGACGTTTTTGCTTTTAGGCTGGAGCTGAGTTTGTGCCTACCGCTAGCTGGCTAGCGATGGTGCTCGACACCTTGTTTAGCATTATCAGCAGTAGCTACAAAGCCAAAGGACAAGTATTTCCGTGGTACCTGCATGTAAGTCTAGCTATTCCTCCATGTCCTGAAAGAAAAACGTCCTTTCCGAGCAAGTCTTTCTGCTCAGCGCTCCTATTCGGGCGAGAACACCGCCAGTGCCATCGCTCGCTCCTGCGCTAGCCTGGCGCTGTCCCTGTTGGTCCCGGCGCTGGTTCTGTGGCATCAGGACAGAGCCGAGGAGGTGGCTTCCGCGCTCCGTGCCGGCCTGTCCGACGACTCCCAGCCCATTCGGTTCCACTCGGGCCTGGCTCTCGGCATGGTGCTGTCCGGCCTACATCGCCAGCGCCTCAGGTAGCGTGTGGACGTGGAAAAAAAGGGCCCCCACGTCTGCCGTCGCTGATGTCCATTCTGCTCCGCAGTGACATCTCTCCCGAGAAGAACGCCCATCTCCTCCCCGATGGTCTCGCGGCTCTGGAAGCTGGCGCATTTGACACCGATACAGAATACAAGTCAGCGGGGCGCCGGTCATTGTCGCGAGGGGGGCTCCTGTACAAATCATTTAGTTTTTTTTTTATCTGTCTTAGCACCGGATGTTTGTTGGGTCTGGGTCTGGTGCTTTCGGCCCTCTGTGACGGAGGACAGACGGGTCAGCTCGGCCGTGTCATCCAAACGCTGGACAGACTACATCAGGCCCTGAAGGATGGCGACCAACAGGGGCGCATGTTGCAGGAGGTAGGACAGTAAATTGAAAAGGAGAGGCAATTCTTGCAAAAATAGGAGCTGTGAAGTTCGGTCACACTAGGTGTTGGCGTACTCGATGGCTTGCGTCTGCGTCTCGGCCTTCGGCAGGAGCCTGGTCGATTCCGGCAGGGTGGACCAGGTTGTTGATACTCTGCGCTCTTTGACGGAAGACAGCCAGCAGGTTTCGGTGCAAATTCATCTCCACTGGGTTGTTTTCCATCGTCGTTGTTCCACAAGGAGGTGTTTTCTCTCGTTCAGAGTCCGGGCGTGGCAATGGCTCTGGGCCTGGCGGTCCACGGTCTCTCTCTGTGCGGTCACGGCAAAGCGGAAGACCTCCAACCTCGTCTGCTGGGCGCCTGGCTCAAGACTTTACTGGCCGAGGTGCAGCATTCCGTCTTGTTCGTTCCTCTGACTTCTTCCGACTCTTACTCGACCGGGCTTGTCTTTACCGTTTTCAGGGTTGTCCCACCATGCAGCGCCTGGCCGCTGTTAACGGACTGGTGGCCGCAGTGGGGTCCGAGCGTTACATTATTCAGGTTTTTGTTCGGTCGTCACATCCCATCTCTCTTTGGGTTCGTCAGTCGAGCCTGCCTTTGTTTCATAGCTCAAGAGTGAACTGGAGACTTCCTCCAACCAACAGAGTCGACTGAACGAGGTCATACGGGCCGTCTCGCAGGTAGCCTTCCATTCAAGTCGTCCTCTCTTGCTCGCATCCTTTACAAAAAAGCTCTTCCTTCAGATCGTAAGCTTTTCAGGGGCGATTGGCCTGCAGTCTAACTGCGCCTGCCTGCTGGGACACTTGTATTTGTCGCACATTTCCAGCGGTCTCAGTCACACGGCAGGTGGGCGTGCCTCAAATGGACCAGGAAAATACAAGAGGAAACTTCTGACCTGGTCGTCTCTTTCAGTGCCTCAAGATTTTTGTTACCTGCCGGAGAAAAGTGTCATCAGAGCCATGGTGGACTTGCTGACGGAAGCGGGAAAAAAAGGTTTGCCGTTTGGTTTGCAAGTTGTTTTGCCCCTGAAATCGACACTCCGTAAATGCACGCAGGTCCTGAGTTTGCGGATCCGAGTCTGGTGCAAACGGCTCTGACGCCTCTGGCCTCGGTCGCCAGCGCCGTCAAGTACCCGCCAGTCAATTGGGGCGGGATTCTGTCCCCTCTGATGCGACTCGGCTTCGGTAGGCGCCCAAACATGCTCGCTCGCGCGAGGCAATGTTTAATTTAGTTCCCGCCTTGGCAGGCGAGGAGGTTCAGCATCAGTGCATGGCGTTGGCTGCAGCTCAAGCTCAGTATTCCCAGAGCGCCTCCCTCTTCCTGGGCTCCTGGCTGTCCTCGCCCCTTGTGTACAGTCTCGGTGTACGTGCGGAACGTCGCCCCCGATTTGGATTTTGGTCCGTCTTGAACTTGACAACTTTATAGTCCCAGACGCGGTCCCTCTTGTATGAGAACCTCTCTTCGTGGATGAAGCACGTCGCCGAGGACAAGCTCCAGTTCTTCGTGGACACATTGGGCCCGCAGATCTTTCAGGAAGACCTCGGACCTGGGCGTCTTGGCCGCTCCCTGCTGCGAGGCCTCGCCCAGGCCGCCGCCGCCCCCGACCCTCCTGCCATGTGCTGGACTGTCCTGAGTCAAGCCACCGAGAAGATTTTCAATCTCCTACCAGACCAGATAAAGGTAGCAAGTCTCGATCCTCCCCCATCTTTGAAAAACTCAATGCGCTTGCACTCTAGGACAGCGGCGTCGATTTCTATGTGGGAGTTGCCGAATGTTTGTCCGCAATGGCTGATTCGGAGATTGACCGCATCGCACGTGTCACAGAGGTAGGACGGCGCAGAGAGCTTCTAGACACCATGGACCTCACGTTTGTGTTTTTTTAGACCCAGATGGAGAAAAGCTGCTTCGTGTTAGCTTACCTGGTGTCGCGAGGGAGGATTCCGTTGTTGGGTTTCAACGACATCATCGCCGGCGTGCTCCGCGGTTGGCCGGGCCGCCGGGTGGGCTGGCTCCTCCTGCAGACGTTCTATCAGTGTCGCCTAGCTGCAAGTGACAATACAGGTGAAGCAAAAAAATGAAAGGATTTGAAGGAACACGAGGAACCGAGCGTCCTTTGCGGTGTAGGCGTTATCAAACGAATGGAGTGGCTGCTGGAGTTGATGGGACTCCTGCGGAACGTAGCCTATGGCACCACCACGGTCACATGCCAAGATGCCAAAAAGGTAAGTCGGACATCCGCCGGTGTCGGCTTGACCTGCCGAGTCAAATCTGGTGACTTTTCCGCAGGCCACCGACTTTCTGTTCGGAGTCTTCGCCGCCGCCGTGGTGTCCTGGGGCGACCACTCGGCGCCCCTCCTGTTCGGTATCAGGTGCAGCTGGCTCCCGCGCCAGTCGGCGGGCCTGCCGCACGCCCTGTACGGCGCCGAATCCCAGACGGAGCAAGCCTTGCCTCGCTGCCTGCTGGGATTGCCCCGCAGCTTGCCCCTTCTCCTCGCCAAAGAACCCTGGATTCACCAATCGCGCAAGGTCATTACCGCCAAGAATCGTCCGAGGGCGGGGTACGGGTCCTCGTTCGTAGCCGACTCGTGTGCGCCTTAGTTCGTAGACTGGCTCCTCGGCATCGCCGAGGGACCCCGACAAAGTCTGTCGGCGACAACCGTCGACGCGGCCCGAGGTGAGAAATACGGCGAGGGTTCGGAGTTGCTTTGAGATTCTAAGTGGCTCCCTCTCGTCCTTTTAGATGCTCTGCTGGCCCTGCGCCATTTGCCGGACTTCAAGAAGAAATCGGTGTGGACAAGAGCCTATGGCTGGTAGTGGACAGCCCTTGGAGAGTTTATTTGAGAGCACCGGACCCTTACATAAACACATCTGGAGGATTTCATTCCAAATAAAGGACTTGTAGCATCCCCGCCGATAGACGGTCAAGACTTGACCGTCTATCGGTGGGATGCTACAGACTTTTCTGTTAACTGTGTTCCATCTGCCTCATTTTTTCTTGGTCTTCTTGGCCCACCTTTCAATCTGTTGTGTTCTCTCTATCAGCGACTGCCACACTGTCAGCGTCCCTCCTGAAAAAAACGTCGCTTTCTCATTCGTGGTCACTTGGAATTGGAGTAAATAAAAGAGTCTTACCCAAAGCGAGGAGAGGCAAGAAAACCACGAGGGGCAGTGGGCGTGGAGAGGGACCCGGAGCGGTGGCGTTCCTCATCCGGAACGCTTCCAGCTCCATGTAGCGTGTCGTGTGGAATACAGTGAGCCCTGGTGGGGGGGGGGGACCAAAAATAAGGAGGTCTCGGACCGATTCAAGACGAAGCGATAGAATCGTGGATTCACCTTCCGTGATGACCGAGAGGACGTAGATGGGGATCCAGAGCGTGTAACGGGCCCACAGCATGGAAGGCGATGGGAGGTCCATCACGCACATCACCTCGTGGGGGTACCTGAGACCAAAACCAGATGACCGCAGGCTAGCCCATTGGGTGTTGGAGGTAGCGGCGGTCTCTCGGCATCCACCTCAGCAAGTCCAAGATGTTCCAGAAGAAGAGTAGCAAGCACGCCAGGGGTTTACTCTGCACCTCCTCCGCCAGGATGAGGAACAAAAGGAGGAGGTTCTTCTCTAAAACCTGCACCAGATCTGACTTTTGAAGGCCGCCCAGAAGCAAGTCCGGGATCCCGACTTGCCGAGCCGTACTTGGATGAAGCGCGGGAGCAGTCGGGCCTTCTCCAGCCCGTCGGCGATGTGGAAAAGCTCCAAGACCGCCAGCAGCTGGCACACACTCATGACCAAGCCGATGGAATGAAAGGTATCCGCCAGCGCATCTGCAAAAAAACAGTTTTCACGGCGCTCTTCTCCAAAGACTGGGCGAAGAGGCTCACCTGGTCCGAAGGTGAGGAACCTGACCACCGTGTTGGTCAGGATCCACGTGTGTCCGCAAAACTGGAACAGGTTGTAGGAGAAAATGTAGACCAGCCGGATGCTGAGCCTCAATTAGAGAGCATATTCAAGGATTACACAAGCCAATTCCTGATAGAACATGCATCTACAAGTTCGAATCCCATCCCGCCTCAGCCTTGAAAAACACATTGTGAAACCTAAAGTGCTCACTTACATTCTTTTGTTCTTCCTCTTCTTTGCAAAAATAAAAAGGTTAAATTTTCCAGTAAACGGTCTGTGGGCGCAGGTACCTTTTCTTTTTGGCGGCTGCCTCAACGGCTGAAACAGGAAAAGAAGCGCGACGTTTGCTCAGCTGCACTTCCTCAGCCTGATTTGTTGACACTCTATCGATCACATGTGCGCAAAGGGGGAACCTGATTGGAACAAAGATAGCTCGTCTAGAATTTACAACATTGCCGGTAGACGCCCAGGAGAAATTCCCTATTCGTTTGCAACTCAGACCTACAAAAAAAAAAACTAAAAACTGTATTTGTCGTCGTGAAAAAAATCACCCAGAATGGCCCAAAATTACCAGAAGGAGATCAAATAGTGATCTGATATGATTTGAAATGAAACCTATATAATACTAGGATTAAATTACTGACATACAAAATTAGACCTTTGTAATATTTTTATTGAAAATAAAGTCAAGTCACACATCTCCAATAACAATGCGGCAATGTGCGCTATTAAAAATGATCACATTTCTTATTCCTTATGACAATTGAGCACACGCCCATTTACAGATATTGCACTTGCACTGAGCCGGACAAATTAGGGTTCGAAAAATGACACCAAGAAAACACAATTACTTTCACAAAATATGTACATGATAAAGTGCGCATGTGTACCCTCCATCCAGGCACTCACATTGGGGTCAACGATGACTCGGGAAACATGATTAGATAATATATAAATGCAGTGATTGGGAATATCAGGAGTTCTCAAATAGTGGGCCGAGGTTCCCTCGACGGTTGGCCACCTGCTTCGCAATCCATTTTTGCTGGAGTTTTGTTTGCGAAGTGCTTACCACCGCACGGGGTCATCGGTTTTCAGGAACTGTTGTGTGGCGGCAGGATGGTCATGAGGGTGCGGCCGTCTAGCGGTGCGAACAGCGGGTACACCTTACTCTTGAATTTGCCCGTGAAGGTGTAGATGTGTGTCTTGCTCTCTGCGTTGTAGAAGGACACCTGACCTTCCTCGTAGTCCAGGTAGATCCCCATCCGTCGAGGCACCAGGCCGATGGGCAACGCCGTCTCAGGCGTGGTGCACGCGTAGAACTGGTGCGTGGAGCGCCACAGGCACCAGTAGCCCGTCTTGGGGTTCATGGGGAAGCGGCCGTGGCGTGCGGAGTCGATGGAGGTCAGGCCCACCCGCCAGTAGCCGCCATTGAGGATGTCCACCTCCCAGTAGTGGCGGCCGCGGTTGTAGCCCTCCCAGGCCAGCACGCAGGCCCACCGGTCGAAGCGCTGCGAGCTGGGCGGCAGGTCGGCCTGCCGCGCACCCTCCTGGACTCCCCGCTGGTCCTCGGACAGGGCCAGCCACGGGTAGTTGGTCTTGGGGTCCAGGAGCACGTCGGCTGTGGCCGCGAGAGAACAACGTGACCCCACGCTTCATCTCAGACGTCACCCGAGACGGTCTATCGCGGGCGTCGGACTCACCTTGGGCGCAGCGGATCCAGCTCCATACTGCAAAGGGACAAGTGGCCCAGTGACTCTCAAGACGGACAAAGGAAGCCGTTCAAAAGAGGAGCCTACCTGAGTTGGGGATGTATTTGGACGTCCCCACTTTCCACGTGCGCTGCTTCACCGGCAACCACAACTGCGGAATCGTGGCCTGAAACCAGTTCAAGCAAGCCAAGTCATGCTCTCTCCCAACAAAACTTTACATCTCTGACCTGCGCCCTCCAAGCATTTCACGAGACCAATAAATGTTCAAAGTACTTGTGTGACGGTGAACCACTGACTCGAAAAGAAATTCCGTCAGCAACTGTGACTCTTGCCCCCAAAATGTGCTCTGTCATTCTTTTATATGGGTATTTCCACGTCACAAATTGATATTGAACCATGGGCAATAAAGGACAAGTGTATCATGGGTTATCTGCGATTACATAAAGGAGATGACCTGGCTCATTTATGGTCATGTAAGTCATGCTCTCCCAACAAAACTAAATCTCTGACCTGCGTCCTTGGCCTTCCCTTATCAGCTGCTTTTATGACTCTGAACCTCTTGGAACCTTTTAACTCCTTAGCAACCGATCCAACCCCAAACAAAACCGGCCACTTCTTCGCACGGTGGACTCACCACACTGTCTTCCTTCAGGAGTGACCAGGTGATGAACTCCAGCAGGGGCAGCAGGATCCCAAGTCGCTTCTTCTTGATGCCCAGCAGACTTAAAACTTTGCCCAACTCGTCGCTCTGGACCCCACAGGTCTAAAAAAGAAAATCAAAAGCTTGCCAGCAGAGTTCTTGGCAAAGTCCCAGAGCAGCGAAAGAGTTTGCAAGGCAGTTCCCCCACCTCAGAAACCATCTGAACCTCCTTGGCCCACTCCATGACCTTGAGTTGGCCATTGTCGTGGCTCTCCGAGTCCTTCTCGTGTTGTGGCTGCTGATGTTTCTTCCAGGGGTTCCCCTCCAGAAGCTGAGGACGGGCAAGCCATGGGTGAAAACTAGCTCAGGACGCTCATCGGGCGAGGTCGGCGCCACGGCGGACCTGGTCCACGTGGCGTAGTTCCTCGACCCACTCGGAGATGAGTTTGCGACTCTCTTCCAGACTGCGTTCGGCGCGAGAGTCGGATTTCTCGGTCTTGGGGGGCGCTGCTTCTGGATGGGCTCCGGGGTGCTGGAATAAAAACGGAAAATCTCATCCGTCCAATCATGTGGCTCTTGAAAACGCTTTCCACGTAGGCTGTATCACCGGTAGACGTCCAAGCCGTCACAATTACGGGAGAAAAAGCATTTCTAAAACTAAAAGCCCATTCGAAATATAACGTAAACGAGGGCAAGAGACTCAACACCCCCAGATGTGGACGCAGAGAGCGAGGGCAGGTAGGAAAGACTAGGATCGGCGCCCATGCGAGGTACCTTGCAAACCTGGTCCACTTGCTCCTTCCAATGTTGGATGAACTGTACGCACTCCTGCAGGCTGCGCAGGTCCTTCAAGTTGTTCTGGCGAGGCGCTTTCGGGTGCTGAGAACGTCCGTAGAGGCCAGTCAAAAGCAGCTTTCTCAATCCGGCAAAGCGAGTCAGACGGACAGACCCCGACCGCTCACCTGCGAGCTTCCGGTCAACCCCCCGCCGATGACGGTTCTGCTCGGGGCCGAGTTGTGAACCTGGACGTCCTCCTCCGGCAGGTTCCAGCGCACCGCCCCGATGGAGCTGCTCTGGGTGGTGCCGTAGCCCTGCGCCTTCAGCAACGGGCCGAGCCCTGCGGATGTCCGGCAAATGAGCCCGGCGTGGTCGCCCAAGGGTGGCGTGACCACTTACTTTTTCTGTCTTGTTTCAAAATGCTCTTCATTTCCATCTCTTCTATTCACTCCTATAGAGGAAAACAACCCCCCAAAAAGTTATTCCATTGCGATCTGGATGCCAACTGCCCTACTTTCTAATCCATACCTGGCGTTGGAGAGAGCGGAGTTGCGGCTCAGCAGGCGGAGACGGCGACTGGTTGCGCACCGCTGCCTGCGTGGTCATTTTGATGGACCCTCCCTGAACTTTGGACTGTTTATCGACAGGGAGTGGAGAGCGGGATGGCTAGCTCCTTGCCGCGTATCACCTTTACGAGGGATGTTGTTTTACAGCAGTGCTAATAAAGTTTTGCCTATCTCTGGATGTGACGCACAACCCGAGTTTACAGTAACTCCAAAAAGTCAAATCTTTTTTTTTTAAACACGATGCATTTAAACTCACTTTGGTTGTATCGTTTATTTCAACAAGACCCGTTTTTTTCCATTTATTGAAGGGACTTGACCACTTGTTGGGTCGTACCGTACTACCCAATTAATGCGTACAAAAAAAACTAACAATATTTCCCCCTCTGTTAGTTCCAGCTTTTAAAAAACTGCTTGAACATGATGGTCTCCTTCCCCTGTGGCAGGATCTCCACCTAGAGCAGAAAGCAGAGCTCAGGATAGTCTTTTCCGGGAAAGACTTTGACTTTAGGTGACGAGACCTAGTGGGTATTCCGCACCTGGGTTTTCATCCTGGGGTACTTCATCTGCTCGATGAACTTGTCCGCCACCTGCAGGGCGGCCTGTTTCTCCTTGGCGTTGGCCCCGGCACCTGGATAAAGTCCGTAGGTTCCCGACGGGGACATTTTCCTTTCAGACGGAAAGTTCTCGCTCACCTTTCCACACAAAAATCTTGCCATTGGCGCCGTTATCCAGGATGAAGCAGTCGTCCCGAAGCAGCAGGTCCTTGGAAAAGGGGCTTTTGCCCTCCACTTTGCTCAGCGACATGGAGCCGCTGGCATCGGACACCTGGAACGGGAGGCGTTAGTTTGAAGGTTCCCGGCAAAGCGTTGCTCTCGTCGGCCACCTTGTGAAGGGAGGCGCTGTTGGAGGCGTCGGCCTCGCTGTCCTCCTCGGGCGTGCTTTGGGCCAGCTCGGGTTTGGGGCCCAGCACCTGATCACAAATCCCAAGGTGGCGCCCCGTGTCATTTTCTTCCCAAAAGTCTCGCTCGCGGTTTCTCCGTGACGCGTCACCTGGAGCATTTCGGCAGTCTCCTCCCCCTCGACGGAGTCCACGATGCGAGCCTTGCCGTGTCGCTCGGCGTCCCGGATGAGCGAGGCGATCTCCCGCACCTTCTGCTTCTCGAAGACATTGGCCTGCGATCCGGTCCAGGACACGATGACCTGCGGAGTGAGACGGGCGTTTGCCGGCTTCGGCGCCCCCCGGTCGGCGCTCGTTACCTCTCCCAGGTCCAGGATGAAGCAGTCGCCCTTGTTGAAGCTCTTCCAGGACAGCTCCACCTCTTTTGCGCGGATGTTGCGTTTCCCTTTCACCTGGTAACAGCGCTGCACCGCCGCGGCCGAGTCTTGGGGTCTCCGGAACCCCGATTCCACCCCGCCGACCTGCCGACGGAATCTCGTGAGTGAACCGGCCCGCTCGGGGGAAGCCGCCGAGGCCGCACCTTGTAGCTGACGCCCCTGGGGAAGAGCGTCATGAACTCGGGGGACTCGTAGCCTTGGACCTGCCGGTGCTGAACGGGGTCTCCACCCAGGAAGTTGTCCAGCTGGGTGGCCAGCATGGCGCACGCCACTTGCTCGTCACGGGACGACTTCTCGCCTGAGGCGCGGGAAAGGTGAGACGGCGGGACCTGGCGCTGGTACTCGGCGAGTCCGTCTCACCGATCCACATGTGAAGGTCGGCTCCCAGTTCGCCGCGGTGCTCCAGAACAAGGTATGAGTCGCCATTGTAGAAGACGCCCACCTCGGAGGGCGGCAGAGGGACCGCCTTCATCTTTTCCACCCTCCATGCGCGCAGGCCCGGCGCCCGGACCTCTGGACCAAACTGACCCGCCGCGGCCTGGAAGGGGAGCATGCTACGGTCCGAGACAAAGACAAGACAAAATCCACCATCAATTGAGTCCCTCAAGCAGGAAGCCAAAGGTCACAAAATGAATTTTCCAGGGGCTCGCCAGTTTTTTTTTTGCCCTCACGAGGTTCTTTGGTGATGAAGAAAAAAAGCACACAACAACAAGGGAACATTTTGGCCATAAAGGGAAGTGAGACTTTCCACAGTTTCCCCTTCTGCATTTCAAAAGAAAGGCCGTTTTGTAAATATCATTTTCGAAGGACTAAGCTTCTCGTCGTGACCATGATTTTACTTCACTTTTCCCTCCCCGCTCTTCCATTTCTAGCAAGTAGCATCACCTATTCCAGGTTTGCAAATTACGAAGCTCGTTTCCATCAATGGAGGTCGGGGGGTAGAACTGGTGTTAATCCTAAACCTACCATACCTGTCAACCTCTGCCGATAACTGCCCTTATAAATGATTATGATTCCCCTTACAAACCCCCAAAACCTTACAAACACCGTACGACTCGTACGGTGTTTGTAAGGTTTTTGGGGGGTTTGTAAGGGGAATCATAATCATTTATAAGGGCAGTTATCAGCAGAGCTTGACAGGTATGCTAACCCTAACTCCTGGTCCATAAAGCTAACCCCAACCCTCCACGGGAGATAACGAAGACGCCCTCGCCAGCCGATACGATCCTTATCGCGTCGCCGTGGAGGATTGAATAAATATTAACACAATCAGATCTTACATCATTCTTCTTAGCAAAAACAAGACAAGACAAAAGAGAGAGAGAGAGAAAAAGGCACTCAACTGGACGACGCCATCCGCCTCGGGCTCCATGGCGCGCGGCTTCTGACCAGTCGGAGTCGGCTACTTGCCGACCGTAACCCAAGTCGGGCGCACGAAAACCTAGCCGGCGCGTCGCGGTCGAATCGGGTTCCCGGATACGACCCCGAGCGCGAGGCGGCGCTTTACTACGAGGATTCGATGACCCCGTCTCTCCGCTCTCCTCGTGTTTCCTCACACTTTGGCCTCCTAGTGTTTCCTCCCCTTCACCACCAAAGTGTTCCCATCGATCCACTTTTCCTATTCTAGCTCGAGTTCAAAAGGACCGGCTGTAGGATTTCACCTTTTTCCCCCCCCCCGTCTGCAATATTTTCCACGGTTCAATTGGATGGGAGCACGGGGGATCTAGAACTGGAGGTCTTCGGATCAGATTTGGCCTTCCCAGTGAAAGGCCATCGTGGACGTTGACTCGTTATTTCACGTTGAGATAAAAGGTCAATCAAATATAAGAAATATTTGGCGTTTCCCTTTGGAAAAATGCCAACCATTGACTTGGGGAGTAAGAAATAAAGTGAAATACTTACCCTGCGATGGTGGTAGAGGACCAAACAGTCAAAGGGTGAAGAAATAAGTGGCTGCATTGTGTGCTAAACACACGCCCTCACTCACATTCTTTCTCTCTCGCCACATATTTCCTGTTTGTACGAGGCCACGCTCGACCGCAAACACAAGCGAGCATCCAAAATGTGATTGGATTTCCACCAATTGAAGAAAATGCACTTCCATTTGAGGACATTTGGACAAAAAATGATCTCTCAGCACCACTTGGAAACAATACAAATCTGATTACTTTATCTGAGCAGCTGTTGAGATGGTAATTGGCCCTGGGTGAGTCATGATTTCGACGGGTTGAGACGTGCTAGAGGATGCTTATGTCATGGCCGCTGGCTGTAAAGAAATACAAGCGATTAATATCGAAATGCAGTTGGAAAAAAACATCTATATATAGATGTAAAGTTTGAATTGGAAATGTATTGCTAATAGGCAGGAAACCTTAATTGGTTGAGGGTTTTAAAAAGATCCATGTTCTTCGCATGGAAGGAAACAGCGCTCTCTTATGGGAGATACTGGTGTTACATGCAGTTATGCTGTCTTGAGTACTTCTCAGCTCATGCAAATCATTTCAATAAAAACGTCCATACCTTCTCGACTTCAAGTTGATTTTTTTTTTAAATTATTTTTGCACATGGGGAAAACCTCAGATGGAGGCTAATAAGTGAGCTTTTTTGGCTAGTGCTACATTTGTCTAGAAAATAAACATGTATATATTATGCATGTGATTGGTCATGATTCTGTTAGTGTGTACAGTCTATAACCAAGACAGCAATCCCATACCTGCATGATGTGACATAAAGGTACAAAAACATGCAAAAGTGTTGTAAAAGTTTTATTTCCCCCCCCCAATCAAAAGCAGAAATGAGAGCACAATTTCTGTACAGCGACAAATTTCTTTTCCCCGCGCGACAACCCAAGGAGTCGTCCTTGGATGCTCTCCCAAACTCGAACCGTACAATTTGGGAGTGGTGTTATGTGTCCCAAAAAGCAGACTTTCCTCATAACTGGGAAAAGGTGGATTAAAAAAACAACAAATAATACATACACACACACAATAAACATCCTGCTTCATTATAAAAGGTCAGGACCTATCATCATCCATTTTCTGGGGGGGGTGTAGCAAAAATATCAACACGGCTCTTTTCCACCAAGTCGGGGAGCCAAAACTAACATTGGTTGCTTGCACGAAGGAAACAGTATTTTGGAGAAGATGGAAAAAAAATGTCTTCCCGGGTGTCTTCATCTACGTGGGCTTGAAAATGGTCACCAAATGCCAAGGAGGAAGGAACAAGGAAAATCATTCACATTCAGACAGTAGTATAGTTGAATTTCTTAAATAAATGGAATAGTCCCAAAACATAAGCGAGAGAGAGTCAGGAAACACTTGGCGGAATTTATACGCGCTAGCCTACCACCACCCCCAAAGAGCTCCACACAGCACGAGACAAACTCGAGTGTTCCCGTTGGATAACGTTGCCAGATGTTTGTTCGTCTCCAACTCCGGGGTGCAGGTGGAGGTTTGAGGACCTCGTTCAGTCTTTAGGGGGGCGGCGGCGGAGGAGGAAGAGGCGGATGGGGGGGCCACGATGGACCGTATCGCTCTGCCGGGATGCGCGCCAAAAAAGGGGGTGTAAAATTTTCCCCAGTGAAAAGGGAAATGGAAAAAAAATAAACAAAAATCAAAAGAAGTAAATAAAAAGAGAATTTCTTTCGTTGCCCCTTCTCTGGCAACGCCGCTTGAATTCTTCAAAACATGGTTAACACTAGTTGATGGCGGCGGGCAAAAAGAAAAATCAAGAGGAGGGGCTTCAGTTGTTCTCCTCGTCGCTGTCGTCGGGGCTGATGGCCGGGCTGTAGGTGGGCGAGGTGGGGCTGTAGCCGGGCGACGTGGGGCTGTAGGTGGAGCCCTTGGGGCTGGTCGGCGAGTAGGTGGGCGACGTGGGCGAGTACTTGGGAGACGTGGGCGAGTACGTGGGAGAGGTGGGAGAGTATTTGGGGCTGGTGGGCGTGTAGGTCGGGGAGGTGGGGCTGTACTTGGGCGTGGTGGGGGAGTAGGTGGGCGACGTCGGCGAGTACTTGGGGGAGGTGGGAGAGTACTTGGGCGACGTCGGCGAGTACTTGGGGGAGGTGGGCGTGTACTCGGGGGAGCTGGGGCTGTACGAGGGCGAGGTCGGGGTGTACTTGGGGGAGGTGGGCGAGTAGGACGGGGAGCTGGGGCTGTACGAGGGAGAGCTGGGCGTGTAGGTGGGCGACTGCGGGGTGTAGCGCGGGCTGGAGGGAGAGTAGGACGGGGAGGTGGGAGAGTACGAGGGAGAGGTGGGGGAGTAGTTGGGGCTGGTCGGTGTGTAGTTGGGGGAGGTGGGGGAGTAGGAGGGGGACGTCGGCGAGTAGCTGGGCGAAGTGGGCGTGAAGTTGGGCGAGGTGGGGCTGTAGCTGGGGCTGGTGGGGGAGTAAGACGGCGAGGTGGGAGAGTAAGACGGGGAGGTGGGAGAGTAGGACGGGGAGGTGGGCGAGTAGGATGGGGAGGTGGGGGAGTAGGAGGGCGAGGTGGGGGAGTAAGAGGGCGAGGTGGGGGAGTAAGAGGGCGAGGTGGGGGAATAGCTCGGGGAGGTGGGAGAGTACGAGGGAGAGGTGGGCGAATAGCTCGGGGAGGTGGGGGAATAGCTGGGAGAGGTGGGGCTGTAGGAGGGAGAAGTCGGGGAGTAGGACGGCGACGTCGGGGAGTAGGAGGGAGAGGTGGGCGAGTAACTGGGCGAGGTGGGAGAGTACGAGGGCGACGTCGGGCTGTAATTGGGGCTGGTCGGGGAGTAAGACGGGGAGGTGGGGGAATAGGAGGGCGACGTGGGCGAGTAGCCCGGGCTCTGCGGCGTGTAGCCGCCAGGTGAGCGGGGCTCGTAAGCGGGCGACGTGGGGGAGTAGTTGGGTGACATGGCGCCACCTGTAAAGAAAAAAGGGACACCTCGGTTACCGCGGCTTTTCCTCGCCACGTCTCGAGCGGCGGCACCCACCTGGAGATGGGATGTAGGGGCTGGCGGGCCCGGGAGACCCCGGGGACACGGGAGTGGGCGACCAAGCCGGGGAATAGCCCGGAGAGAAACCGCTGGCGTCGGACGCCGCGCTCGGGGAGAAGCCGGCCGCCCCTGGGGTCATGCCGCTTCCTGGAGGGGAAAAAAAAAGCAAACAAAATTAGGTTACTTATGCCCCCAGGGAAACCCCCCATGGAGAACCCCTGCCCCCGATCTAAAACAACAGAATGGCCCACTCACCAATGCTAGGAGACCAAGCACCGTGGGCCGGCGTGGCCCCGGTATTCCAGGGCGTCATGGCGGGGGACCTGCCGCTCATGGGACTCGGCACCGAGCCAAAGAACATTCCGGTGGCTGAAAAAGCAGCAGCTGTGAGTATGGTGGTAAATGCCCCGCCCATCCATTTCTAGCGGCCGCTCGTCACTTACGCCCGGCGACGCTGATGCCCGGTATGTTGGTGGGGATCTCCATGCCGTACTTGCACTTTTCGGCGTCCAGGAGCAGGTCGAAGCAGCCGGTCCCGGCGGGGGCCAGCTGGCCCAGCATGATGTTCTCCGACACGCCCTTCATGGGATCGCTTTCCCCGTGAGTGGAGGCCTCGATCAAGACGTCCACCTGGACGGACGGAAGAGTCAGAATGACGGCGGCGCGCTCTCCGTCGCGGGGACGGACGGGAAAGACGGAGCCCCGCCCACCGTCTCCTCAAAGGAACACTTCATGAGCGGCCCGGTGTCCTGCCGGTTGATGCCGTGACGCGTGATGGCCATCAGGTGACCTCGGCACGTCATGGTGTCGCACAGGAGGGCCAAGTGACGGTAGTTGACGTAGGATCCGTCGAAGGAGATGACGTGGTACAACTCCCTCTCCAGGGCCTTGCGGACGGCCTCGATTCCGAGCACCTGGATTTGGGGGCGGACACGTTAGCGGCGGGCGCGCTTTGGCCGGCCGGAGGTTCCTTACCGTGAAGATTTCCACGATGTCGTTGGAAGTGGTCCTGACGGGATCCACGTCCTTCTCGCTCAGCACCCTCATGAGGCTGACGCCGTCCGTCTCGAGGATCCACTCCTGCAGGGCCTTGAACTCGCCGTCCTCGGTGATGATGATCTTCTTCTTGTTGTCCGTCTGGGGCAAGTGCATGTAGACCTTGCTGATCTGCTCGATGCCTTGGAGCGTCATGTCCGTCAGCATGTTGGACTCGATGCACCGCAGGAAGACGTCATCGTCCATTTTGTCCACAACCTCCTCATCCTAGAGAGAGAGAGAGAGAGACATTGGCGATTAGCGCCAGGCCCCCCCGGCACCCCTCGCCCACCGCTCACCTCTTGAAACTTGCTCTCGTCGCTCTTCATGATCCGGATTCGCAAAACCAGCTTCTCCGCGTTGTCGTCGTTGAAGATGCAGTTCAGGTCGTCTCCGAAACCTTGGGGAGGAGAACCGGCGGCGCGGGGTTGAGAAAACCACTACGTCGTCAAGCGGTCACCCGCACGCGTACGCACCCGCGTTGATCTTCTCCGCAATCTGCTCCATGGTCAGCTTGCGATCGGTCATGTGCTTGCGGTCCAGCTCGATGCGAAGAAGCCACGGGGAAATGCGGGTCACGTCGAAATCCGGCATCTCGTAGTACACGTTCACCCATTCCTGGTCCTCGGCCACCACCGTGTTTTGCGGATTGGGGTCGTAGTAGATGGCGGTGTTGGCCGTGACCTGAGAGACAAAGAGGGTGGTCTCTGCGCTGGGCAAATTCCCAGATCCAAACTCTCCGTCCGGTTGGTCGCTCACCTTTCGAAGCGTGGTGTGCTCCAGGCGACACAGGATGTCTTTGGCTCGCTCGGCGTCCCGGGCGGCCTGGCCCAGCAGGAACACCGTCAGCGAAGGGGTTTTGGGCTTCTTGGAAATGTTGATCAACTCCTTGAGACGCGGCACGCCCAGCGTCACGTTTTTGGCCGACACGCCGGCGTAATGGAAGGTGTTCAAGGTCATCTGGGTGGCGGGCTCCCCCAGAGACTGGGCGGCCAGAGCCCCGACCATTTCGCCCGGATGGGCCTAAAGAAAGGGGAGGCATCAGGACCAGACCAGACCTGCAAAAGGACCCCGCCCCGTCCAGAGTGTCGAGCTCACGATAGATTGGTTGAACTTGGTCTCGATTTCTCCCAGCAACCAGTCGAAAGCCTCGGTGGTGAGACGGAACTCCTCCGTCATGCGTTTGGAGCAGAGCGTGGAACGGAGGTGGATGTTGAAGAGGAGCGTGGCGTTCTCCTGGGCCTGCCGGCTCAGGCGGTCTTCGCCGTTGACGATCACCAGCTTCTTGCTGAGTCCCTGAACACCTGAGGAATTGATCGAGCCGGAGACCAGGTCAAACTCCGCCTCGGCGGCGAACATTTTTCGGACGGTTTTTCCCACCGACCTTCCACGACTCTTATCGGGTTGAGGTCCGTGGGAGTCCGGTTGTTGATGCGAAAAATCTTCTGAGCGTTCCAAATCATCCTGGCCAGGTTGCACGGCAGCACCACCTGAAGGGAGGCGGGCGGGGTGGGTGTCAAGTCGTTGGGGAGGCCACGGGGTAAAGATTTTCAGCCTCCATGTACCTTGCTGTCACCGGTCGGGAAAATGGTCCGGAGGTTTTCTCGGTCCTCCTTCATCTTGTCAAACTCTTTCTCCAGCGTGCCTTGCACGTGGGCGTTGGTCATCACGTCTTTGACCACGTCCTCCTGCAGCGTCCGCCTCAGCGCTCGCTCATTGGTGCAGTCAAACTTGAACCTGGACGGGGAGACAACTCCGTCGAGCGCTCCTCCCGGCGAGAACCGAGCCGAGGCGGACGAGACCTACTTCTTCTCGAAGGCCTTGTTTGACGGTTTGAGCGTGGCCATGTTCTGGAACTCCACATTCTCTCCGGCCAGGCCGTCCTCGCCGTAGCGCAGCTGGACCACCTGGTTGATGGAGTTGCGCACCGTGCCGTCGTACTTGACCATCACCGACTCCATGGACTTGATCAGACGCCGCTGGATGTAACCTGCACCGGGGCGGCGGATTCTTTAGGCCCCCGTGCAGGGTGGGGACGCAAGGGAATGCAAAGCGCTCACCAGTCTCGGCGGTCTTGACGGCCGTGTCGATAAGACCCTCCCTGCCACCCATGGCGTGGAAGAAGAACTCGGTGGGCGTCAAGCCGGCAAGGTAGGAGTTCTCCACGAACCCCCTGCTCTCGGGGCCGTAATCGTCCTTGATGAAGTGAGGCAGCGTGCGGTGCTTGAAGCCAAAGGGGATTCGTTTACCCTCCACGTTCTGCTGCCCCACCACAGCAATGACCTAGGAGAACAAAACCGTGTCACCCTTCCAGAGACTCGGGGGGGGCTTCGGAGGCCTTCCGACCGCTCGACCTGCCTGCGAGATGTTAATCTTGGAGCCCTTGGATCCGGCCACCACCATGGACTTGAAGTTGTTGTACTCGGACAGAGACTTCTGAGCGGAGGAACCCGTTTTGTCACGGGCGTCGTTGAGGATACGGTTGACCTGGTTCTCAAAGGTCTGTCTCAGGGTGTTGCCAGGGGTGGGCTCCAGCTCGTTGTTGTGGGCCTTCTCGATCACCTGTCGGGGCGGGGACGGTCAAGATCGGACTTTGGCCCGACCCACGTGAGTAGAAAAAAAAAAACACGCCACACTTACTTCTATCACATCCTGTTTGGCTTTCTTAATAGTGTTCTGGATGTCAAGGTAGGTCTTTGCGTCAGCAATGGAGTCCCCGATCCCGATGGAATGACCTGAGGATTCAAACGCTCCGGTTGACCTTCTAATGTTGGAGCGGGAGTCGCGACAGTCACGTTCGCAGCCTTGCCTTCAATCAGGAGCCAGTTGTTGACCACGGTCTGGATGTTGGAGTAGAAGAGTCTGGTGACGTCGTGCCCCATCTCCAGGTAGGAGATGTGGACGAGGGAACCGGCCGACGTTCCCAGAGACTTCTTGCACAGGATCCCCATGATCAGCTCGCCGTTTTCCACGATGACCTTAAAAAAAAATCAAAAAATTAAAGCCACTGGCTGGGTGGAGTCTCCTCTCCTGTCCTCTGGCAAACCTTAGTGTCGCCCGGGGATATGTGCTTGTAAGGCCCGCTGTCTTCTTCGTCCGGGTGGGTGCTGTGCGTGCGGATGACGTTGATGTGCCCGGGAATGATCAGGCTGAAGATCTGCTTCCCGGTCCACAGCGGGCGTGGTTTCAGGATGGCCGGTTGGGGCACCTTCCCGTCCCAGGTGGAGAGGAACATCAGGAGGTTCATGACCTCACCCTGAGGAGAAAAAGCTCCATGGTCAGAAAGGGTCAAAATGCCAGGAAATGACCCGTTCCGACTCTGCCGCCGCCACCACACCCTCTCTAAGAAGACGTCTCTCTTGGTGAACTTGCGCACGGCCGTTAGAGTGTCCTGCACGATTCCCATGACGGGCCTGTTGGACTGGGGGGTGACGATCATGCGTGGGACCATGGCGAGCTCTTGAATCTCCGCTCTGGTCTCCAGCGACTGCGGCAGGTGAAGGTTCATCTCGTCACCGTCGAAATCGGCGTTGTAAGGCGTGGTGACGCTGGGAAGAAGCCGGGGACAAACAAACTTTCAGTGGCGTGAGAAGAAGGCTCGACATTTTTTTTTCAACATGCCAGAAAGCGTACCTCAGGTTGAGTCGGAATGTAGACCAGGGCAGAATTCGAACCCTGTGCCCCATCATGGACATTTTATGCAGCGTCGGCTGTCTGTTGAAGATGATGATGTCGCCATCGCACATGTGCCTTTCCACCTAGGAGAAACTCGAAGTCAGTCGGGCCTTTTGGGATTTTCAAAGTCAACGGGATGACTTGGAGCTCACCTTGTAGCCAATCTGCAAATGAAGGTCGCTCGGCTTGGGGTGAAAGCGCAGATCGATTCGGTCTCCGTTGTCACGGATGATGTACTTGGCTCCGGGGTACTGGCTGTTACCGCGCCGCACCAGTTCCTGAAGTCTTGGGGGAACAAAAAACAAAAACAAAAACACGTCGAACTGGATCTCTTCCACCTGGCCAACCGTCTCACTCTTACCTGTCGTTGTTGAAGGGGGTGACAATTTCCGGGAAGGTCATGTTGGCCGCGATGGATCGCGGGACCCCCACTTGGTCGATTTGGAGATTTGGATCCGGCGTGATGACGGTTCGCGCCGAGAAGTCCACGCGTTTGCCCATCAAGTTACCTCGGACCCTGCCTTCCTTGCCCTTTAGGCGCTGTTTGATTGATTTGAGAGGGCGGCCGGACTTTTGCATTGCCTAGCGGAGTCAGGGGGGACAAAAAGGGGTCAAGGGTGACCACGTGGAGGATTCAAGCAGGATTTGGGGAGGCCGTCGGACGTACTCTGGGCAGGCCCGGCAGTTCGTTGTCCACCATGGTGGCCACGTGGAACTGGAGCAACTTGACGTCTTCAGCGATGACGTGAGCGGCGGCGCCGCTTTGCTCGTTGCGCCTCAGCTGGTTGTTGATTTTCACGATGTCGGCCAACTTGTGGGTCAAGTCGTCCTGGAAAAGGTCGAAACTAACTCGAGGGCCGCCGACGACGACGACAACAGACGTGCAATCCAGTTGGACGGCTACGGGCCTCAAACCGATTTTAATTTGGTTTCTGTCGTCTACAGTGACACTTGAAATTGGCCTGCATCCGACGTTTCTGAGGGACGGTTTCTCACCTGGTTGCGAGCCGAGCCCTGCATGACCACGGCGGGGCGGACAGCCAGGGGCGGCACGGGCAGCACCGTGACGATCATCCACTCGGGTCGCGAGAACTTGGGGTCCATGCCCAAGATGTGGTCCTCCTCATCCGAGATGCGTTTGAAGATTTCGTGCACGCGCTCGGGGCTCAGCAGGATCTTCTTCTCCTGCGAGTCCTCGTTGACGTGCTTCCACTCGGCGTACAGTTCCAGCCCGGAGCGGCGGATCCACGGCTGGTAGCGCCCGCAACCTCCGTGGCCCTACGTCGACGGACTCGGTTAAGGTGGGTTAATTTAGCCTTGGATTTGTTAGCGCGCACCTTGTCCTTGGTGATGTCCTCCTCGGTCTCTTGCTGCTCCATCCCAAATTTGTTGTCCATCTCCTCGCCACCTTCGCAGATATTTTTCCCTTTGCATAGCTCGTACACGTGCGTCAATCGCTTCCTGGGTTGCCCTTTGGATTTCACAAGGATGTCCTTGATCTTCGGGTTGTTCTGGAGATAGAAAGGGGAGTTGGTTTTGGATCCTGGTCAAAGAACAACTCAAATTGTACAGGAGCTAGCCGGCGCTAATTACCGAATCCACCAGTAGCTTGGAACAGAAGAAGCAGACGCAACGCATGACCTTCATGATCTTGGAGATGAAGCCCACGTGGAAAACGGGCTTCGCCAGTTCAATGTGTCCGAAGTGTCCCGGGCATTCCATCATGTTGCCTGAAAAATGAGGGGCAGGGGCAAAAAAAAAGTGATGATGATGTAAGACAGCACACGGGATACAGTCAAAATATGGTATATGACACATTACCTGCACACGTCTGACACCTGCCACTCCTTTCTATGACCCCTTGTCTCGGGTCCATAAGGCCGCCAAGTTTTGGACGGCCACCTTCTGTCGTTTCGGGGTATTTAATACCCCCTTCGGTGACCGACATTCGTTTCTGAAGAACACAAGGTGTACAAGTCAACGCATTGCCTTGAACCTTCATTCATCCCCGGCCGGTGCAACCTCTTACTAGATTCGTCGTCCGTAAATGTACTAATGATCAACTTCAGGGTAAGCAATAAAATGGATAATTTTTCCTCAGTGGACTTTTATTTGTATTCATTCATAACAAATTAAGAACAGCAAGCATTGAGTTGATTCATTTGACTGCAAGTGATGTGCTTAAAGTTTCTTTGCAAAGAGCTAGCCGGGCTAGGCTAACGGCTAGCATTGTTGACTGCAAACTCGGATGCGCAAAGTATACAACATTAGTCGCGAGATCAAGGGAAGGCATGTGTGCATGGTTTGTTAAGGAATATAAAGACAATCGCCCACGCCCCGCCCGACAGAAGACCTACAAGCTCATCGGGGCTGATGATGCCGAACTGAACTCTCTTGATCGTGCGCAAGGGGCATGCGCTGTCGCCGGAGGGCGGTCCGTGCATCCCGTCTATTCAAAAGACGCGTCCTTCCTCGACACGTCGCTTTGTGAGCAGGAACAGCCTCAAAGTAGTCACCACGGTCCGGATCGGCCCACCAACGGTGACCGGGGAGTCTCCGGTGGCGGTATCCCAGGGACCTTTGTTGTCAGTCACCTTTGAAAATCGAGTTTTTGGTGATTTCAGTCGGGTTACTAGACGACCAACTACCCCCTTCCCCTTTTCCGACCTTCACCGTGGTGCGCTCTGAGCGCTTCTGAGCCCAAGAACGCCCAACGAGCCTTTATATAGACTGACTGCCCGCTACGGGGTCTCCGGTTCACGAAGACAGGGGCCTACTCTTCGACAGGCGGACCTTGGCTGGCCGTACGAGAACGTTCATTGGACGCGCTCGCGAGTTTCCTGAAAAAAGGACCTACGCTTACGTTGAGCCAATAAACACGCGCGCTCAGCTCCCCAGCCTATCAGAACAATCCGAGGGCGTAGCTGTGAGCAAAACCAATTCTTATTGGGCAAATCGCAACTGATTTCGCGGGTCCACGCAAGGCAAGTGCAAATGGTAAATAAACAGTTCCCAATTGGTTGGGCTTTGAGTAATATTAAGTAACAGGAACAGGGATGTCCAATCAGGGTCAAAATGTCTACCGTATTATAATAGTTTATGCGAGAGACGTCCCTTTTCCGATGCTTGCCGAGAAAAGCCGATGTGGATTTCTTCCCTCAAAGCAAAAGTAAAAAAAAAATAGAAGTCTGTTCTCGGTTCGTCTCGCTGTGGGTGAGCCCGGCCGCTAAGAAAGGAGGCCCGTTCAACTGTAAGATGAAACAAAACGCGAATTGTCGAATCACAGTGTGTTGTTATAACAAAACACAGTGTTTTGGACTAATTGCTTTTTATTCTTTATATTTTTTTCATCGTCCTTGACGTTTCGGATGTACATCGTCGGGATTTTGGGATCCGTGGGACTTGGTCCAAAGCCTCGGATTAGCCTGAATGCTAAACCCCGACGCCGCACTGGAGAGCCGGCATGGCGAGTAGGAAAATCCGTGGAAGCCTTCGGTGTCTGCTAAATCTTGCCAGATCGCTCTCTTTTGACTACCGATGTTGAGACGTAACTCCCGTTCTTGATTACAACTGAAATATCACCAAGTTGTTGTATTTGTACGTTTTTAACCATTTTTAAACGGCTGCCGTGGTCGTAGGCCCACGTTTTTAAAACTCTTCTCGACTAATCAACCGAATTGAAGGAGGATCGTATGTCTTTAATAACCAAAACAACTCATTTCCGTTCTATATTTAATGTTAATTATCATTAAATTTAAGAATTCTGTTGCGCTCGTTCGAAGGCTGCTATGAGTGTTAGCCGGCGATCACATTTTAGCCTGACCCTCGAATTCACTGTTTGTTTTTTAAACCACAGGCTTCTTTTTGATGCGTATATATAAATATTTATCGCGAGGAAATGTGTTTAATCCTTATATTTCTCTATGATTCGAACAGCTCGACTTTTGAATTGCCCGTTAGCCATCCTGTTCCCTCGTATTTAATGACATTGTGTTGACAGCTCCGCGTTTGGGCAACTAAAATCGTCATAAAACATTGTAAGGACGACGTTATATGATGTTTAACCGAGAGGCTTTGGTCACTCCGACGACAGATTAGCTTTAGCTCCGGTTACAACATGGCGGAGGGAAAATGGAGGCAAGCCGCGGGACAAACGTCGTTGTGAAGAGCTATTTAGCTAGCTACGCACTTGAAAAGAAACTCGTTCAAATGACGTCTGAACCTTTCAAATGTAGGTTCAGACAATGTCGAGTCGACTGTCTCGACTAATTGCTCGAGGATATATTTATGGAAGCGCTTGCGTTTTGTTGTAGACAGAAGCCATTTTGCATTCTAACTATTGTTATTGCATATTTCCTGTGGGACGACGTGCTTTCCCCCTTTCCAGTATGTGCTGGTTTCGGTTCTGACCAAACCAGTACCTAAACAACAAATCCAACAAGGGTCTGCTGGACTGGTTTTGGTTTAGTACTAGTCTTGCTCAGAAACCAGTTTATGCTACGCGTTTTAGCAAGGTTATTACAATTCAGTATTACGCACAGATTATGGTATTTAATGCTCCTAAACATTCAATGTTCATATGAATATCCTACAACGTGGAACACATTAAGGTTTAGTTTCAGTCAGGGTTTTTGATCTGGTTTTAAAGTACTGCACGGCCCTTCTATTGTTTGTATTTGACCTTTATGTAAAAGCTAAGTGTATGAAATATGTTATGTATGACACGTTTCCTTCAAGTTCAGCTGTAACAACGGGAGCTGGCCCACTTCTTCTCATTTTCTGCCTGAATAAAGAAACTTGGAACCACAATCACTTGTTTGCTGTGTTCTTTTGGGGATGGTATAAAAACGAAGCCAGTTATACACTCAAAAATTGGCTAAAATTTGCTTTTATTGTAGCTGGGGCCAGCGGGTCGCATCAGGTCCAAGACAACACCCGAGAGTTGCCCAGAACCAGTACCCACACCAGGATGAAGACCAAGGCCTTCCAGATTCAAGTCAATCAAAATCAATGAAAGAGTGGTTGTATTTAAGGTTTCAGAGGAAATTGCAGGTATCATATAGTATTTAGTGTAAGAGCAGCTCCGAAAAAATCTGTCGAGCCACTCGCAAAGCAAAACATTTGGAAGTCAAGATTTATATCTAATTTTCTAAATCATCTATTTCCATTTACTTCCATCATAATGCCCGTTCTATCCTTTTTCATTGAAATAAAATATCCACCACTAAACCTTGATTATTTGACAAACAGCGCCCTCACGTGGCAGTTTTTCAAATCACCACGGCTTGCGCAATCCCCGTGACGTAACCGGACCTAGGCGGTGCTTAGTGCCCCAACGTGCGCCCTCTGCTGTTCCATTAAGGTCGCTGCACGACGACGGATATTGCAAGTAAAATGCTCTTTCAGTCCGTCCCAAAGCAAAGGTGCGTTCAAGTACTTTGACGTTTCCGTCACTGCCAGCGGAACGCCGCGACTCCAACGTCTGCGTCAAACGGTACGTCACACGTCGACGCCGTGTGCGCACGACGCCACCGACGCCGATTTCGAGTGCGTCATCGTGTCGGGCTATGCGAGTGGCAAGCTTTTAATTTGGCGTAGCGTGACTTCATTTTGTAACTGCACCGTGTTGTTTACGTTTTCCAACCCAAATAGCCGTAAGTCGTCATAACTCTTGCGGAAAGTGCGCATGCGCACAACGAAGGGGGCGCTCTTGTCCCAGGATGAGCGTTTTGACAAACGGGCAATGGGAGTTAACCTGGTAGACGTCCAATCCGTTTGAATTCAGGGGGCTGATTATGTTGCCCCCCCCCCATCCCACTTCAAATGGTTTGACGTCCATCGCCGCCAATGGTAGTCAACTGGTGAATATTAGAGTGGGAAGGTCATGTGGTTTTTGAATTTCAATGCAATAAGTGGTAACACGCCCAATATAAAACAAAGAGCAATGCATTTTAAAGCAGCTCTGGTCAATAAATTAATGACAACACTTCATTGAGCATGTGATTAAAATGAAATATGAATTGACTGATAACTCCCAGTTCAAATGGGAAGGCCATCTGCCCCATCAATGCCAGGCAAAATTGTTCATTCCACTATTGCACCGCCAAATTAACATGTGTTAAAGTGCTTTTAATGATATCTTCAAATCAATAAAGTATGCTAATCTCATAGAACACCAGATTGGATCACCTCCATTAAAAAAAAATGCTACTATAAACAGGAGAAATGTAAACAATGACATCACAAAACATCCCTCGGGATAGTTTTGTACAATACATTTTTATTTTTGCATTTATATTTGACATGGCAAATCAAGCACCCGTTTTGATCCCACGCTGGCGCTATTCTAGTGGAAGTTGTTGACGTGGCAGCAAACCCCCAAAAAGACTTGAAAAAGAGCACGCCGCCGCCAAACAGGAAGGACACGCAAGCGCTTCCTCCCGGAGCGAAACCGGCGGCGTGCTTCTCCGAGAATTTGGCGCTCCCCCCTTTGGAAAATGGCGATCCCCCTACCTCGTCATCTCTCGGCCCCCCGTGCCCGTGCCCCTTCCGGCCCTGCCCGTCCCGCCTCTCGCTTCCCCGCGCTGCCTGGAGATGAAAGTCTAATTAATTAGATTTAGGCAGTGGAAAGAAAAAAAATCAGCCCTCCGTGCGTCCGTCCGTCCGTCCGTCCCTCGCCAAAACCTCCTTCCTCCACTCCAGGCTGTGTCAAGCGCCCCCTCCCATTTTATTTTCCACCTCCTATCCTTCCCAGTCTCCTTTGGCAACAGGCGCGAGCTCGGCTCCGTCCCTTCCCCGTCTTCTGCGTGGCTTTTCCCCGTGCACGCGCGGGCAGCCGTTTCACTCCCCGGTTCAAAAACCCGCGCCGCTTCTTGACGTGTCCTGCTTTTCCGCAGGTCTGTCACGTCCGGCGTTGCCGAATCGTCCGTCCAGTGATGTCTTTAAAGGTAAGGACTTTTGGATTTCTCTGCCCCGTGGAAGCGTCGTCCGTTCATTTTGGGGTCGCGTGGCAAAACCGTGAAAAACCATGAGTTGATATTCGAAAGGCGGCAAAGTTTTGGGACCGCCCACTTGTGACGTGCGTCCGACTCGGCCGTAGAGCAGGTTAGTCATCTCCGCGCTCGGACACGATTGGTGATGCGGTCAAAAATAGCCTTGATGAAGTATATAGAAGCAACTTTAATTGGTGGTGGAACTTTACTGAATATTATGATCCGCTAAAATCCGTGTGCGGTCGATTGGTCGCCGGTCTTTTGGTCGCCGTCTTTTGGTGGCGGTCTTTTGGTGGCGGTCTTTTGGTGGCGGTCTTTTGGTGGCGGTCTTTTGGTGGCGGTCTTTTGGTCGCCCCGACCGCGACAACGGGCGACCAAAAGACCGGCGACAAAACAAGGTAAAACAACACGGTCTACGCATCAATAAAAGCCAACAATGGCCATGAGCAGTTTCACTGAGCCGACCTGTATAAGAGTTTGTATGTACATGCGCTGTCCCTTTAAGAAGCTATGTCAGTTCAGTCAGGGTCTTAACAAGTTCTCCAACAAAAAACAATCAAAGTCCGGGAAATTTGGAGCTTTTCTTTAGCCTAATATTTACTAGGGCATCAAGTATGACTAAATAGTCATTCGCAGTTTGTATTTAGGGAATTTGAGCAACCATTTAAATGGTAATTATCACTTACCTTCCGGGCGACCAAAAGATCGGCGACCAATCGACCGTGTATCGCTAAAATCTTGTTGAATCTACAGCCTGGCTACTTTTTTTTTAACGGTGCCCATCCTATGACGTAGAGTTGCAATATTACGACCTATGATGTAAAGTACGGTACATTGACCCGATATCCTGACTACTTTTTTCCAATTATATTATGACTCATCTCGCAATGTTACAATCCCAGACATCATAAATCTACATAACGCTACGTAATATTACATGGGCTGCACCCGTACGTATTACGTATAGTACGCAAAGTTCCGTGATATAACTTTATGACTTTAATCTCTAGCATTTTCTCCTGTTACTGCCTTGATTTTTGACCATTCACGGCTTGAATCTTGTATTGTTCCCATTGTAATTCAATTGTTTTTACGTCTTCGTAAGGCCTTCATACTTTGTCGTCATCATCCGAAAGAAAACTAACGGAAATACGTCACGGGTAATGCCCTCCCGTGTCCGTTTTGTTTTTTGAACGCCGCTTATCGACAGCCTGCGCCTCCGTCAGACGGCTAAAATTGGGCCAGATGTGTTTACACGCTGTGCTATTTTTATGTTATCTCTCTTCAGCCTTGATTTTTTTTCAACTCACTTCACTGGCCTTCACTCAGGAAAAAAAAGCTTTGCCCTTGCGAACGGCATCACGTGATGGCGTCACCTTTCCGTGCCGTTAACGATCACAGACGTCCAATCGCGTGGCTCCAGAAAACGCCATTGAAAAGTCTCCAATGACTTTTTTGCCGGTACACGTCCCAGCCATTTGCTCCCCCTTCAATAGGATTGGATCATACGTAGACCAAAGGACCAAAAAAAAATTAAAAACTGATGTCAATTGTTGTAATTCATACGAAGACCGAAGGACCCCCCCCAAAAAACTGATGTCAATTGTTTTAAATCATACGAAGACCGAAGGACCAAAAAAACTGATTTGGACATGCGATAGCAAGTTCAGTCCATTTAGTCTCAAATAGGGGTTCAGAGAGTTCAGAACACATACATACATATAAGGTAAACCGGGCGACAGTATTTTTAAACAATATGCGAGTATTTTCGGAAGTAGATTCGATTATCGCCATCTGCCGGAATCCAAGTCAAAGCAATTTAAGAGTCCTTCGCAGATCTTCATTGCAAACTCAGATCAACAGTCCTCGGCCCGGAACATGGAGACCTGTCCGGTCAATAGTCCTGAAAACAATTAAATGTCCTCGAAGCCAGCTGCCGTGTAGAGTGACCTCCAGCTTGCTCGGTCCCGAATTAAAATAAGGCTCCTATACCTATTAATGATTAATGCACATATAATAACATCCCAGAATAACCCCAACACTCCTGTAATGTCCACAAAGGGGACAAGACGAAGGACTGGGACAAGGGAGAACTCTTTCAACGAGTTTATCAACATTAGATGTCCAATCCATTTGCTGTGGCAAACCGTGTCACTAAGATTTGCACCTGATTGGCTATTCTAAGATGGAGATGTGATATAATATGCCATTTTAGATACCGAGAAGTGGTGGACGCCATGGGCGTGGCCGAGTGTGTGTGTGGGTGGGAGGGGGGCGCTTCTGAACGCGGAGACGATGGCCAGCACGGGTGGCCATTCGGCACACTCGAGCGTTTGTCTTTGTCGACGTCGAAACGTCCAAACGTCTGGCTTTCTTTTTGCCAGAAATGTCCTTCGTTATGGTCACGTGAAAATAGCGGGCGAGTGAAGGCGTTGGCGGATTGGCTGGCGATCTAGGTGGCCATCTAGGTGGGGGTTAAAAAAAAGTTTGTCCTCCAACTCCTGGGAGCCGCCAGAGAGGTCACAGGAACAACACCCAATCCCGGAGCGGTTCCCATGGCGACCGGTCTGGCGGCTCACAATGAGGTTGAGGGAGAGAGAAAGTGATGAAAGGGAAGCCAGAGGGAAAGGGCAGGAGGCGGGCGAGCGAGCGAGAGAGAGAGAGCGGCGGCGTCAGGATTCAGTTGGTGGTTTCGAACGAGGGGGGGGGGGCGTCAAACGGATAGTGGGAAGTAGCATTACGGCACCAGAACATTCTTGCAACCTTCTCGGATTTCACCTCGCGATATCCCCATCGACGATTGCCGTCAGTTGCTATCGGAAATGTTGAAAAGCTTTTCCGTTGACCCTCCCGGGCCCCGACGGATGGCCGACGCCGACGGCCCGATTCTCGCCCGTCTCCACATTTGAAATGGCGGCCCCACTATTGCGCCCTGTTAGGTTCGCCAAAAGTGAAAGACACCTTTCCAAAAGTGTGCATTCTTGAGTTCTTGTGCATAAACATGGTCCACCCACTCTGCTCACTTTGGCTAGCTCACCCAAAACTTTGGGAAAGTGCAAATCCGGGAGATGTTTAGGAATACGGGGATGCTAGTATTTATGTTTCCGCTAGCTTTGGCTCCACGCCTCCTCCATAGGGGTGTGTTTGAGGTTAGCCTTAGAAACAGGCTTAGCTACAGACCACGTGCGCTTAATGTTAGGGTTACGGACGGGCTTAGCCGTGGATGGACCACGTGCCCGTGACGCATTACCAGCGACGCCCCCGTTTCCAGTCGCGGCGAGGCTTCTCGCCGCCACTCGCTCACGTCCCTCCCTTTCTCTCCCCCTCCCTCCCTCCGGTCGGTCGGGTGGGCCCCGCCGACCTCGGGCCGGGGTCTTGACGGCTCGTCTCCGTTCCTGTTTGTTTTCAGCCATTTTGGGGACCGGCCGCGCTCGTGACAAACTGCTTAAATGGCGTCCTCTCGCCTCGCTCTGAATCGTCCCTCCCGCCCTCACTCACCCCATCGTCCCTCCCGCCCTCACTCACCCCATCGTCGGGCTTTGTGTATATAAAGTAGTGTGTGTGTGTGTGTGTGTGTGTGTGGAAGGATAAAGGGAACAGCACTTCCAAATAAAAAGAAAATTGGATTCAGCGGGGGGGTCGGTCGGTTGGTCAGGGGATTCACTTGGGGGGGGGGAATGGGAAAAATAGTCCGAGTGGTGGTGTGTCCAAGGTAAAACCTGGAGAGAGAGAGAGGGGGCAAGTTGGAGTGTGAGAATCACTCCTGCCCTCTGTCTTCGTACGCCGCCTGTGCACACTCGCTCTCTCTCTCGCTCGCTCTCTTTTGCTCTCTCGCCTTCCCTCCCTTCCTCTCTCAGGAAGAGAGAGAGAGAGAGAGAGAGGGAGAGAGGAGCGCGAGGGAGTGAACACATCGCAGCAGAGATGCAGCAGGAGCCTTTCCGAGGTACGTTGTCGTCAACGCTAGCCGAATAAGCGGAAGAGCGGCGCGGTCGGGTCGGCCCACCCCTGGCGCGCCTTTTCCGCGCTCCAGAGAGGCCATTTGTTTTTCGGGCTGCCACGCGTGTGTCGGGGCGTGAGCGCAGGCAGGCAGGCAGGCTGGCTGGCGGGCGGGCGGGCGGCGCGTTCCCGCGTGTTTGGGGACGGCCACGGGTGCGCGTGCGCGTGCGCGCCAGCGGCGAGGCCTCCGTCCGCCTCTCGGTCTCTGTCGCACTTCTTTTTCCCGGGGAGTCGGGCGGCCAAACTTTTTGCCGGGCGGCCGGGGAACGGCGGACGGACCCGCGGGCGGGGACGCGGGGACGTCCCGCCGGACTCTCCGTCGGGGTCACGTCTTCTTCCGCGGCTTGTTTTTCCGGCCCGCGTCGTCCATTTTAGCAGACGCTGGCTTTGTCGGGGAAGGGGGGGGGGGCTTATTGATGCACTCTTTTATTTCCAAAACAGTCAGGCATCAGCTGCCAAGCGCCTAGCATTGGGTGGTTTCCATGACCACCCGCCGCCCCCCCACCCCTCCTTAACGTATGGAAAGTATGAAGCACGTCACGCTAGGGATAGAGGTCGTGGGTAAGACGGAAGAAGGTTTTGTTTTGGTGCTTGTCAAACTTTTTAGGCCCTTGTCGCTTCTTTGCGAGCTAATTAAAAGCATTTCAGTTTTACCAGGTGCTTTGCAGTTTGTAAAAGTTTTGCTTATTCTCAAACCGAAACTGTTTTGAATACTGTCCTTTTAAAAAAAATCTACTTTAGACTCTAAAGTAGATTTTTTTTTATTTTGAGGCATTTAAACAGGGGGGAATGGTTCTGGTTCCTAATAACACTCTAAATTTTAAACAGGGGGGAATGGTTCTGGTTCCTAATAACACTCTAAATTTTAGAGTGTTATTAGGAACCAGAACCATTCCCCCCTGTTTAAATACCTCAAAATCGTAAGTGGGTGACCCAGAAATGACCCCAAGTCAATCAGAAGTGACCGGAATAAGAGAATGATTATGATTTAGTTGTTATTATGAGTTGTAAATGAAAATTAAAAAAGTGAATCCACGAAAGCAGGTAAAGCAGGAGGAAGGTTGTTGTGCGTTTGTGTAGAAATTTAAACGACCGTATTTTCTGGACTATGACTTGCATTTTTGAGCTTGGCTAATGGATATCTTTTCCTGGTAATTCTGTATTTTTTTTGGCCACAGCAACGTGTACTCCCAAAACTACGGCCGTTCTCTCCCTGGCCGTTTACTCTTGTTTCACGCAGAGGATCAAGAATATACGCGGCTTTGGGATATTTTTTTGGTCCAGTAAAACGTGGTCTGTATCAAAGCGCAGTAGGCCTTCCAATATCTGTGGGCAAAATCTCCGGCCTTTTCCCCGACCGGCAGACAGGCCGCCTTCGCCTTCGCACGCAGCTTGTTGTGCGTCACGGGGAGATGAAAAATAGCCCGGCGAGCGGGGGAAGGGGGCAGGGAGCGAACGTCGCACGCATTTTCAGGCGTCAAATGAGACGCTGACATTTTTAGCCCCCGGGCGCTCGCCGTCAGGGATTTCCCGATCGTGGGGGCGCTAAAAGCCAGGCCTTTCGGCGGGAGGTCTCCGTGCCACGCGCTGACGTCACGGCGGGCCACGGGCCGCAAACGCCTTTGGCTTTGGTGGGCCGCATCGGGGGAAAAAAGGCTACGAAGGAAGGAGCGGTCCGTTGCTCCGAAGAGTCTTTTGCTCGCCTTCCTCTTCCCTCTGCAAAAACAGGGCTGACCTAGTTTCTGCTTGTTCAGTGCTGCCTGTGGAATTTTACAGCGGCCTGCCTTCCTGACTGCCTCCCTCGCCGCTTCAAAACGCAGGCAGCAAAGCATGACTGAGGATTTTTGTCTCCTCGCGTCATTTGCGCTCTTACACAGGCAGGCAGGCAGGCAGGCCCCGCCTCCCGCCCGTCGCCGCCGGGGAAAATTGACCGTCTCCGGCGAGGAATAGCAAAGTCGTCGGCCGTGCGCGGCGCCCCTCGCGTGCGTCAGACGCGGTTTGGAGAAAAATGCAAATGAGTCCGCCGCCGCCGCCGCGCCGCTTCCGGTGGTGCGGGAACAACAGGAAGGAACGGAGGGCGAATACTCGACTGGTGACTGACTCTACTTCCATCGAGGGGTCTCAATGTCACTTTGCCCTCGTGCTAGCTCTAGCTGGAGAATTCGCAACGCTAGCGTTTTAGCCAGAAACCGACGTTTGCTTTTGCCGACCACACAAAATGAGGCGGTGGTCAGATTTTGGCCTCCGGTTTGATACCCACAAACGAATGGGCTGCCCTTGACGGCGCTAGACGTTTGTGAGTGGCGGCGTTTATCCATTCCAGTCATCACGCATCGGACCTCTGACGCCGCTAACGAGTTCGGGCGGTGGCGTAGATCCCGTGCGGGGCCGGGAAAGCTCTCCATTGGAAGCGCCTCCCTCCCAGGCCTCCCTCCCTCCCTCCCTTCGCGTCTTCCCTCACAACGAAATAGTTAAATTCCTGTCCTAACCCCTGCCAGGAATGTCCAACTAGGCTGAAGTGGAAAGAGAATGGGACTGTTTTCATTAGCGATAGGGCCATTCATCCGAATCGATACAGGACTTTGGATTAAAATGTGTCCAGAGTCGCATCGTCATCTCTGCAATACCTTTGTGAAAATTGGATAGCGCTTTGCCGCGGGTGCTGCTGCGATATTAGCTTGACGCTCAGCTCGACACGCTGGACGAGAAGGTACATCTTAAATGCCCTTTTATTTTTGTGTCTTTTTAGATTTCGGGTGCCGGTCATGGTGTCCGGGGTGAAGGTGTGGGACCCCTTTCACGCGGGCCTCATTCACCCTCGTCTGCGTGAGCCAGACCCAGCTTGGAAGTCGGCGCCCCCCCGCGCCGAGGGCCCCGCTTGCCGGCAGAGTCGGCGCCGGAGCCTGGCGTCTTGCTCCCCGGTGACTCCCTCCACGTCAGAGACCCTCCGGGCGCCTCGGGCCGCCGAAGAGGAGGGGGGGGGAGAGGCGGAGCTTCAGCCGGCGGAGATGAAGGGGAAAAGGCAGTGCGGACGAGGAGACGGCGGGACGGTGGAGGAGCGGCCGGAAAGGCCGGAACGGGCGGAACGGGCGGAATGTCTGGCCGACGGAGCTAAAAATGCCAAGATCACCTTGAGCTTCCCGGCGATTGCCGGGCCTCTCCCGACCTCGCTGACGTCGTCCGGCTATTGTCGAAGCGCCGCGTCATCCTCTTCCCCGCACAGACGCCGGCCCCCTTCCAAGAGCTCAGACGAGGGGTCTCTATGGAAACTGGACTCCACCATGGACGTAAAGCACAGACCTTTCAAGCCCCCGAGGCGTGACGCTTCTCCGTCCTCGTCGCCCTCCTCTTCCTCATCCCCCGCCACCGTTCACCCGCTCATCCGAAAGGAGATCAAGTCCCCGCCTCCCCTCAAGTGTTCCAAACTCTCCCCGGAGACGCCGCTTCTCAAGTCCACTCCCGCGCCTTACGCGGCTGAGGCGTGGGACAAGATGGCCAACGGCACGGCTTCCCCGGCGCAGACGGCGCAGATCCTCTTCGGCCTGGGCGCCTCGGCCTATCAGAGAGGAGGCGGCGACGCGGCGGAGAGGAAGGAGAGAACCGCGGGACGCCCGGGCGGCAAGCTGGGGAGTCCGCAGCCGCCGCCGCCCCCGCCACCGCCACCGCCGCTCCACCTCCCGCCCTCGTCCGAGGGGCCGACCGCACCCGTGGTGGCGCACTCCTCCCCCTACTCCCCCGCCGACAGCCTGAAGCCCGAACTGATCTGCGGGGTGTGCCACCGACTGTTCAGCTCGGCCTCCTCGCTCACTGTCCACATGCGGCTGCATCGCGGAAGCCGCGCCCTCGCCTGCCGCTCCTGCGGCAAAGTCTTCATCCACGGCAAAAGACTGCAATCGCACGAGGCGTCCTGCGGGGCGGCCGTCCCGGCTCCCCCCACGCCGGGCCCGCCTCTGGCCGTGCGGCCCAAGGAGGAGCCGCTGGAGGAGGGCGAGCTGAGGGCGGAGGAGGTGGAAAGGGAAGAAAGAGCCGGTATCCAAGGGGACGATGACGCGGCGGCCTCGGAGCTCCTGGCGGGCGACGAAAGCCATTTTGTGAAGGTGGTGGACGGCAACGTCATCTATTTCTGCTCGGTGTGCGAGCGCTCCTACATGACGCTGTCCAGCCTCAAGCGTCACTCCAACGTGCACTCGTGGCGACGGCGCTACCCGTGCCATTACTGCGACAAGGTCTTCGCCCTGGCCGAGTACCGCACCAAGCACGAAGTGTGGCACACGGGGGAGCGCCGTTACCAGTGCATTTTCTGCTGGGATGCCTTTGCCACCTACTACAATCTGAAAACTCACCAGAAGACCATCCACGGCATCAATCCCAGTCTCATCTCCAGTGAAAAGACCGCCAACGGAGGCTACAAGCAGAAGGCAAACGCCCTCAAGCTCTACCGCCTCCTTCCCATGCGCTCACAAAAGAGACCTTACAAGACTTACAGTGACAATTTGCATAATGGCTTGCTGATGTCACCCGCCGCCGAAGCTTCGTCCCTCTCCCTGCCCGGCCTGGGCTGCGCCCTGGGAGCCGGAGACCTGCACGGCTTCATCGGCGGGGCCCAACCTCAGGGCGTCAAGCCCGACCCCGACGGCTCGCCCGATGATAACGTCCCGCCGGTCCAAGTCGACGGCTCCGCCTTGCTGCGCTTCCCCCAGATGGACTCGCTGCCGCAGCCTCCGAAGCACGACCGAGACGCCCCGGAGCCCGAGCCGCTTGGCGCCGGCTCCAAAATGTCCGCCGGCGGTAAAACCAAAATCCACAGAGCTTCGCGATGCGCCGAATCCACCGGCACCCCTTCCGTGATCACGTACGGACACCCCAAACCCTCGGTCATCGTACACGGAACTACCGTGTCGTCGTCCGTCATCGTGCACAGCAACCAGGTCTCCCCCGGCGGCGAACGAGACAAACTCGCCGAAGGTGCACACAAGGGCGGCGCCAGGTCATTAAAGAGACAAAGAGGCGGAGCGGACGGCCACAGAAAGAGGCCCCGAGAGAGCTTGGATCCGGAGAGAGATGGGTCGTGTTTTAAGTCCAGAAAGTCCCACGGCAAGAACGACCCGGCCAAGGCCAAGCAGCCATTGCCGTTGGTGGGCTCCCCCGTTAAAGAGACGGGGCCGTTGTGCCAGATCACTGTACGCATCGGGGAGGAAGCCATCGTCAAGCGCAGCATCTCCGAGACGGACCTGAGGAGGGACAAGAGCCGCTCTCCCCCCAAAAGCAAAAAAGGCGAGAGCTCTTCCGTCAAGGGCGCCCATCATCACAAACACCACGTTCACCGGCGCTCCGGCCAGGAGCACACGGCTGGAGACGCCAAGGAGGAGGAGGCGGAGAGCACCGGCAACTCCTCCGACGAGCTGAGGGAGTACAACTTTCGGCAAAAGGTGCGCGAGCAGGAGAGCGACCAGGACGGGGAGGACAACCTGTGGAGACCTTACTACTCCTACAAGCCCAAGAAGAAGGCCCAGGCGCAGGTGCAGAGGTTTAAAAGCTGGCAGCGCAAGCTCAAGTTGAAGCGCGCTCTGCGGCTGAAGAGGAGAGCCGAGAAACTGAAAAAGCGTGGGACTAAAGAGAAGAAGAAGGAGGAGGCCGGAAAGCCACCGGAGGCAGAAAAGGAAGAGAAACCGGCAAATGTGCCTCGTGAAGAGCTCTCCGCCAACTCTCCGCCTTCCCCGAAACCCCCCGTGGCCGTCTCCGTGGCTTCTCCGGGACTCAAAAGGCGGGCTTGGACCAACGGCGACGCGGCAGAGTGCTCTACGTGCGGCTGCTGGTTCTCCAGCTCCAACAAGCGAGACCAACACGAGCTCGGCCATCTTCTGGAGTTTGTGTGCCTCTTCTGCCGGGCCACCTTCCCTTCCAGGGACAAGTTGGAAGACCACCAGAGGATGGAGCACCCCAAGCCCACCGACGCACCCTCCTCGGCCCCTCCCAAAGCGCCACCCGCCGAACAAAGCGATGCGCTCAAACCTGAGGGTGGCGACAAAAAGGAGGATCAAGTCAAATCGAGCCTGAGCAGGAGAGCATTGTCCCGGCACACCTGCCCGCGCTGTCACAAGGTATGCAAGACATCCTCCGCGCTCAACCGCCACCTCCGACGCCACGAGTTCAGCAGCTCTCCGGAAGGGGAAAAGGACGACGACCTGGCCCGGGCTGAAACGACGGCTGGGTGCCAGGACTCGGTCCCCGAAAAGGGCCAAGGGGTCTCGGTCATCAGTTACTCGAGTGCCGACCCCCCAAAAAGCGCGGCCCCCTCGTCGTCGCCGGGAGAACCCACAACGAGCACCGGGCAGGCGAAATCCGGCGAAGATCCCCAAACGCCGGAGCGCTCGTGCCCGGAGGCCGAGGGGAAGCCCAGCCCAAAGATCAGCCGTAGCCCGGTTAACCTCGCGCCGGGTAAAGCACAGCGCGCCCCGGCCCCGCTCCCCGCTCTCCAGAGCGTACTGGTCATGAACAAACCGGAATGCTTGGATTATCGCACCGCCGGAAAACGTAACATCGAGACGATGGTGAGCCCTTTGCACAGCGCGGCGGCCGCCAGCACCTCCGCTAATGCGCCGGCGACGCCGCAGACCAGAATGACCACTGCCGCGCCGCCCGTTTCCACGCCAACGGTCAACAGCTCCGATCGGGGAGTCGCGACTCGAGACGGGGTCATCATGGACAGGGAGCGGCGGGCTCGCGTTGCCATGTTTGCACACACCGGCTACAAGGACCAAAACCTGGTCCAAGATCTGAGAGTCAAGTCCTTGTCCCGCAGTCCATCTCCCATCGAAGCGCAAGACTTGACCATGTCCTCCATCCTAGCTCGAGAAAGGGAGATGGAGAGGCAACGAGTCCAAAAAAGAGAAGTTGAGAAACAGCGAGAGAGGGGGCGGGACAAAGACGGAGGAAAAGACATGGAGAAGGCCCAGCACGCAAGTGGAATCCAACACACGCCGGTGGGCCAAATTCCTCTGCTGGTCCCCAAAGAGGAGCCTCTGAGTCCCGTGCCGTCCCCCCAACACATCCCCGCTCCAACCACTACCAACGGGCCCCCGTCGCACAGACGCACTCCAAAGTCCCCCTGCCGCCCTGGGCACTTAGCTTCAGCCAAACACCAGGTCGGAGAATTGGAGCGGCTCCCGTTGCCCGTCGACCGCCCCTCCGCCCACGCGCTCCTTCTCCCGCGGGCACCCAAAGCGCCAGAGTCCGAGCGCCAGGACGCCTCCGGGGGTCCCCGACACGTGGACGCGGTGCCGGTATGCTACCCTGTCCAGGATTACTCCCTTCCCCTGGTGGCACCGGACACCTATCCGCAGGCTAAGAAGCAGGACGACAACCTCTTGGTGTCCACCTACCCCACCGGAGCGCTTCCCTTCGGGCCTTTGGGAAAGATGATGATCCCCAACGGCGGCGAGTTGGCCAAGCTGCCGTTCTACCCGGACCCCTACCAGCTCCTCTACGGCTCTCAGCTTCTGGCCTACCCTTACAACGTGGCCGCTCTTCCCATGGCCCTCAACATGATGGCGCCCGGCACGGACAAGGTGGAGCCGCTGCCCTTCCTGCCGGCCATCTTCAACTACACCGCCGGCGCGGGGCCCTACGTGGGCGCGGCGCCTCACCCGCTGGTGGCCAACCCCAGCTTCTACGGCGGCGGCAAGAAGCAACGAGATGGCGGCGGCCACAAACAGTAGGACGCCAAGAGGATTGTATTCCAAGAAGGATGGGACCATGGGGAAGGGGTGGGCACTGTTCCGGTGACGTCTCACCGCCCCCTTCCTTCCATCTTTGTTCTCAGCTGTTTTGTCGTCGTAGTTTGTCGTAGCACTAGAACTTACTATCTCGAATATACGAATAAGAACCGCCGCGTACGGGGTGTCTTTCTCCGTAGCGACTCCGAGCCCGTTGATGATACTACTCGGAATTTCAGCGTGAAAAGCTGCCCGACGTCCAGTTTTTCAACCTTTCGGCGCTACTAGCTTGTCTTTAACAACAGATTTTGGAGACAAAAATTCTGGCTAAATGACAATTGGTTTTGGGCCAGGGACAAATGTCCCCTTTTCGGTCGCTGCTGAAATTCCGCCGCAGAGTTGGGCAAACTCTTTTGCGGGTAGCGTCATTGGACGGCGCCGAGGCGAGTCTCCCGAGTCGTCCCGCGGCAGAGAGTTTGTCCGTAACCCGCATGCTGCGGCTGACGTACCGCCACGGGGTCCACGCACCGGCGGCTCAGGCCCACGCGCAGCATTCCCCCTTTAGTCGGCGTGGCGTCACGAGAAAGCGTCGTCCGGAAGTGTACGACAACCGGACACGCGACCTGACTCGGTGGCCAGACGGCGCAACGCCATAGGATGTGTATAGCGTAGTTTATACCTTATGTGCACAAAAGAAAATAGTCAAGTAGTGGTCACTTGTAGCTGCTTTGGATATGTAGCTGGTCACTGGGTTGAAAAATGCGGGCCGCTAACGCTAACTATTGCACTTCCCTTCATCTCATTTCCTTTAAACGAGAGGAAATAAAGACAGCCCCTCCCCCCTACTCTTCTTGGAGAAGAAGTATTAAAAAAATGATCTCATGGATTCAGGGTATTGAGTTATTATTCAAAAGAAGCAAAGATCTGAGTTCCAAAGCGATGCTTGGGCACCCCCGTATCGTGGTCTTATGGTGATGTCCCACGGTTAATCCCCGCCTCTTTTTGCAGGGCTCGCCAGAAGGGGTAAGGGGAGGGTCAAATCGCAAAATATGAATGTAAATTTTGGTCACACGGTCAATGAAGTACAGATGGATGACTTGAATTCATTAGCTGCCATTGAGGGTGATGGAGGAACCCGAAGTGGCTTGGAAATTTTTGCTCTTTTACGATCCCCGACCAGGCAGCAACTTGAGTCAGATGGGGAAACAAATCAAGCAACTTCCTATTGTATGGAAAGGCCATATTTAATTGTAACGCCATTGACGGTGGCTATCAAAGACACCCAAACGCCATCATCCAATCCCAGCTTCCCAGATGACATCCGTTGCTAACAATGGCGGCGAATGCGTTCGAGGGGATATCGAGAAGACGGAACTTTCCGTAAGACACGCTTTCCGTTTTGTTGTAGTTTTCTTTTTTTTGTTTGTTGACACGAATAACCAATTACAGATGAGTATAAGAGTCTGGTATGCATATATACAGTAGTCCTAGCAACACATCAGTAAACTTGGGTTCCGCATCCACCAAAGCATGAGCCCCACTGGCTTCCCTAACCGATTCTACGCTGGGCAAATCTTTCCCCCCCGCGCGCGCACAGCTCCCCGATTCTCTGTCCTCTCAGCGTTCCTATTTTTTTTCCTTTTTCCATCGTCACCTTAAAGGGGCCGAATCGGCCCCCCGTCTCGCGTTTCCGGGTGTCGCCGCAGAAACCAAAAGTCACAAAATTGGCACATCCATCGGCGCTGGCAAAAACGGGCCACCTGTTGTTTTGGTTTTTTTTTTAGCACTGGCGTGTTTGAAAAACAAAATAAAATAAAATTTAAAAAAAAACAATAACAAGGCAAAATTCCAACCCATTCCTGTAGATGCGTTTTTGTTTTTGGACCATGATTTCTTATGTCACATGACCAAAAGCATGCAAATTGAGTCGTTGTCGTAGTGACTGGACTGAGATCTGTCTACTGTACCTTTTTTTGTTGAAATGAATGTGCCTCTGCTTTGATATGTAAACAATTCTCTCTAGCTACCATGTGGATCTGCCAGATTTACCGTGTTAAGGTGCCTTGTTACGGCATAAGAAATTAGATTTGTAATGAACGTTTTTTTTTGGTTCTTTTTGGCTTAGTTATCATTTGGAGATTGATCTCCAAACGATAAAGCCGTTCATAGACGTAGCGGTGTGGCGGAACCGTTTTGGGGGGGAATTGTGTATCTTGTGTAGGATCAAACTGTGCCATAGAGAGCCCTCCAAATATGTTGGTTATTTTTTTGAAAGAAAAAAAAAAAGATGTTTTTATGTTGCCTGAGGACTTTGTCTTTAGATTTGATACAAAGGCTCGTAGCCTCAGCTCTCCCAAAGTCGCTAGTTTCCTTTACCCATATCTCTTCGCCCTCGCCCCCCCCCCCCCTTGTGTCTCTTTGCTGCGATCAAACAAAATAAAGTATTAACCTGATGACCCAATGAAACAAAGTTCAGTTTTTGGGGAACTCAACCACAGATTTAGAACAGAACCGTCCTTACAATTATTTTTTTATTGATTTATGATCTACATATACATTAAATGGGGGTGTATTAAATGGGGGGTATATTAAATGGGGGTATATTAAATGGGGGGTATATTAATAGGGGTAAATTAAATGGGGGGATATTAAATGGGGGGGATATTAAATGGGGGGTATATTAAATGGGGGTATATTAAATGGGGGGTATATTAAATGGGGGGTATATTAAATGGGGGGTATATTAAATGGGGGGTATATTAAATGGGGGGTATATTAAATGGGGGGTATATTAAATGGGGGTATATTAAATGGGGGTGTATTAAATGGGGGTGTATTAAATGGGGGTATATTAAATGGGGGTGTGTTAAATGGGGGTGTATTAAATGGGGGGGTGTATTAAATGGGGGTATATTAAATGGGGTACTATATTAAATGGAGGGTATATTAAATGGGGGTATATTAAATGAGGTTTATATTAAATGGGGGGTATATTAAATTAATATACCCCCCTTTAATATACCCCCCCCATTTAATATAAATTTAATTTAAATGGGGGTATATTAAATGGGGGTATATTAATAACAATAAATATTGGAGTATAAATCACATTTTAGAGGGTAATTTCATTTGATCATTTGATAGGGCACCAAAAACAAACAATCAACATTGGAGTATACGTATAGCCTAGCATGCTCTTCTGTGGGCATTTGAGTATAAATTGCAGGCCCACCAGAACTATTCAAAAAATAGCTCGATTCGATTTATCCTTCAGAGGAAAAGGTGACTATGCAAATATCATTTCTTCAAGTCTGAAGTAGTCATCCGTTTTTTGTGGGGGGTTTTAAACCCACGAATATAACGTACCCAGATGGAACGAGGGTTCTCCACCAGTTCGCCCTTTGGCACGATTCCCCGCATGTTGTCCCAGCTTGTTGATCCTGTGAGTCACAGCCTCCAAATCAATATGACGGCAGGCTGCCCTCTGGACCGGCACACAGTCCAGGACCAAACTTAAGAACGGAACCTCCGTGAAAGAGGCAGAACCGTGAAAGAGGCAGAACTGACACCATGATGGCGGGTAGAGCGCTGCTGCTAACTTTGAGCGTCGCAGCGCTGGCGTGGGGAATCCAAGCCAAGGTACCGTGAGTCCACTTATCATATCGTTTGTTTACAACTATACACTACGTGCATGTCTGGCCTACAGCGAGAAATATCAGGCAGCGGCGCCATAGATCTGGGCCAGCACCGAGACCCGTGGAGGCCGCTGATCCACCTTTCGGTCAACCTCACCAGGATAAGAGGGTGTGTGAAGGGCGAGGTCCTGGTTTCCCGGGTTACGAGGACCGGTCGTTCAATGACAACCTCTCCTTCCGACGTAGCATCAAGTCTACGTTTCAGCTAAGGACCTACGACCCGGAGGGGACCATCTTCTACGGGGATACCAAAAACGGCCGAGACTGGTTCGTCTTGGCCCTGAAAGACGGCGTCCCTTTCATGCAGATCAGCCGCAGCGCCGTCCTGGTCTTTGTGGTGGGCGGGCCCAAACTCAATGACGGGCGCTGGCACACAGTGAGTTATCGAAATTCAAAGTGAAACACCATCTCGTGCTCAAATTCAATGGACCGTAGCTAGCCGGGGCTAGTATCACGTGAACATAACATATCTGCCAAATGATGGCGCCGTAACGAATCACCGGCGACCGGGTACTTGTTTCTCACTGTTGGGTTTATTCTGGGATGTTACTATATGTTCATTAAGCATGTAATAGGTAATGAAGCTATAAATTAATTTGTGCTATATAAACCTATCACTCACCTCGTGGCCATCAAGCTGGAGGTGAGAAACCACGGCGATTCCGTGGTCCTCGACGTGGACGGCTCCCGGGCACTCCTCCTGGGTCTGCAGTCCCATTTCATAGAGGACGTGGTTTCGGGCTCTCTGCGATTGGCGATTGGCGGGATCCTTATTCCCAAAGAGAGGCTGTTTGTTCAGGTAGGACAAGTGGCAAACCGCCAACAGACACCCCTGGACTTGGGTTTCCCGGAATTGACTTCATGGCCTCGCAGATAGAACCGCAGCTGGACGCGTGCCTGCGCCATGGCAGCTGGCTGAACCTCAGCATCCCGTGGCAGATGGACGCAGACCAGCTCCGACCGTGCCGCCAGAACATCCGAGCCGGCAGCTTCTTTCCCGGCGGCGGAATGGCCGTCGTCAATGCTTCGGGTGGGACTGAGAAAACACCACATATCCTGTGGCGTAAACACAATTCGTTTTTGTCCTGTCAGCAGTTTTGCAGACGGATCATGATGGTGGCGTGAATATCAGAGTGATTGGAGATTTTGCCAAGATGGACGGAACCATTTTAAGCATCCGGACTCCCGGGCAGGCGATCACTTTTGCCTTGGTTGCCGACAATAACACCAAAGTATGCTCGTGTAGCACCCGAGTCACCAAAGTAAACGTGTATACGTGAAAAAAATGACTTTTTGGGATGTTCAGGAAGTGACGCTGTTCCTCGGTGCACATAAAGTGGGTCTGAAAGAGAGCTTCAAAAAGCTGGAGATGACCATCGGGACCGACCGCTTGGAACTTCGACACGGTGGTCATGAGTCCAAGGTCCCGTGGAATAATTCTGCACTTCTCAAGACATTGAGGGAAAGCCACGTGGCCATCGGCGGAATGCTCGGTGAGAATCTCATTTCGATCTCAGTGATTTGTCTTCGGACCACGGGACAAACGACATCAGGCCGATTGGTCAATTCTGCTAACTGTTAACGCTTCTCGGCTCCTCAGGGGAAGATGATGTGGGCTCCCGTTTCTTGAGAGGCTGCCTGGAGAAGGTCCAGATCCAGGGAAAGGACGTAGACTTAGATGGTGCTAGCAAACACGACTCCATCTCCTCTCACAGCTGCCCTCTGTGAACTACAACCATAGGATTAGGTTAGATTATTCAATTAATGAAGTCAATCAGGCTTCAATTTGTATGTGAAGGGACAACTGTTATTTTTGTCCATCAATCTAGGGTTTAGAATTAACCCTAAACCCTGATCCTAACCCTAATCCTACCCCTAACCCTAACCCTAACCCTAACCCTAACCCTAACCCTAACCCTAACCCTAACCCTAACCCTAACCCTAACCCTAACCCTAACCCTAACCCTAACCCTAACCCTAACCCTAACCCTAACCCTAACCCTAACCCTAACCCTAACCCTAACCCTAACCCTAACCCTAACCCTAACCCTAACCCTAACCCTAACCCTAACCCTAACCCTAACCCTAACCCTAACCCTAACCCTAACCCTAACCCTAACCCTAACCCTAACCCAAACCCTAACCCTAACCCTAACCCTAACCTAGCCACCCTCAAGGAAGAACAACGGTCAATTCTGAAAACGGTTTTTCCATTTAAAGCTACAAATTCACATGTTAGTAAATTCTATGTGACACCTTTGTCATTTTTGTCTCAATAAAGATTGCAAATATATCAAATTAAAGAAATGCATACGTTCGTAATTTTACACTACAGTGGGTTTCTCCTCCCTCTAGTGGATATCTGAAAAGTATGTTTTGGGTGACGTCACGCACTCTCCTTCGTCACCCTTTAAAATAATTGCCTATGTATTTTTTAAACAAAAATAAACAACTATTCGGTTTTTGTGTGTTCCCTTAAAATCTGGCTTCCATTTAATTCATTAATGAACTCATTGGAAACCATTTGTGGCTATAGACATCTGAGAGTGGACGAATTTATTTACAACTTTAGCTGCTGTTTAAATGGAAATATAATAAACCATGGGTGGGAAAATGGCACACTTATATATCAATTTTAATATATATTTCATGTTCAATGTCAAACAAACAAGAAGTAAACAACATTCCGGCGTGTGCCGTAAAAGAGTTTTTGCCATGACATCAGTGTCGCAAAGCAGCGCGCTGGCCGCAAAAACTTCAAAGTGGCCGCCCCTAAAGATGGCGGCGGAACTGCATCCCCGTAGCGGGAAGCTGGTCGGCTTGTCAAACGCTAACCGTACCGCCCGGCGAAACCATTCAGTCCAAGAGTTCAACCACGGCCTGGTTCTCAGCAAGGAGCCTTTGAGGGACAGGGACGTCTTCACTGTCCGTATTGACAAAAAGGTAAAAACTAGCGGGGCAGGGGCCTGGACATTGCATTACCAGGTGGGAAGGGCGGGAGGAATGAGACGGGGAATCCGAAGACAGCGCTCGGTGGGACGGCATGAGGGTCCGCGTCAACCGCCTCTCCGACCGAGGCTTTTTTCACCCTAGCGTTTCTCTTCCAAAGCGGTTAGTCGCTTTGTTTTTTATTGTCGTCGGTAATGTGACATATATTTTGGTCCGTTGACACATATTTTCAGTACATAAATGTTTGAATGGGTCAGTGTGCTAATGACACGGGTGTTTGTTAGCCGTGCTAATGAGCTGCTAACAATATGAACAGCTACACAGAGTCGTTGTTTAAGTCGTGAAAGTCGAACAAAGCTACGTTTGCCTTGTCATTTCGTTTTAGCCTATTTGCTAATGTACTTGTTTGTATTGTGTGTGTGTTTTTTTTGTTTGTTTGTTTGCTAATGTCCTAGTCCACGGACCGTTTTCACAATGACGTCACACAGCGTATTACCCATATTTAGAAAATGAATAACATGTCAGTTCTATTTAATGGGGAGAACCAGGTGTCAGACATCCCAGTTCAAATGCATTGGACGTCTTTGCCGTCAGTGGCAGTCTGTGAGCCAAAATATGAACTCAGTTTGACCTGTAGGAAGCGTTCCCTGCGTTTGAGTGTTGTAAATGGTAACACGCTAAAGTTACGGTGTAATTAACGTAAAAAAACCTTTACTTTTAAAGCAACTCTGTTTTGTCAATTGCAGCCCATAAGATAACGTCTTCATTTGCCTCAAAGTGCTTCTGAAGGTCACTTCCGTAGCCGGACGCTTGCCAACTGCCTCGACACGAGCTGTATGGCACGGCTCCGGCAAGTGAAAGCAACCAAAAACAAAACCTGAATTGACGGATATTGTGTTACGTTATTTTTGGAATGCTGATGAACTCCGTACTAGCTTGTCATGTGACTGATTTTTTTATTTTGGTTTTTGGTGAACGTATGATGCAGTTTCTTCACAAATCAAAAACGGAGTGACTAACTGTGGCGTTGTTTTAGTGTCTGTCCTCAACATGAAAAAAAAAATCTTTAAACCGGTGACGCTCGCGAAAATACTTTATTCTACGCGTGCGCCTTTTTCTTCTGACAGAATGACTAAAAATAACCCACGAGTCGCTTTTATATGCACCTGCAATTTCGAATCGAGCGCTCGAGTCGTGTACACCCCAGGAAATGTTCTTCCTCTGTTGCGGCGCTTGTCCGTGTTTCTCAGCGTTGTCCCTTTTCAACCCGCCCCAGGTGAATTCCTGGAGCGGTTCCATTGAGATTGGGGTGACCACGCTGGACCCGGCCCTGCTGAACTTCCCGAGCAGCGCCACGGGCCTGAAGGGCGGCTCCTGGATCGTGTCGGGCTGCTCCGTTTTGCGAGACGGCCGCTCCGTGCTGGAGGAGTACGGTCGGGACCTGGACCAGTTGGCCGAAGGCGACCGCGTGGGGATTCAGCGCAGCTCCCACGGAGAGCTTCACCTATGGGTTAACGGTCAGGACTGCGGCGCGGCCGCCAGCGGCTTGCCCCCGAGGCTGTGGGCTGTGGTGGACCTGTACGGCAAGTGCACCCAGGTGACGGTGGTGAGCTGCGAGCCGCCGCTCCCCTCCGCCGAGAGAGAGAACGCTGTTCCTGTCGAGGAAGAGGAAGAAGTGGTGGTCTGCGGGGCGCAGGAGGACGCCGACATCGCGGCACTGATGAATGTGTCGGCGATGAATGGAGTCATGATAGGACACGAAGGTAGGGAACGCCTGGTAAGGTGGCGCCGATCAAATTCTTATTCATTTCCCTCATCTGATTGTTAGTGCCTGAGCTTAGTTGCGGTCACAGCAGACCAGACAAGTTCCCCAACAATCTGGAGCCAGATGCAGGTATGAATAACCGGCGTGCGAGGCAACACGGAGACATTTTATTTATTGGCTTCCTCCCATCTCTTGTCAGTGCTAACAGAGCACCAGCTTTTCGACGTGTTCAACAACGCAATAGTGTCTTTTTACCAAGCCGAGGATGAGGGTGGCGGGGAAGAAGGCGGCGGAGGCGGAGGCACGGGAGGAAGTGGCGGCGACTCCTCGTCCAGAAACGACACGAAAAGTGGCGGCGGCGGGGAAGCGCCGAGCTCTGACGGCGGGTTGGGAGCGGGGGACGGCGGGAACGCCAATAGCTGCCCCGTTGGAAACGGAGGCGGGTCGGGTGCTGGGTCATCCGGGTCAGGCGGCTTGACCACCAACGATGCGTTGCTCTTTCACGAGAAGTGCGGCTTGTTGATCAAACTGAGCAATAACAACAAGACGGCGGAGCGGAGGCGACCGTTGGACGAATTTAACAACGGCGTGGTCATGACCAACCGGCCGCTGCGACACAACGAGATGTTTGAGGTGGAGACCGCGGTCCGGGACTTGAGGGATATGGATGTGAAGGTGATTCGTCGTGACCCTCGTGCCTTTTCAGATCCGCATCGAGAAGCTGGTGGACAAGTGGTCAGGTTCTATCGAGATCGGCGTGACCACGCACATCCCAAACATCCTGGACTACCCGGCAACCATGACAAACCTGCGTTCAGGTAACGAGCGCTCCAAAGGAGCACCCGGAATAGCTATTTAACCTTCAGCCGTTAACCCCAGGTACAATCATGATGAGTGGCTGTGGTATCCTGACCAATGGGAAAGGCACCAGAAGGGAGTACTGTGAGTTTAGCCTGGATGAATTACAGGTATGTTAGAGCACATTTGTATTTAGATAGGGCAAATGAAATTTAAAAAGTCCTTTGTCCCTTGTCTTGGTTCTCAGGAAGGAGACCACATAGGATTGATGCGCAAAGCCAGCGGTGCGCTTCATTTCTACATCAATGGCATTGACCAAGGTGAGAGATGCAATAAAGACACCCTCACAAAAAAAACGTCTCTTTTGGTGAAAATGTTTTCCGTTTCCTCCTCAGGCGTGGCGGCAGCGCAGACGCCGGCCGTGGTGTACGGTGTAGTCGACCTGTACGGCATGGCCGTCAAGGTCACCATTGTCCACAACCACAACCACAGTGAGCGTCTTCGCCGCAACAACGCCATCATGAGGGCCATGTCGCCCGACGTCGGGAGGCCGCGGCCTGCTCTGACTCCGGATGCTGACGCGCCCGAGCGACTGCTCTTCCACGCCAATTGCGGCCAGAAAGCAGCCATCATCAGCCATGGCAGGACAGCGCTGAGGCCGCAGTAAGACCCGCGTGCATCGGTGTTCTTGGATATTTTTGGACAAAACATCACATGTCTTCTTCTGCTCCTCCCAGTGCCACGGATGACTTCAATCACGGCGTGGTCCTCAGCAGCAGACCGCTGCGTTCTAACGAAGTGTTCCAGGTTCGTATTGACAAGATGGTGGACAAGTGGGCGGGCTCCATCGAAATCGGCGTCACCACACACAACCCCGCCTACTTGCAGCTTCCCTCCACCATGACCAACTTGCGCTCAGGTAAACCGGAACACGAACCGAGCCTTATTAGAGGTGAGGTACTCCATTGTTTTATTATTTTGGTCTGCAGGGACATGGATGATGACAGGAAATGGTGTGATGCACAACGGAACAACAATTCTGGATGAGTATGGACACAACTTGGACCGCCTCAAAGTGTGTAAAAACATCCTCAGGCCCAAACGAGGGCATCCCGGGTTTCGGCACCAAAATGTCCGGTCCACTATGAACATTCACAAGGTCGAACACAAATAAAGCACACCGAGACAGATGAGTGAGATTTTGAAGCTTCTATAGAAGTAGAGTCGTCGGACCCACCACCTCCGTACTCTCCTTCTGCAGAAGCTTCAAAATCTCACTCATCTGTCTCGGTGTGCTTTATTTGTGTTCGACCTTGTGAATGTTCATAGTGGACCGGACATTTATTCCATATTTTGGGGGGTTTTCTTCTAATGGGCACCTTATTGGCTGACCTAGGCAGGCGACACCGTTGGGGTGGTTCGCAAAGAAGACGGCAGCCTCCACTTCTTTGTGAACGGTGTCACTCAGGGCCCCGCAGCTTGGAACGTGCCCCCCAATGTCTACGCCGTGGTGGACCTTTACGGCCAGGCGGCTCAGGCCACCATCATGGACGACATGGGTGAGGGTGGGACTGATGCGGCACTATCGGAGAGAACAACTAACTAAAGCCCTTTGCGCTCAACCGTCGCTCAGTGGACCTCCCCCCACTCCCGGAGGACAGCTCCGAGGGACCCACAGCGTTGTCCCCAGGGAGCCCCAGCTCGGTATCAGGGGCCGGCGCTACCAATGACCTGCGTTTCCACCTCCTGCACGGCACCAACGCCGCCATCATCAACGGGGGGCGCACCGCTCTGCGCCAGAACTGCCGCTGCGAGTTCAATGACGCCATCGTTATTTCAAATAGGTGAGTCTGACCTGGGGCGGGGACAGTTTGAAAGTGGATAGAGATGCATTTCCCCCTCCATGTAGGTCTCTTCGAGATGGAGAGCTCTTCGAAATTGTCATTGAGATGATGGTGGACCGCTGGTCGGGTTCAATCGAAGCAGGTCGGTAGTATAAATCGGTGGGGAAGGGGACTGGGTCGTAGAAATTCTGAAGGGCCTAAAAATGTTATTTCCACAATCTGCAATTTATCATAATATCCTTCTGTCTGTAGGCGTGACCGCCATCAGGCCAGAGGAGCTTGAGTTTCCTAACACTATGACGGACATTGACTACGACACGTGGATGCTCAGGTAAGCAGGTCTAGGTTTGAAAGTATTAGTCCATATAGACGTATCCCCGTGTATCTTTTTGTTCAGCGGTACGGCGATCATGCAGGACGGAAACACCATGCGAAACAACTACGGTTGCGACCTAGACTCGCTGACGACGGCTTCGCGCATCGGAATGATGCGCTCGGCCGTCGGTGACCTTCATTATTACATCAACGGGGTGGATCAGGGTGTCGCCTGTTCCGGTCTGCCACCCGGTTAGTGATGGTGGAAATTTGTCTAACTTCATTTTTTTCCCCTCTGGCACCTGTGAGCCAACTTGCCTGCGTCTCATTTTTCTCCAGACGTGTTCGCAGTTATCGATCTGTATGGTCAGTGTGTTCGGGTGACCATCACTAGCTCCTCTGGCCCACTGGACAATAGTTTGTGCACCAGTAACGTCACAGAGAAGAGCTTCCCAATCCACTCTCCAGGTGGGAAAGAGCCTAGGTGTTGGACCAGAATCAGTTTCTGACGACAGTCGTACCTCTACTTACGAAATTAATTGGTTCCAGGCCCTTTTTCATAACTTGAAAATTTCGTAAGTAGAACTGTACTTTATATGTAAATTCGTTCCACGGTCCTCACACATCTACCAACCAACTAAGCCCTTTAAAATTGGTCAAAGTGTTTCAAATGTGTATGAAAGATGTGAGAAACACAAAAATTAGAGAAAATTATTTATTAATGTCTTAAAATGAATAACAAGCATACAAAGTCTATCCGTGTTAAAACCCAGGTGAACAAGAGGAAGCTAACGGTAGGCAACAGAGAGAGCAGCGACAATATTTTCAGACCTTTTTTGTATCTCGAGGCACTTATTTGCATATAAAAAGCTTTCATAACCAGAAAATTTTGTACCTAGAGGCATTCGTAAGTGGAAGTATGACTGTATGTCTGTTTGCATAGGAGCAGGAGTTGCCCACCGACTCCATGGAAAACACGGTAAAAACGTTGTTCTGCTTGGCGAGGGCTGCCAGGCCGTCCGACAGGAGGGTTATGGTCACGGCATTGTTTTCAGCGCCAAGGAACTCAAAGTAGACGAGCTATTTGAGGTACCGACCCAGAAGTACAAAAGCCTCAATCTGTAACTCAGCGCTGTTGTGATGGGTGGTTCATGGAACCTGCTTCTCCCTCTCGCAGGTTAGGATCGACGGGGCGGACGATCACTGGTGCGGTTCTTTGCACGTAGGCCTGACCACCCTAACGCCTCCCGAGCTGCCGTCGTGCCCGCTCTCCGGCTTCTCGCCCTCCCTCTCGCAGCTCCGCACCAAAGTCACCTGGCTCCTCTGCGGTTCCGAGGTCCGACGTAACGGAGTCCTGCAGCGGCAGAACTACGGGTGCTCGCTGGATCGCCTGACGGTAAACCGTGAATCGCCCTCAAAAGAAATGCCTCACCCGCTGGAGGCTTGCATATTTAACCGGTGTTCTTTGTTGTTGTTGTTGTTAGGTTGGTAACCGGGTGGGCGTGAAGAGGTGCAGCGATGACACCATGCACATCTTCATCGACGGCGAGGACATGGGACCTGCGGCCACTGCGGTAGCTCAGGTACACTTTCTGCGCAAAGCCTACAATAAGAGCATGCCGATGAACACGTGTTCTGTTTT